>NW_024098289.1:0-397596 GCF_016545835.1 Crotalus tigris | reverse complement strand
TCACTTCTAACAGTGTTCTTGCACATTTCAACGAGTCTCGTCCTGTGTGCATCGCTTGTGATGCATCCCCCTACGGGGTTGGAGCTTTCCTGAGTCACCTCAAGTCTGATGGAACTCAGGTTCCTATGCATACTACTCCAGAACACTGTCTTCTGCCGAGCGCAACTACGCTCAGATAGACAGGGAGGCTCTGGATGTTGTTGCTGGAATTAAAAAATTCCACGATTTTCTCTATGGCAGGCATTTCACGGTCTTCACTGACCATAAGCCTCTGCTGGGACTGTTTACCACACGTAAGCAGACTCCCCACATTATTTCCCCTAGAATGCTTAGGTGGTCTATTTTCTTGTCTGCATATGATTTTTCATTACTCCACAAGCCTGGGAAAGAAATGGGCCATGATGATGGCCTCAGTAGGTTGCCTCTGCCAGTAGTAGAAGCTGACCCCGCGCCAGCTGTCAACATTCTATCAATCCAAGCCTTGCACGAGCTCCCTCTTAGTGCCAGGGATGTTACCGCTGAAACAGGTACAGATCACACACTTTCACGTGTCCGCTCCTGGGTCCTGTCCGGGTGGCCTGAGCACTGCCCTAGTCCTGAGTTTCAGAGTTTCTGTCCAAAAGCGAACGAACTGTCCCTTTCTCAGGGTTGTCTGCTTTGGGGAAACAGAGTTGTCATTCCCACCTCAATGAGGACTAGGGTCTTAGAATCCATACACGAGGGTCATCCTGGCATTGTTCGTATGAAGGCTCTTGCACGAAGCCACTTGTGGTGGCCTGGTTTAGATAAAGATATTGAAGCTAAGGTACACGCCTGCCACCTGTGCCAACGATCTCGCCCAGAGATGCCCCAAGCTCCTGTGCATAGATGGGAGGACACACAGGTACCATGGTCTAGGGTGAACATGATACGCTGGGCCCTTTCAGGCCAGTCTTCTTGCGTCCTTTTGAGCCATTCAAAATGGCTTGAGGTTGTGCCTGTCTACACCACACTGCAAGACATTCAGGTACTGAGGGGGATTTTGCTGCACAGGGGCTGCCAGATTCCATGTGTCGACCAAGGCCCTCAATTCACCCATCCGAATTCCAAGCTTTCTTACAGGCAAACCTGATTCGTCATGCCACATCTGCGCCCTTTCACCCTTCCACCAACGGTATGGCTGAACGCATGGTGCGCATCGCAAAGGACGCCTTGAAGAGACTCACCTACGGGGACTGGCATCACAGGTGGGCTGACTTTCTCCTTTCTTATCGCACCACACCGTCCACTTCTACAGGGAGAAGTCCAGCTGAACTTCGTTGGGGGCGCCAACTTACTACGAGACTTGACCGGTTGCATCCGGACAGACTGCCTTCATCTACCTCACATCCTAGGGCACCTAGACAAATACTTGTGGGTGCCCCGGTTTGGGCTCGCAATTACGGGCCTGGTCATACATGGGTCCCCGCTTCTGTGTACACGGATCAAAGGGTCCTCTTCCTACGAGGTTGCCTGGACAACGGTCATTAGTGTCATGCGTCGTCACATCGACCAACTTCGCTCTAGGCGAGACTTTTCTGCTGAGACTCCTGGGCCTTACAGAGGTGGGAGGGGGACCTCTGGAGCAAAGGGAAGGCAAGGAGCTACTGCCACCTCCATGAGGGGAGCACAAACGGCTGTCCCAAGGTCTGCAATTGCTCGAAAAGAAAGTAATGCGAGTTACCCACCAACAGGACTCAAGCCTAATCAGCAGGGAGTCACCCCGCGGCATACACTTTCCACACACATCACACAGCACTCCAGCAACGGAGGATACCCGGGGGCATCCCAACAAATCATTCCCCGCAAGAGAGCTGGCACACAATTCCCAAGGTTGGCCTGACCTTACCCCAAATCCTACAGGGGGTCAAACATACACAGAGTTAGTCGAGGAACCAAGTCCCGACTACAACAACCCTAGCACAAATCAGGGAACACCTGAGTTTTGGGAAAGTACAGAAACCCACACGAGCCCGAACACAGAATGGGGTTCAGGGAATGGACAGCCTCCTGACAGGTCTTGGACTGACCTAGGAGGTTCTACAGAGACGCCCAGCAGCGGCTATCACTTCAAGGGGCCTGAGGGTCTACAGCTAGGTAGGTCAACCAGGTCACAAAGTAACAGAAGCCCTGGCCTGACGAGCCCGGTGGGCAAGCAAGCAGGCCAGGCATCGGGGCACAGTCCTTGGAAGACACCAGGGCACAATAGAGAGAACAGGCTCACGCCTCCCTCCAGTCAGGGGACTTATGCCAGTAATCCACAGCTAAGAAGGTCACAGAGAGCAAAGAAATCTCCCAAGTACCTAGAAGACTACATAACATTGCTGGCAAGGCAAAGGCCAGTAAACAGTGGGAGCACTGGGGAGCAAATGTCATATAAAATAAATGTTGTATGTTGGTAGTAGTTTTAGCCCGGGGGAAAGGGGTGTTATGTCCCGAGCCTTTGCAAACGGCTCGGGCGTTTGCAGGCAGTCCCGGGCAGGTGCAAAGCTGCCCGGGACCAGACAGGCTGTCGCCAGCGCCGTGCGCATGCGCGGGTGCTGGCGCGGGAAAAGTAACCCATTTACCCGGGAGTTGCCTATATAAGAGGCTGCGAGGCGTTTGGGCGAGGCTGAAGCCATCTTCCTGTAAGCTGAACGCTGAATAAAAGAAACTGAGAACTCCAGCTGCTTCTCGTGTCTGTTTTCCCGCCAAGGACGCAACAGATAACAATTGCTGTTATGTCCTTGCTTTCCAATTGCTCTTGTTCTAATCTACAACTCTCCAGAATAGTAGACAGGGTTATTGAGGGCTGATTCAAACTTTTGTTTAGTAGTAGATCCAACCTCTAGCTGGGAAAAATGTAAATATGAACCAGAAGGCAGGTAGATCCATTATACATTTCCAGATAGTTCAATAATGAAAATACCAGATATAATCACAGAAACCTTTGTTTATGTGTGTGTGTTTATAAAACAGCTGAACATATGTGAGCATCCTGTGACTATTCATGTACAGTAGAAAATAAGCTAGTCCTGAGATGAAAGAAGGCATTTCAGTTTTTTCTCTTGGATAAGGGAAATTATAGGCTCTGATAAATCAACACCACACTGGATCTTATACTTTGATCTTTTATTGCTACATCCATTAATTTCAGTATAATGCTTAAACATACAGGATAGCCAGACTGGTGCGCTGTACAGTAAATGTTGCTTGCTTTGTAATAAAAATGTGAGAAGAATGATTTACCTAAAATCATTAATTGGAGCCTTGCAGGTATCCCTCAAAAGGTCACCCACTTCCTAACTGAGTAACACATGTAGCATTGACTCAAGATTTCAGTTATTTGTGCCAAACTGTTCAGTGAAAAATCAATAGTATTTTGATTTGTGGGCATTGCTTTAATTATGCTATTGTCAGAAGGTCTCTATGATTCTGGTAAAATGTACAAAAAAAAGGATGGTGTTGTTTTGATTCAGTCTAGACATATCTGAAGGATTTTTTAACATGTCAAAATAAGGACAAGAATTACTCTTATTTCCATAATGATTTTTCCAAAGAAAAGACTAATTCAGCATACAGATGGTTATTTTCAACAAAATCCCATACTTTGGAGTAATTCAATTGCTTCACCTTGGAAACACTTTACACTGTAAATAGAATTAAGGCCATCAACTAGCGACAAAGGATCACTCGTAAAAATTACTAGAGTGACATGAATATATATACGGTGGCCATCAACAAATGATAGGAGCTGCAATTCAACAGCCACTCTATCTTGAATAAAGGACTGTGTCCCAGAGAATGTTGCTTTCATGTTGTGCATTTGAAAGCATTTCTTCCCAATTAAATTAGGAAAAAAATGATACCTTGTGTTATTCCCTACCCAATAAATAATTGTATGTAAAATTTCAGCATGTAATGTTCTCTGTGTTACCATACCCTTCCATCAAGTCTTCAAGTGTGCTTTCTTTAGAAGGGTATTTGATAATTTAAAATAATCCAAAGCAGAACTTTTAGTCTTACCTGGCAAAAAAGGAAGCAGCCACTGAGGTACCAGTGGAGGCATCACTAGCAACACAGGTGCTCTGGGAACTGGGGAAGCTATACAAGGAAGGTTTATCTGCATTGTAATGGTTCAGCACGGCTTCCGTCAGTCCATCGCGGCCAGCCTCAGTAATCAATTGGGAAATCTAAAAACAAAGCAAAGTTATTTCTTTTATTTTGTTTTATTTAAATTTGTTGGCTGTCCCACGCCAATGGACTCTTATAATATATAATAATGTATTATATTCACCACCATGCTATGCAGGGTATGTGTGTATTTGGCTAAAATAGTGCATATCCTTCAACATCATATCATAAACTTTAAATTCATTTACAGTACATCTTTTATAATCCCATTGTGAAATACTTTGCTGGAACTTCACCTCATTTTTATTGAACGTTATGAGCTAAAATAACCTTCTGATCCTGTTAAGTTTTCATTACGGCACTGGTGTTCCTTCAGTTTGAAGGAGAAAGTACTCTAAAGCATTATCTTTGCGCCATTGGAGCAATTTGAGGACCTTGAAGATATTCGTCAAAGCCAATTTATTAAAAGAAACTTCCACGAATGTTTGTGAATGCTGCAGCACAACTTCAGTTAATTCAGGTTGAAACTGCAAGCTTGATGACTACAAGAAACACTAAGCAAATAACTATTCTGAGCTTCAAAATTTTATGATTACATACAAGGTTAAGATGTTTGTGTCTATTTGTCATATTCTGATTTATGGAACATTAAATATTAAAAGTAGGAAATGTACAGATCAAAGAGTACAGTCAAAGTAGGAATTTTTATTCTGCCACTGTGCTACTCATAACACAAATCCTTTTCTCTCTCTTTTCTCCCATTCACTCCTGTTCACCCCAGCCTGCAATGGCTAACAATAAGATCAATCTAAAACAAGACTACCCTAAAATCATAATTTCTAAAACATCACTGAAATTTACAATTAAAAGTAAACAAACAGCAGCAACATTTATAGTTACAACTATAAAATGACAAACTTAAAAACACAGATACTGTACTTAAGGTGGAATGCAGACCTGAGTATAAAAAGAGGTTTTTAACATTTTCTTACATTTCTTGAGGGAAGATATTAAATGACCTTGTTACCATCTGTTACATTTGCATTTTTTTTTGCCTCCACATTTTTCCTAATGTGAAGCAAACTGGTCTACATATTTATCTTGATATCATACGTAGCCTATTCTATTGAAATTCTATTGAAATTCAATGTTATATGAGTGATATCCTGCACATCAAAAAGTACAGTTTTCATGGAAGCATTTTATTCTTGGTTATTTGAATAGGTATTTTAATACACCCATATTCTCTAGTCTAAGATCAATAATCTCTTAGATTATTCCTCTAGGTTCTTCAAGAAAAAAATTGGCTGTCTGCAAGCTTTAATATTGACAGAAGATCACAACCTAACAAAATAGTTTATACAGCAGGTGAAAACTTGTCATCTATTTATGGGTAGATTGTGCTTCTTATCACACCATTATTTTGGGTGCAGAATACCCATAACTGGCATCCCCCATTTTAACTTGTTCAGCTATTTCTTTGACATTTACTTAGTAATTTGGTTCTACACATTTAACGGAAAAATTCTCACTTGGATTTTAACTGATTTTATTTCTAAATAAACAGCACTAGCACCACTGCTATTTAATTACCATCTTCTGACTGCTTCCAGGATCCACAATCTTCTTGACTGTGAAATCCAATTCTGTTGTATTTTACATGAACAGTATTTGCATTAAGTCTAAACAATTGGTGATTTTGAAAGTCAATCAGCAGACAGACCTAGCAGCCCACTATAGTCTGGTGAAATCTCCAGCCCCCCCCCCCCCATACACACACACCACACAAACAAACAATAAATATTGGATATGGGTCATCAAACATAAGACATAGCAAAATAGTTGGGGATTGGGTGGGATTCAGCTTGACAAAATATAAATTATGCAAACTAATTTTCATGCTAGTCTGCTATAATAAACTATGTAGACGGAAAAATAATCACATTCTCTAAGGAAGAAAAGGTGATTTCTAGAAATGACTGGGGATAGCACTTTCCTAAGCTAATTCAAGCTGGACAGAAGCCATTATTAAATAACAAATCATTACACATAAAGTTCAAGAATTGATATATCTTCCAACTGAACAAAGGAGAGATAAGTGAAGCTGCAAATGAGCTAGCCCAGCACTACAGCAAACTGCAGTATCACATGACATGATCTCAACAGCCTTTTTCTTCTTGTGTCCATCCATCAAGTCATATTTCTTTCCACCATTGTGCACATACTACAATGCTCATGAGGTGACCTCAGTGAGATCCTGCAGTGTGAAACTGCCTGCCCCTAAGAAAAGACAAAGTGGGGAATGATGTAGAATCTGCTTCTTCCACAATCACAGGTCTGATCCAGTGAAACACCCCCATTTGACCATGTAGACTTTTGATTGCTGACCCGGGTACAAAGAGAATTAAGGGTCTTCCAAGACCCTGGCTCTAGGACAGTGTTTCTCAACCTTGACAATTTTAAGGCATGTGAACTTCAACTCCCAGAATTCTACAGCCAGCATTGCTGGCTGTGGAATTCTGAGAGTTGAAGTCCACATGCCTTAAAATTGTCAAGGTTGAGAAACACTGCTCTAGGAAGAAGACTCTTTTGTATTAATGCCTACATCATTCTCCAAGAGATTTATTAGTCATCATAATTTATATTAGATGCCAGCCTGATATTTAATATTTTTTATTGCCGTAAGAAAGTTTTTGTGTGATTCTTAAACATTTCCACACAAAGATTCTACTATACACAAATTCTAACCAGAGTGGCCATTCCAGATGAAATAAATAGTTTATTTCAGTGGACAATTATAACACCCTGTGATAATTCAGCAGTTGTTTTTCCAATAATGAGTCAATTTTTCTTGAGTGGAAAAAAATCAATCATACATATTCCCAAGTAACAGAGGGCTAAGGTAGAGCTTTTAATGGTCGCTGATCAGATCTTCAGTGCCAATTTGTAAATTATTGTACAGGTAGTCCTTGCTTACCAATTGCTCATTCAGCTCATTCAATTATGACCATGCTTAAGAAGGAGATTAATAAGCAGTCCTCAAACTTGGGGCCATCACAGCATCTCTGCACTCATATGATTGTGGTTTGGGTGCTTAGCATCCAGCACGTGTTTATGATGGTCAGAGCATCCCATGGTCATGTGACCTCCATTTGCAAGCTTCCCAGCCAACTTCTGACAAGCAAAGTCAATGGGGAAGTCGGTAAAAAGTTGTAGTCATGTGACATCATGCGTAACCAGAGAGCCCTGGTGCTGCAGTGGTTAAAGTGCAGTATTGCAGGTGAAACTCTGCCTGAAGCCTGGAGTTCGATCCTGACAGAGCTCAAGGATGACTCACTTTCCATCCTTCCAAAGTCAGTAAAATTAGGACTCAGATTGTTGGGGACAACATGCTAATAATGCTTCTACATTGTAAACCACCTAGAGAGTGCTGTAAAGCATTATGTGGTGATATATAAATGCTATTGCTATTGTTATTAATGATTGTGGATGATTTGCCTAACAACTACAGTCTGAACTGAAGTCATAAGTCAATTGCAGTCAATAACTGAGGTCTCCTTGTATTCAATATTTATTAGGATTTTAATAATGGACTATAGTTTTAATTGTATTTTTCTCTTAATATAATACAATTGGAGAAAACATTTATATTACAATTATGCATGCTTATAAAGTGAATACTGATGGATCCCTATTAGTTCAGAACTAGCTTTGACCTTCCATCTCAAGATTTCAGAAGAGAAGAAAATTAAAACTAAGAATTTCAGCCACTTTTGTCACAGCTATGCTATCTGGCTGAATATGACAGCTTCACAATGGGGGGGGGAGTCTTAAATTAATTGGCACATCTGAAAAACAAAGACAAAAAAAGTGTCTAAGGAACATAGTAAATGGGCAAACTCCCTCCACCCATAAATTTCTCCAAATAAGTTTCAAACTACTTCTATACTTAAGTTTTATTTTAAACCAACAGAATATATGCCTGTAATCTTCCAACACATCAAGAAAATTATAATAGTAATAATATAACACATACATAGCATGGACTTTTCATAAAGAATTGCTGCTTCTTTTTCTGAAAATGCCTAGTTCAAAAGGAAAAATTTGATAAATACAGTAGTTGCCCCTTCCCTTACTCATATGTTTCATCAGAAAGTTAATTCGTTTGTGGGCGAGAGATTAAGGATAGGTTAATGGGATAAATTCTGAGTGGGTCCTTTGTCAACATAGTGGCAAAATATCACTGCCTAGCCCAGCAACAATAGTCAATGCAATCTTTATGCTCTATAGAAATAATTCTTTTTGAATTTCTATTCTTTGTTCTGAGCCATAAAGTTAAAAAACCATGTAGTCCTTCTCCTTTCTTCCTCAAGAATAGCAGCCATTGAAAATGCATCTCTTTTAAGATTAATGAGATGTAGTGAGAATTTGCTAACATACTACTAGAAGTATGTACCAAAGTGTTGTATAGGGAAAAATATTTTTTAAAAATTAATGTTATTTGTTTCCCAAATTCATCTAATATGCTATAAGTAGCTCAGCTTAATTTGAAATGATTTTCTTTTGAACCGGAAGCTTGGAACTCACAGAGAGAAGCATCTCAATGAGGAACATTTAATAAAGCAGTCTAAAAACTTTAATAATTAAAATTTTGCCTCCCAGGCCTATAACAAATTATCATATTGATCACATGCTAGTACTTTTAGATGCAAGCGCTTCTAGATTATTATTATGTTGGTTGCATTGTCAGCCAGATGTTTAGATTGGAAGTAGCATTTTTGTTCACCAGAGTCCTGCCAAAGACCTGGGACAGGCAGATGTTGTTAATAATATTAAAAATATAGTTGCAGAATGTAAACTGATCCAAGTAAAGCTGCCTTTTGCAATTGACTGATGGTGAAGTTATCAGTGCTAATGATATTCAAACAGTGCTCCAGGTGTTTTGGAATTGCTCCAAAGGCACCTATTACTATTGGTACTATCTTTGCTTTCTTTGCCAGAGTTCACTATTCAGACTTTTTTTTTTTGTCTTTCTTATCAACAGGTTTTAAGACTGAGGCATTGTATGGCACAAGCCTCTCTGTTTGAATTTTAAATCCCAGAATACCTTAGTTTCCCCTTTTGTGAAACAATGGTGTCCCCTAAGGTTCTTGTCCCTATCCTGTTTGACACTCACAGGAAACTGCTGGGAAGAGCACCAAGTTTTGGAATCAACTGCCAAAACTCAACTATTCCTTTTGTTGAATTGCAAGGAAGCAATAAGACACTTAATAGTATCAATTAATTGAAATTAAATCTAAACAAAAATTGGTAAACCTGAAGTTGTAAATCACACTTTTGGCAGCTGCAGCACACTGCTGGCTCATATTTAAGTGATTGTCCTCTAGGACTCCGAGATCCCTCTCACAGTTACTACTATTGAGCAAGGTACCACCTATACTGTACCTGCGCATTTAGTTTTTATTGCCTAAATGTAGAACCTTGCTTTTTCACCACTGAATTTCATTTTATCTACTCACATTTGCATGTTTTTGAACTGCTAGGTGAGCAGGAGCTAGGCGAAGACAGGCGCTCACCTTGTAGCACGATGCGGTGTCTCAAACCAGGCTGTCAGCTTTTTAACCAACAAGCGCAACATCTTAACCACTGAGCCATCGTGCTGCCCTCTTTGTTCTTGATTATTGCTGAATTTGTAGGCAGACATTACCCTAGAAAGAACTTTGCACCGTACCACTTGTGACCCATGCTGAGCCAGTCAGATTTGCCAATGGTTATCCAAGTTTTTGTGACATCCTGTCTTGTTTACTACAATGAGTTCTATATGGAATTACTCTTGAAAAGGTTTCAAGAGGTTACACCTAATATAAATTGCAACAGCTAGGTAGCAAACCCAATAATGCTAGTATTGGCTTATATGCATATAACATTAGTCCTATATTATTTAAGATTGGACTATCTATGGAACTCTTAACTGATGATAGGAATCTGTTTGGCTTCAGTTGTTTTCAGTTGTTAACTTTTTTTCACTGCCACAACCCATCTTTCTGACACAGAGAAGGCTTTATACTATACTACACTATAATAAAATTCAATAAATACCGATCACCAAGAGAGAAATAGTACAAAAAATTTAATGAGCCAAGCTTTCGTCGGGGACACCCGACATCGTCACGGCTTTAAAAGTAGTCACTGGGAAGAAGCATTATATAGGGTGTTAGCCGCCTGCATCCGGCTTCTAGAACGTGTCATTGGGCCCAGCTGATCGTGCTGTATCCTGAATACATCACCTGCGTCAGCACATGGTTCTTTCCCATGCCTTCTCCGTATTTTGCTGTGAGTGTTTTCCTCATTGGCGATGGGGCTGAGTGGAGTTCTTTTCACTTTGCTAACCGATGGTAATTGTTTCCTCCCCCCTCTCCCAACTTCCTGTATACAGCGTCCTTCATTAGGAAGGTATGGTTCTCCCTTAGCCTCATCCTGCGTATCACCCCCACCCTGATCGAACCTCTTTGCCCTCTGTAATCGCAACTGGTGCACTCTGCTCCCCTCCCCACAAGCCGCTCCCCTGTCTTCCTCTTCCACGGGTGCCACCTCTATCCGACCAACATTCAACTCAGCGGCTCCCCCCTCCCATGTCCGTCCGCGTCTTTTCCACCACACGGGTGGCAGAGCGCTGCCGTCCAACTCGCCGCCGATCCACCTCCTGTCCACTTTCACTCATCGGGGGGGTCTCCTCGCCTCCGTTGATCAAGCGCCAGCTGGATATCCATAATTTGGCAAGACGGGGGAGTGGCTTGTGGGGAGGGGAGTGGAGTGCACCAGTTGCGATTACAGAGGGCAAAGAGGTTCGATCAAGGTGGGGGTGATGCGCAGGATGAGGCTAAGGGACAACCGTACCTTCCTAATGAAGGACGCTATATACAGGAAGTTGGGAGAGGGGGGAGGAAACAATTACCATCGGTTAGCAAAATGAAAAGAACTCCGCTCAGCCCCATCACTAATGAGGAAAACACTCACAGCAAAGTACGGAGAAGGCATGGGAAAGAACCACGCGCTGACGTAGGTGATGTATTCAGGATACGGCACGATCAGCTGGGCCCAATGACACATTCTAGAAGCCGGATGCAGGCGGCTAACACCCTATATAATGCTTCTTCCCAGTGACTACTTTTAAAGTCTTGACGATGTCGGGTGTCCCCGACGAAAGCTTGGCTCATTAAATTTTTTGTACTATTTCTCTCTTGGTGATCAGTATTTATTGAATTTTATTATGGACATACCCAAGAGCGGGGTTTTTAGTTTTATAACTAATCACTATACTACACTATACTACACTACACTACACTACACTATACAATGTTTCTCTTTGTGCTTAGGTTTGGCCATTCTCACCATGTTAAAAATTATAAAGATTTTATTTTTACAATTTATATAGCCAACATCTCACTATACCAGCGGTTCTCAACCTATGGGTCGCGACCCCATTTGGGGTCGATCGACCATTTTTCGGGGGTCGCCAAAGAAGGTGATCAGCCATTTTCTCCCCTCAGGGGGCACCGCCACGCATGCGCATGGGGGCGCCGCCGCGCACGTGCACTGCGCGTGGGGGCACCGCCGTGCATGCGTGTCACGCATGGGGGCGCCGCCGCACATGGGGTGGCACATGCACGGGCCCGTCCCCCCATGCGCGCGGCCCGTGCATGCGCAGAACGTTTGTGTGACGGGGGTCGCCGTCACACAAACGTTGAGAACCACTGCACTATACAATGATAATGTAAGAACAAGATGCATCTTTTGCTGGGTGCTCGGTTGTTTTAATATTTAGTTTACTGCTAGTTTTAATCTGTATATTTGATATTTTACAGTATTTTGTGTTTTAAATTTTTGTAGATGCACTGAATTTTGAATGTATTAAACACATATATTAACATTTATAATTAATTACACACACAGCATTTAGTTAAGAAATTCTTAAAACTAATGAGGTGGACTACCAGTCACATAGCCACACCATCGACACATATGCCCTGCTATTTAGCTAGCCAAAGCAGGGCATGGAAGCTGCCAGTGTGAAAACCTAGAAACTCCTCACAATGTACAGAAGTTTCCATCCCACATTCAACACTCACAGACTGTACACCAGTTGGAAAGAGAGAAGGCGGGGTCTGGTGAGTGTCAAAGTCACTGTCCTGGATTATATCCAGAGCATCAAGGAATACATCAGAAACTTAGGAAGAACATACTCTAATTGATCAGGCTCCTAAAAGTAACTTTTAACAGTAATAGTGGATGATCTGTACCCTCAGACTTGCAAGATTCTGTTCATGTATCCTTACAAAAAAGTAACATCATCTGGTCTTGTTTCCTGTCTGGTTTAGCTGTGACATGAGGCAGTAGAGAGGAATGGGGTTGTGGAAAAAAAATGCAAACACAAATGCAGGCACATATGTGCAGACACACTAGCTATCACATTTCATTCTGAATCAATGTCGCTGCTATAAGCTCACTAAGGAAATTTAAAGGCAGAATAAAGCTTCTGTATTTAGAAGTAAAGCCAACATTTCCAGTTGTTCCTAACCTAGACTGACACACACTGAGTTTTTGGATGAGCTTTTGGAAAAGTTGTTCAGCTGATTATACAAGGTCTGAGTGTTCTTCTGGCCAAGTGAGTTTATGTTTGTTTGTTTGTTTGCCAAACTAATGATCAGAGCTAAGGAAAAAACTTATAGCTTCAGGAGACTCTCTGATTAACTTCTGCACAGAGCAGCATTCCTGAGCCAGGAGTTCAGCCTCAGTCAGCACTCTTGAGAAAGCAAATAAGCAACTATGAGCTTACAACAAAAGCAAGCAAACAGAAGAGCAAATAGGAACAAGGGTGTGTTGTGAGGGAAGTGAGGGGAAAAGAACAAACAGGCATCAGGCCTTGCAAAAGGACAGAACTGAGAAAACAGTGATGGCGGTGATCTGCCAGATGTGTGTTAATTACCTCTGCAGAACTCTTGCTTCTGGAGGAGAATATGAAAGGACCATGGGCCAGCTTTTCCTCTTTAAGGGTTATCATGAAAGGTGAGCAGGGCAAAAAACATGAGAAACTCTCAGTGAAGAACAGCAGAAAGAGACTTCCAAAGAGGAAAGGATACAAGATACATCCAGGAGCAGAGAGACAGGAGTTAGACACCAAGAGGATGAATAAGTTTCAATGGGAAAAGTGAGCACTTGGAAGATGTTTTTTTTATTTTATTTTATTTTTTTATTAAAGAGTTTTATAAATTTTACAAAAAATAAGAAACAATACAAAAACAAAAAACAACATATACAAATAAAAAACAAACATTACCCAACAAAACCCCCCTTCCCCCACCCCTACCCAAACCCCCCCTTCCCCCCCAGGACCTCCCAGAGCAGAATATAGGCTTAATTAAAGAAAAAGTTAAAAAAATTTATAAAAAAAGAATATAAAATAGAAAATATATATATATATATATAAAGTTAAAAATTATGAAAAAACTATATAATATTTTTTATATCAAATTTAAATTGTATGAATTTTATCCATTTATCCCAAACAGCAAGAAATTTCTCTTGCGTTTGTCCCTTTAAGAAAACCGAAATCTTTGCCATTTCCGCCAAGTGAGACACTTTAAGAAACCATTCCTGCAATGTAGGCAAAGATTCCTTCTTCCAATATTGTCCTACTAACAGCCTCGCAGCTGTTATCAAGTTTAACATCAATATAACCTCCTTTGTATCACAATCAGTAACTATACCTAACAAAAATAATTGTGGAGTAAATTTTACCCTCCTTTTAAAAATTCTCTGGATATTCCACCATATCTTAATCCAGAATGCTTTTATCTCTCTGCACGACCACCAAATATGATAATAAGTAGCATCCATACAACCACATCTCCAACATTTAGGTTGTAAGTCAGGGTACATAAAAGACATTTTTTGTGGATCAAGGTGCCATCTATAAAACATTTTATAAAAATTCTCCCTTAAGTTCTGTGCTTGTGTAAATTTGACATTTCTCACCCAAATAATTTCCCAGGTGTCCAATGGAACTGGCTCACCAAAATTCTGCGCCCATCTAATCATACAATCTTTAATTAGTTCCGTTTCTGAATCCAATTCAACTAAAACCCCATAGATCCTCTTAATGTGGGTTTGTCTTTGATCCTTCACTTGCTTAATAAGATTTTCATCTTCTCTATGAAAACCCACCTTACAGTCCATCTTCCATCTATCTAATAATTGCCTATATTGGAACCAAGAATAAATAATATTTTCTTGTGCTAACTCTTCCCGTAATTTTAACTGCCAGTTTTGTCCATCCCATTTAAGTAACTGTCTATAGGACACCATATCCATTTTAACCCCTCTTTTTATTCCTTCTATTGCATGCCAGCACTTGGAAGATGTTAAAGAGTAAGCACAGGCAATCCAATCCCAACCAATACATTTGAAATTCTACACGTGGCATGTGAACTCCAGCCACCTGAAATAGTTCTACCATTCCAACATCTCCAGGACAAGGGTAAAGGCTCTCAACTCCACAGGGATCAACAAAACCAAATCATTCCAGTGAGGAAGAAAAAATGAGTGGGGGCAGGAGACATTATTGCAAGAAATAAAAGTAACTGCACATAATGTAAGAAGTATGCTGTTGCACAAATCCAAGATGTGTTAGAAAAGATCACTAAAGTCCATCAAACTGACAGTAAGTACTTTTTAAGTACCGTATATTCCGGCGTATAAGACGACTTTTGAGAGCGATGAAACAGCCTCTGAACTCGGGGGTCGTCTTATACGCCGAGTCATAACGTTTATTTATTTATTTATTATTTCCGGCGTATAAGATGACGTTCTAGGCATGCGACTCGGTGTCGATCATCTTATCCGCCGGAAATGACGTCATTTCCGGCGTATAAGATGATCGACACCGAGTCGCATGCCTAGAAAGTCATCTTATACGCCGGAAATAACGTTATAAACTACGTTTATTTCCGGCGTATAAGATGACTTTCTAGGCATGCGACTCAGTGTCGATCATCTTATCCGCCGGAAATGACGTTATTTCCGGCCTATAAGATGATCGACACCGAGTCGCATGCCTAGAAAGTCATCTTATACGCCGGAAATGACGTCATTTCCGGCATATAAGATGATCGACGCCGAGTCGCATGCCTAGAAAGTCGTCTTATATGCGACTCGGCGTCGATCGTCTTGCGACCCGGCGTCGAACTCGGGGGTCGTCTTATACGCCGGGTCGCCTAATACGCCGGCATATACGGTACTTTTATGACAAACATAATGAAAAGTTTCATTTTCTTTCTAAGACACAAACTCCTTTAAACACAAACATGTACAACACATGGACAGAGAATTCAAAAACTACCCTGCATGATGACTTCCATACAAGTAATCCTCGAGTTACAACCATAATGGAGCCTGCCTATTACAGTAGAAAGTCAGGAGGGCGTTAACATGTCACTTAATGAGTCCCCATCCCTGCTCTGCCCAATATATTTGTTAAACAACTACACAGGTCATTAAGTGGAATATGGGGTGCCTCAGGAGTTGAGATCCTAGTGCAGGCATAAGCACAACACCTCCAGTCTACCCCCATGCACTTACATACCCCATACTATGCTTCCCACCCTTGGGATCTCCACAGCTACTTGGAACTTCTCCATCCCCACCCCTGCATTTACCCACTCACTTACCTTTCAAAGATCTCCATAGCTCAGGATGTCAGGATACAGAAGGACAGGCTGATCCATTGCTGGGCCACGTGGAAGAATTCCCCAAGTGCCACTTTTTCCTGAGATATGGGTGATGCTTTCTATTTTCTTTTTATTACTAGATGCTAGCCTTCCCTCCCCCAACAAAAGCAAATGAGCAATTGGTGACTGGGAAGTGGATGGGGAAGAATGTGCACAACCCAGTGGGCTAGCAAAGCAGGCCCACTGACTGTAGGGAGCTGATGGGGTAGGATAGGAGGGATAGAGATGAATGCTATAGCATCTCTATGGTTGGTCATAAGGGTGAACAACTACAGAGATGTTAAAACAAATATAATTTCGGCATTGGGTCATAAATACCTTTGAGTCTGCTAAGTGACCTGCTATAACTCAAGGATTAGCTGTAATCTTGTTTTTCTCTAGAGTAAATTCTGTCCTTAATGAGATTGTGATAAAAGCATTAGGTGCTTTCTCTTAATGCAGGTACTGTACATATGAAGCAACCAATTACTTTGGGGGGGGGGCTTTGGTTGTCTTTATCATCTTTGCTTCTTCTTTAAAAAATATTGTGTTTTTTTAGAAACAACAGCTAAATAAAGTATAATCCAAAGCATTCATACAATTTTTAATTATATACATCTCCTGCTGTTATTGTTCCTTTGCTTTTATGGTCAATGTGAACATGATGGACTATAATGATCACATTTATTTAATAACTTCTATCTAAGAATTGATAGTATCCAGAATGTGGTTCTTAAGGTCATATGCAATGAGGAGCTCATATATTCCAAAAAGATGTCAGAATATGCCAAATGAACACTAGAGCTATTTCTTTATTGCTACAGAATTGGTTTTTAGACAACTGTGTGGCAAATCAGACAATTTAAAAAAAAATTTTGATGGATCATTATTCTCCTGTCTGTGTTAAAAAAAAACTGGATTATTGATTTGCTAATCACTACTGGAGATTATAACTATGAAAAGAGTATTGAATTATGTAATCTTTCACAGCAAGTTGATTCACACATAGCCAGGAACTTTGGCTATGATTTATTCTATTGAAAGAGAAACTAAACAATATTTTTGGTCAACCTGCCCATTATCAGCTTTTATTAATTTATTTATAGTTGAAAAGGGAGTTAAAATTGAACTGGTTCCACCATATGCCTACCAGGGGAGACTCTTCTGTCTCCCTAAACATCCTTTTTAAGAAAGAGCTACATTCAAACCCATGGGCATAGTTTTTAAAACTAAACTAAAAGTTTTGCTAATGGCTCAGCATATATTTAGAAATTTTGTAGAAGTCCAGAGTGCTTTCCCATATTTTAAAATAAAGTATTAGTTTTATAAATAATTGAAAACATCTGTTTCCAGAAGAGTATAGAATATAGTGTTGAAGAATACAACACTATATATTAAGATTATAAATTTTATGAACAACAAAAAATGCACTCTCAACAATCAAATGCATTCCTCTTTTCTTGTCAGGCAGCAACTCTCAAGTGATTATTCAGTAACACCGGCTTTGAATGCAAGCACATGTACAACCTTTGCTTGAAGCATTTATTATAATTAGAAATTTCACTTATCCACAAACAAGCTGCCAGCTACTACTGCCATGAGATTTCCAAAAGTTGAGATCTTATTCTTGCTACATCATAAACCATTGATCTCGTACTTTCCTGCTGACAGGAATGCTACCAGAAACCACCCAAGTGTATCTGCTCTGCTTAATAGTAATATTGAGGCAGCGAGCACCCTCCTTTTCAATTGTGGCAAACAAGTAAGCAAAATGCAGCATAAGCACCTTTTCATACTGGTAACTTCATCATTCATCTTCTTTTGAAAGATTTATGGCAAGCATCTGCTGCAGAGGGAGTGGCAAATAGAAAATGATTTTTCTCCATGTTCCAAAAATAAAAAAATAAAAACAGCCCTTCAGAACTGAGAACAGGGAACTGCAATTTTCTGAATTAGCTTTACATAATAGAAAGGGAGCTCTCTTTCTGAACAATGGATATTAGCTTTTTGGTAAAAAACAACAACAAAAAAACAAAACAAAAACAAAACACTCGTTTTTTCCATTGAGAATAGATCAACTTTAAATCAAACAAACCAGCTTTAGATTGCTGCTAGATTTTGTCAGAGAGGAGCATCTGGCAGGTGTATCAAAAACATCAAAATGGCAGCTGGGACTCTATGGACATATCTACCAGGTTGACTTTTTTTGCCCCCCTCCCCCCAGAAGCTCTTCTCTCAGTACCTTTGGCTGTAATTCTAAGCTTAGTTATTCAGCGATAATAAAATTCACCTCTCAGTAAACAAGTTAGGAATCCTTGCAGACAAAGCAAGCTTAGTTTTTCCCTCCCTTAATTTTTCTCATTCCACGTCATTTAATAAGTGTCTTGGATCCATTTACATCTCAAAGTAATTTTGTACTCTTTCCCCTAAGAACAAAATTACTAAAAACAAATTAGCCTAAGGCTAATTTATAAAATAGTGTACAAGCAATATATTCCTGGAATAGTAGATAAATGTACTGTGAACCACTGATTCAGGGCAGCATTTTTGTCACAATGGGGAAAATGACTGGTGCATTAATAATGACTAAAGCATCAATGCTACCAAAAGCTCCAAATGAATCCCTAGAATCCCACCATGATTAAACACATATTAGTAATAACAGAGAACTAGTATATTATGCAATCAAGAGCTGCATAATATCGGATCTGAATCGGATCTTTCTAGTTAATTTACAAAATTAGCTTAATGACCATTTGAAGTTATGACAGTACTGAGGAAAGTGGCCTATGACCAGTAAGTAGGCTGTTTGACTAAGGAGCATATATTCAATCTATTGAGATGTATTTGAATAAAAGGATACAAAAGTTATGGGACTGGCGCTGTTAATACTCACCTCTTACGTATTTAGTGTATGGAATCTACAGAGGTCATGAAATCGCTGATATACAAATTAAGTTTAAATAAAGTGTCAGCAAATGTATGAGTGTGTGTGTGTGTGTGTGTGTGTGTGTACACAATACAATATAGGAGATAAAATATTCAGTTAAGATAAAAACATAATAAAATCACCACAACATGGAGCCATAGAATTGAAATAGGATAGATGCTGTAATTCGATATCTCGCCTGAACCATTACTATTTATTTAGTTTTGCATCTAGATATTCTAGTAACACAAACCTCTTAACGCTCAGAATGCTCTTATTGAGATATTAATTACTATAATTATTATGGAGTGTCTGTTTTATGACACCATCAAGTACGATGATGAGTATAGCATAGAAATAGGGTTCAAAAGGAATAATAAACAATGTGGACATATTCAAGATTTTTTAAAAAATCTTCCTGACCGCAAAGGTTATTAAAAAAGTTTAACTATCTTTATCACTGTCCCTGTTTGCTATATTGTTTAGCTATAGAACTAATTTGTGGCTATAAAGTCAACTAGCTGTATAGTTCAATCTAACAACTCTTCACATAATGAATTCCACAAAGAAAACTACCTTATATGGAACCCAAATAGAATTCCTATATGGAATGATTATCATTCCAAACTGTTTACCTTGACAGGCAGTATCTCCCTAGGCTTCAGGTAATTTTTTTTCTGCTCTATTTGAAGATGCTAGGAACTGAAACTCTTATCTTTTAAATCCAACGCTTTTGCTTTAAGCAGTGGTCTTTTCCCCATAGATTTTCCTTTTCTTTCATGAAGGATTCAAGAAGTACTGACATAAGAGAGTAATCTCAATCCTTTAAATCAGAAGATATTTATATTTAATTGCATACATGCTTACCTACAGTATCTCTATTATTGTACAAGAAGCCTAAGGCCGAGTGAGAGAGATAAAATTCTTCTGTGACAGTTACTGCTATTTCCTAACTATCAATAGAACTATCATATATCAGGATTGAACTATGGAGTCTCTGGTGTACTCTGAGTTTGTTTGCTGGAAGACATTTCATTACCCAACTAGGTAACATCAGCGCTAGTGAATGTGAGCTTTGCTCCTCTTTATATACAATAGCTTGCCATGTACAATAATTTGTTCCCTCCTTGTAAATGGAGTAAACCACATTCAGTAACACTAATGATGTTACTCAGTGGGGTAATGAATCATCTGCAAACAAACACTTCACACTTCCTAACAATGCCATACAGTGAGATGTGGCAAGAAGAGGTAATTAACTTTTTTTCACTACTGTTCCTTCTTCTCCTCGTTCCATATTTAACCAATGAGAAATTATAAAGTATGATTTATGTTGGGTATTTTGGGGGGGGGGCAGGATCTGGGGAAACAAGAGGGAAGCTTCAGAAGCACAGTTGCTACCTTTCCAGTACTACTGAAGAGCATTGATTAAATAGCTAGAGTTCATAATCCTTATCATACAAACTTATATAAGCATATTCAGAAGTAAATCCCATTGTACCAAACTGAATAGCACAGCATTGCAGCAGGAATGAGCTCCAGAAATTAATTATGAGAGTCCTCTATATAGTTCATAGGGCAAATCTTCTGTATGTATTTATTAATTAATTTGATCTTTAGCTTGCCTGTTTATTAATTATCTTCTCCAAGCTTATTCTGGAGAAGAAAATTAATTATTGCAGAGAATTATCTTCTTTATGCTTCTTGCATTCTCATATTCCCTTTTGGCAACCTGTTTCAGATTATTTGGATCTTTTCAGGAGAAAATGGGCATGGCAAATGACTGCCAACCTACTAGAATTGGTAGGTTCTATGGCAGAAAAAGTTGCTTGTATCTATTTTGATTTGGACAATTAAGACACCAATTAGGTTAAGCCTACGGTGGTGAACAAGATGATGTTTCATGCTGGGATTCTTCTGAATTTGTAAAATCTAATGGAGTGGTTAGGGTTTTCTGAAGTTTGAATTCTGTTACTTGTGTCTCAGTCCATGTTCTTCACGGCTCACACTGGCAGCCAGGCAATGGGTGAGCAGCTAGATCCAGAAGGTAATAAATGCTATATGAGGGTAGTACCATCTGCCTTGAAAAGGGTAATTGTGCCCCCTCTCTTGACCAACATGTGTTTCAACTAGTCTCTAACTTCTCTTTTTAGATGAGGCTATTCCAAAAGTGGTGATAAATCAACCAGAATCCAAGAGGAGGAAATGGATTATTTAGTCAGGATGAAGGCAAACCCAGCCAAGCGGTGGAAATGACAATGGGAACTCTAATGGATTATTGCCAAATTCTTAACAGCATAACACAACCAGAGAAACAAGATATACACTCCATTTCACTAATCAGGCTTAATATCAAAAGATAATAAATTAGGAAACAAATTCTTGGAAACTGCACAAGCAAAAATCCGACCTTCCTTTATGAATGAATTCATTAAGATTAGGTCTCTGTGAGTTGGTTGAAACTCTTTTTCTTACAATGGAAAGCTAAAGGGTAACTGCTCTTTTCCTAGGTAAACCTAGCATTGAACTATCTATCTGGTCTTCATTAATGTCAGCCCCACAAAGTGGACCAGACCAGGACATAACACTACAGGAACTACTTTTATTACTTGCATGTTTGTGCTTTTTCTCTCTTTCCTTATAATCCTGGGAAGAAGGAGGTATTGAGTATCTTCCACATATTATCTGTCTGTTGCGGTCTTAAAAAACATGATTTACCCCTCATCACTTTAGTAAAGGAGTTTGCATACTTCTGTCAAGAGTATCTTTCTTATTCTCTACAATTATTTCTGTTTTGAAATGCTAAGGGTTCCATGGAAGTTCTTAACTGGTGTCTGGATGTTGTGTGTGTCTGTATGGGGAAAACAATCTTGGATTAAATCCTTCCAAGACAGAACTACAGTAACTAACATGGACAACCCAATGATATCCAATCAATCAACTGATGTATTTAAAGGTGGTTCATGACTTAGTGGATGTCTTTTATGACTCCGTTCTTGCTCAAGCAGCAGATGGAGCTATGACTAAAAGAGGCTTTGCCCAAGTTAAATCAGGGTGCCAGTTATAACCCTTTGAGACACTCCTCCCATGGGGGTAATCCCCTACTCTGTTATCCTTTCAGAAACAATTTGAACTATTTTATTGCAATGTGTTTTGTGCTCCAGCAACTGATTAAGCAGTAATGTCTATTGAAGAAATTTATTTGGATTTTATTTATTTTTTTATGATCTAGTTTTTTATATTTGTACCTCGACCACAAATCCATACTTTTGGGCCAGGTTACAAAAATGCTGATCTACTATAGAGGTAATGGAAATAAAAATATCTAAGAAGATTTTTGAAAAACATGACTTGAATTGCTATTTGCAAAAAAAGACACTGCAGAATAACATTAAAAATTGCTAGCATCCACTAAATGCTCTCTTACATAACCTTATTTTTTATTTGAAACATAGATTTAAAATTCAAAAAATTATTCACCCTTAAATGTTGCAGCAGATTAGAAGCAGAGGCGGTATCTGAGAAATTCTTTCAAAGCCATGTATTCCATGGATCACCATCTCAGATCCAGAAGGCACTTCTAATTTCGGAAAATTGTGCAATACTAATTTACCAAGTTATGCATCCCCAAAAATGGAATTGTAGTGTAGCTATTGAACCTTAGCTGAAACTGAGGTAGTTTGACTGAATTAGAGAGTACAGTTTCATTTCACAGTACATAAGCTCTTGTGAATGTATCTGCCTGAAGCATCATAATCCATCTTCACTAAAATGTCTGAACGCCAGACATACTGCATTTCTGCTCTTTGCCTTAGGACCCTTAAGGACAGTGACTCTATACCAGTGGTTCTCAACCTGTGGGTCAGGACCCCATTTGGGGTCGAACGACCATTTCACGGGGGTCGCCAAACAAGGCTGTCCGCCATTTTTCCCCTTTTCTTTGGCCACACCCCTGGCATCCGGTGATGTATAAGTGGTTGGGGGTCACCACAACATGGGGAACTGTATTATGGGGTCGCGGCATTAGAAAGGTTGAGAACCACTGCTCTATACCCTATTAACTAGAATGTATCATTTACTGATGAAAAGAGTCAGAGCAAATACTTTTTCTATGGCAAATACAAAGAGACGCACAAGAGAGAGGAAATGTTTAACACTCAGGACTAAAACACCATTACTTGGTTCCATCCATCTACAGCAGTGATGGCGAACCTTTTAGAGACCAAGTGACCCAAACTGCAACCCAAAATCCACATTTATTGCCAGGTGCCAGGTGGGACATGGCCCACTGGGTGGACGTGGCTATGGTGGTCATGGCGGATTGGGTGGATGTGACCAAAGTGGGCGTAGTCACCTCGATGTTGCTCATGGGGAGGGATGACTGTGGGGCCAGGCAGGGTTGGGGGAGATCCAGGGGGTCTCTGGCAGGTGGGGTGGTGGGCAGGAGGCTTGTCCTGTGGGGTGAAGCGAGGCGAGGCAGGGCAGGAGTGCCAAGCAGAGCAAGGAGAGGCAGGGGCCGGGCAGTGCTGCCTGATACCATCAGCCCCCACATGTAGAAGCCAGCAAGCGCTGTGTCCGTCAGCAGCCACAGCCTGCTAGCTCTTTGACCAGCGACTCTGGGGCTCCACAGCCCGCCACCAGCAGTTCAGAGAAGCCACCTCTGAGCTGGACTGCTGGCCAAAAGCTGAGGAGGCGATGCAGTGGGTCGTGCCTGGGAAAAGGAGAGCATGTGAGGCCAGGAGGGACGGGATGGGGAGGAGGGAAACCAGCCGTGCCAGGATGCATCCGGCCATGTGGGACCTCAGGCAGCTGGTGGAAGAGGGACGGTTGCCATCTCCGGGGCATGGCACACGTGCCCACAAAGAGGGCTCTGAGTGCCGCCTCTGGTACGTGTGCCATAGGTTCACCACCACTGATCTACAGCATCAACCTGAAATCTTGTAATGTTGCCTGAGGTTCAGAATACAATCAACAACAGTTAGAAGGAGAGTCTACTTAAATTGGCTAGGAGCTGAGTAAGAAACCTGCAGGGCAACTGGTTTAGTTTATTTGGGTTGTTTAAAGCTGGTTTAAACTACCCAAATTTAGTTAATGCATGTGTATGTGTGTGTGTATGTACTCATGTCTAATTTACTTTAAATTTCATGTGTTTGTTTCATAAGTATTTCCATTTCCCCTATTATTTAATGATGGAATCTAAAGTTCTTCTTAAATCATTGTCAAACTCATATACTTCTTATGAAAAGATATTTATAAATTTAAACATAAGAAAACCTCTACAGACATAGTTTCATGTAGCCAGTCATTTTTCAAAGAAGTTATTTTTTAAAAAAACAATTAAATAGCTTCAATAACTAATGCAATTGATCTGAAGCATCTATTTAAATTAGTTCTGATTTGGTTGATACTTTCCTAAGTAAACAAGAAGATTAAATTAATTAGCCAACCAGGAATATGCAAGAGATTTATGACAGATGTAATTAAAATGATTCCAGCATAATCTAGTTATGATAGCAAGGAGACTTGTTATCAGAAGCAATGCTTAAATTTTACTAATCAGATCTAATTCATATTAATTGCCGAAGTAGCATTGTCCAACCTTTGTTCTTCCCCACAATGATCTAATAAAAATCTGAAGTGGCTATTAAATACTTGTCTCTTAAGCAGGAAGCCTTCAAAGATATCAGCGCTTCTTCCGTCCAAAGTATACAGTGGAGGAACATAGATTTCATTTAAAAGGTTCCTATTATTTTCAATTAAACATCAAGTACCTGGGGAAAACAACTGGAAAAGGAACACAATGATATCCAACTGAGAAATCCTCTGTAATCCACCATGATCCAAAAATCTCAGACATAAATAACAAAATTTGACTATCTGAGAAACCCTCAAAAAATACCGAAATATAAGTTACAAATGGCAAATTAATTTGAAAAAGTTTCTATCACTTATGCATGTTTAAAATGTTAAGCATAGATAAGGATATAGAGACGGGGGAAAGAATATATTCGGGTTTTGTTTCTGCTATAGAAAAAGGAGAAACACAATCTTTCATGGTTTCTTCTTTTCCCACAATCTAAAAGAGTGTGGAAAATGACACAAAACTCTGTGGAGAGAAAGGGATTTAATAAAAACAGTCTTCCCTCTTTTCTGTCAAGGGACCTCTTTACTACACAAAAAGTGTTTATAAACAGAAAGAATACTTCTGTTTATAGTTGTGGAGTTTGGTTAATGCCAATTATTTTCATTTATTTATTTGTTATGGGGATTTATATATCTTTCTCTACCCATGTTCCTATTACTGGGAGAGTGACGGAGCAGCTGTGCATACAGTACTGCCACTTATTATATGAATGGATAAATACAGATATTAAGGATGTAACTTATTTGATGAAATTGAACCAGAAATCTACTGGCTGTGAAAACATTCCAACACAACTGTGGAAAGCAACCAAGTCATATAATTAATCACTGATCACCATTTTCCTATGCCCTCTTATGCCCTCTTCAAATTCTTGTTCCTCTGATTTCCAAACTATTATTATTTGATATTAAATATACTATTTATATCATCATCCTCCTCCCCAAAAGCTAATGTCCTCAGGAAATACTGGGAGTACAGCTCCCTAAAATTAGATCACTGGATGCAGAAAGTCTCTTCTATCAACCCTTGATTCCGGCACAAACTGATTCAGGTAAACTGCCCTCCAGTATTTAAAGCAGGGTTCAAATATGCATCTCAGGAAATAATCAGAGATCCAGTTAAGGCTTGGAGTCTCATACTGTTTGAAAGCATTTAAGATTATTGTTATGGTTAATTGCAACCAACCAGAGGTTTAGACTGAATTTGGCATTTTTATCTACCTATTGAGTCCTTCCCAAAGACCTGGGATAAGCACATATTGTTGCATTAAAGCAGTGGTTCTCAACCTTTCTAATGCCGCGACCCCATAATACAGTCCCCCATGTTGTGGTGACCCCCAACCACTTATACATCACTGAGTGCCAGGGGCGTGGCCAAAGGAGGGAAAAATGGCGGACAGCCTTGTTTGGCGACCCCCGTGAAATGGTCGTTCAACCCCAAATGGGGTCCCGACCCACAGGTTGAGAACCACTGCATTAAAGTATTGTCACAGGATATATGCTCTTCCGAGTAAAGCTTCCTTTTGCAATTGACTGATGGTGATTATTATTATTATTATATTCACAAATGTGACATCACAGCTGCCAGTTCTTTAGGTAGTGTTGGTCTTCATGCTTATCTAGTTCTTCCCAAGGATGCTGTAATATATCTGTGTAATATAGGTGCAGATCCACGCTATGGGGCCTATTGCAACTGACAGATGGAAATTCTCTCAGTGCGCAATTATTATTATTATTATGGATGTCAGCCAGATGTTTAGACTAAATTTGACATTTTTATCTACCTATCGATTATTGACACTTACTGACAAAGTTACCAAATAAGGCAATAGGTTAAAATAAGGTCTCTTTTCTCTTTTTCTTTTTTCTTTTTTTCATATCTCAAAAGCCTCCTTTATCTGAAACCAACAACTTAATCCTTAGATTTAGTAGCTAATCCCATAACAATCATTCTTGGCTTAAGTGCACAAACTAGGCTACTTTTAAAAATTCATCAGGGACATTCAAAGGAAGATGTCTTGATATGGAAAGTTAAATTTAAAACTGGTCACTTTGAACTGCCCTGTCCAGCTCAGTTAGCCCAGCAGAGAAAAATAGCTTTGTTACTCTAAATTCTTAAATCAAAACAGGAATAAAAATCTTCCTTCCAGAAACGTGAACATAATTTTAAACCACCTTACTGTATGTGCTATGTTATGTTACGTTATGTCGACTGTATTATATCCCCCCTACACAAGTACTTATTATTTCACAAAGTGATTCATATGAATTTACAAAGGGAAAAGGAATTGGTCTTGCCTGTTTTGCATTTATAAACTAAAAAAAAAATAGAGAAGGAAAAAAAGAGTAAAAAGATTATAGTTGGACAATGCAGCATCAAATAGCAAGTTGCAACTTGGTGGGTACAACTTGAAATAGTCAAGCAAATTATTATCATTATGATTGTATATTACATACAGCTAGAAAAGTCTAATCTTTCCTTACCAATAATTTCTTCTTTACTGGAATTCGTGCAACTCTTCTCTAACTCATCAACTTTTCTAGCTGGTAGTGTGGGCTGGAATATATAGTCCTCCATTTTTTTTCACCTCCTGAGGACAACTGAAAGTTGTACCTGGGTGCTCATTCTGACAAAAAAAGTAACCAGGGGGAGGAAAGCAACTCTGTGTAGCACCTGCTCTTTATTTTGGACCAAGCAAAACATGACCAAAAGGCACTAAATTTCTTATTCACATATCTAACCTATTATTGCATAATGTTGGGAGCAAAGGAGTAAGTGGCCAAAGACAGTTGAAACTGTCAAACTATTTTATAACCTCATAAAGCAGCATTCCAGATTGGGATCATTCCTGAAATAATAATTCTAGTTTGTGCAAATCAAGCAAATTTTCAAGCAAAAATTGGTAAACTTTCTCCTTAGGGTATTTCCTCTTAGGGTACTGCAGCAGGAACCATCTCGTATCTTCATACATTATTCTGAATAGCTTTTAATCCATTTTCTCCTGCCTATTAGCTATAAAATATGTTTCCAGTGCTCCAAACATGGTGCAATCCACTATCTCCCAAGAAGTCAGCTCACACAAAGGGCACTTAGAGGTGGTCCTCGACTTACAACAGTTCATTTAGTGACTGTTCAAAGTTATAACGGCACTGAAAAAAGTGACTTATGTTTTTTTCACAATTACGACCTTTGCAGCATCTCCATGCTGATGTGTGATCAAAATTCAGATGCCGGCAACTGGTTCATGTTTATGACCATTGCAGCATCCCAGGGTCATGTGATCACCTTTTGCAAACTTCTGACAAGCAAAGTCAATGGGGAAGCCAGATTTACTTAATAACCAGGTTACTAACTTATCAACTGCAGTGATTCACTTAGCAACTGAGGCAAGAAATGTCGTAAAATGGGGTAAAACTCATTTAACAAATGTCTCACTTAACAATAGAAATTTTGGGCTTAACTGTGGTCGTAAGTCAAGGACTGCCTGTTATCTTCTGTCTCCATAACTCTCCCACAGTCTGCTCCGAAAGAATCCAAAATGCTGTATCACGTGCTGGGGGGTGCATGGGCAACTACAACTGGGAGATTTCTATGGATTAGTCTCATTATATATGGATGTCATCTTTGAAACCCAAACTATTTTAATGATGACTTCTCTCTAAATCAGGGGTTCTCAACCTTGGCAACTTTAAGACTTGTGGACTTCAACTCCCAGAATTCCTCAGCCACCCCTGCTCTAAATAGAAGGGAAGGGCAGTAAGAAGCTTATCTAGCAAAACAAAACAAAAAACAAAAAAACCCCACCTTTCTTCTTGCCAGATTGTTTAACTGCTTTCTCTACATGATGGACTCCAACTTCCATTATTTCCCATAAGGACGGAAGGAACCAGATCAGAAAAAAGTGGTTTAAAATGCATCAAACTTTCATATCCTTATCCTATTTCACAAAACACAATGGAAATTAACCCAATCAATCTAATATTAACACATTTATCAACTGGGATAAAACCTTACTGTTTAAGGTTTTCTAATATCCTCTTCAGTACTGTCCTTCCCAACATTATTTTTTTAAATTTAAAAAAATAAATTATTTCACAAAGTTAAGAACTTTTTAAGAAATAAATATGTTAAAAACATTTGTTTAAATTGTGAATAAGGCCTTATTGGATTAGCTAGAAGAATCTTTGTAAAATGTAGTTCCTTTAAAAAATATTTATTTAAAATACCCAAAGGACATGAATTAATAAAATTGTACTTCTTTATGAAACAAGCTTACAGATGTTCAGCCAAGAACTCCTAGTAATCTTAAGCATGATAGACAGTTCAGCACTTTCAAAGGTGACAGGTCATTACCTTTATTCTTGAATTCTTGAACTCACCTGGGGATAACAAACTACATGCACTGATTGTGAAAAATTCTGCAGTACCTCATTCAGTATTACAATTAAAAATATTCCATTGTCTAGGAGTTTTTCTCTGTGACCTTGGTCCAAGGTCCTTTGCCAATCATTCAGCACATCATTCAGAAGCAGCTTATCAACTGGCATTCTTCATTCATACAGAGAATCAGCTATGGTAGTCATCTCAGTTGAACTCTATTAGGCTAATGAGTCTCCTTCAGAATCCACATTATTTTTCATAATGTGTAGACATAAAGATCATTGTTACAGTGAAGGTGTAAAATAAGCATTAAGATTTCCTCAAATCCTGAATTGATCTGCACTTTTGTTAATGTGAACAGAGGATCTTAGAATATTTATTTGTGCATTGTTTGTATCATTCAGAAGCGTTTGCTTTTTTCCACATCTTTGTTATATAGTTTATTGTGTACCCCTAAATAGTATGCCGTTGTCTCAAAATTAAACAAAGAAAATCCCTTAATTATCCTCAGAGCCTTGGCTCCTTGTTCATTCATCACAGATTTAATTCGTTGCTCTGAGACGGAGCAACTTTAATCACTTTCCAAAATATACTTTCCCATAAAAGCAGAATTGGTTTAAAATGTACTTATAAACTCAAATTCTACATTACAAGGTATTTTACACCTTTACTTGAAAGTTGCTGTGACAAGTTTCTTTAAAAAGGCATTCTTCATCAAGAATGATTTGATAAGCGTATTTCACCATGGAAAGAGATCATCTTTATTAAAATTTACTGAGAATTTCTTACCCTTATCCTAGCTTTCCCAGGCCCAGATTATCTCAGATTGCTTGTCAGAAAAGAAACTAACTAGACTGGAAAAAAAATCAAGTATCCAAATCCTTACTAACTGTGATCTCATGTCATGCACTGCATTAAAGGATTATCTCACTTTTTTAAATGACTCTTCACATCACAGCTATGTCATGAGGTGGTTAGACTCACAGGATAAGCCTCCTTGGCTGTTTTTAGTTGCTGGAATATTCTTTTATCCTCAATGTCTGGTTTTTTTTTCCTGCTATCATGACGGATAATCAAGTGATTCCCAAGTCATTCAGCCATGCATAAAAATGTCATGTCAGATCAATTCATACCAGAATGATTATAAGAAAAACTTATAATTAGCACAGAATCCGACAGATTGGCTAGATGTTGTTCCTTTTCAATCTTTTCCATTGTTCCTGTTGTTGAAAAAAGCCTAACGATGAAATCAGATGTTTTGACTACAAGCTGGGACACGCACACACAATCACACCTCTTTTCTGATTGTTTGGTTACTTGGCATTTAAAGAGTAACTGCCACAACGATGGTCCTTAAGAAAATATTGATTAACATCCTAAATTTCTTTCTATGAAAAGAACATCATTCATATCCATAGCATGGATTGCCTCAATAGCAAGCATGAAATTGAAGATGGAGGAGTGTTTACAAAAATCATCTCATTGTATGAAGGAAAAGCTGGACTTACATGGAGTATCGTTCTAGACAGGATCCTACAAAAAATGATTAACTCCTCTATTCCATGAGGAGATAGATTTCATTATCGACTTCGACCTACTTTTTGAGACTAAGATGCAAGATGAGAGTAAGATACAGACAATAGTACAGCTATAATAAAATGGGTGGATTGAGAACCATCTAGAGTTTGATATAAATTGGGCTAGCTATATAAATGTTTTAAAGAAACAAAAAAAAAACAAACAGATATTTAGTAAACTGCCACTATCTTTGGAAATAACTAATCAAAAAATAAATGTTCACCATTTCCTTGGGAAAGTATACAACTTCTTGGACAGACTCAGGTAAGTCTTGGCTTTCCCTTCATATAACGATTCCATTCTGTATTATCAAAACTGGAAAAATCACCACTGGGTCAGCAGGTGCTTCTCCTAGAAAGCCTGTTTTTCAGTTTTCAAGAAGGTGTGACAGCAGATGAAATCTCTTGATCTTCCGTCACAAGCATGGCTGCATTGTCCAATTATAACTAGATAAAAATCTATTGTTCTACATCCACATCACAAATCACCAAAGACTGGATGTCAGGGAATGTGTGAGAGTCCTGAGGATATTGCTTTTGAGATATAATGATTAGACGATTTGTGGAAGAGGCAGGCCCCAAGCCAGCATCTACTAATCTTTCTGAGTCTTAGAAGGAAGGCAGGACCAAAACTAAAATTCTCATAGCATAGGGCCTAATTACTTGCAGGATTACCAATCTGTGAACATCTGTGTCTATCCAATAAAATCAGATAGCTCCTGACTATTAAACAGTACCATATCATGAGATTCAGGAATTACGACTTTTCTGTCCCTGTCGCTGCCCTTTGGAAAAATATCCACTTCAAAATGTGGATGACCCCTAATTTTGCTAGCTTTAAAAAAAAAATCTGAAGACCTGTCTCTTCTTTGAAGCACTGGGCCGAAATATTACATAAGCCATCTGTATGGTGTTGGTTGTGCTATGTGAATTTATATGCTATTTGTTATTTTTTATACAGATATCTTTGATTTATGACCACAACGGAGACTATAATTTCTGTTCCTAAGCAAGATGTTAAGTGAGTTGTGTCCAATTTTATGACCTTTTTGCCACAGTTCTTAAGAGAATTACAACAGTTTTTAAGCAAAGAACTTGGTTGTTATGAAAATCTGGCTTCCCCCATTGACTTTACTTGTTGGAAGCTGGTTGGGAAGGTCATAAATAGAGATCACATGACCTTGGGGCACCCACATTTTGATCATGTGACCACGGGGGATGCTGCAACAGTTGTAAATGTGAGCCCTGCACATGTCACTCTTTTTCAGTGCTGTTGTAACATTGAACGATTGCTAAATGAATAGTTGTTAAGTCAAAAACTACTGTATTCATAGTGGATGTATTGTTTATGCTTTTAACTTAATAGCTATGCAAAATTACTCAGCTAATAAGTGACTATAAAAACTGAAACAAACATACAAATATGTGAGTAAGAGGGACAAAAACAATTCTTCTGGTCATAGAAAGATGATGGGCTAGTGAGCACCTGCAACCTTACTTTAAGACTTGTGGACTTCAGCTCCCAGAATTCTTCAATCAGCTATGCATAGCTGGCTGAGGAATTCTGGGAGCTGAAGTCCACAAGTCTTAAAGTTGTCAAAGTTACAGACCCCTGGTCTAGTCCCTTCCCTTAATGCTCTATTTGTGACTTTACCCCTTTTATTATAGACTGTATTCAGTAGTGGGATTCAAATATGTGAACAACCAGTTCTCTGTGTGGATTCCACTTCCGGAAGTCCATTCTGGACCTGAGCAACAAAACGTTGCTGGCTGTGGAATTCTGGGAGTTGAAGTCCACATGCCTTAAAATTGTCAAATTTGGGAAACACTGCCATAAATTAAGGCTTACATGAAAACTGAAATGCTTTCATTAGACTTGAATTAGACTTAATAATATCACCACCATGACCACCACGACCATCAACATCATTCTCTTTTTAAACTGCATCAAAAACCAGTGGAGGAAAAAGAAAACATGAATCACTCTGTGTCATTGACCAGCTATTTACAGTTTTCAAGCCATCAAAAAATATTGCATGTGATTCCAAGCTAACATAATATAATCCAATCCAAATATAATCAATCAAGGAATATTCATTATTGAGAACATGTTATACCTGCTATTCTTATAAATAAGAAGCAATGCTGTTGCACTTGTCCTATCATTTCAAACTCTCAATCCAAGCAGTAAGATTACCAATTTACTAACGAGGAAAAAAGGCAATCCATCCCCATTGTACCTTTAAAAAGAAGTTCATTTTTGGCAATCGGCAGAATACATACATACATATATATGTATATGTATATGTATATATTATATATATATATATATATATATATATATATATATATATATATATATATATATATATACATACATATATATATATATATACATACATACATACATACATATATCCACATATTTCATATAAGTATAGATAGTTTTCATTAGTGACTGCAATTGGGACTGGCAACTTGGTTGTTAAGTGAGGTGAAATAGCAACTCTGGTCATAATCTCACTTCAGCTTTCATTCGTTTACAGACTTGTGGAGGTCGTAAATGCAAGGATTGGTTACCAAGTTACTTTTTCATCACCTTCGTAACTGTGAACAGTCACTGCATGAGTCCATCACTAAATGAGGACTATCTATAACTCTCATATAATTATTCTTCTATAAAATTGTACAAGCTGCTAATACAGAACTGGCTCTATACAATTTACCACAATAAGAATAAATAGCAAGTGGCAACCTGCACAGTGTCTCGGGGACATGAGGCAGGAAATCCAAAAAGCATCTCTTCCAGTATCTAGCATTACAAATATAATAAAGTAACAACCACTTCCTGCCCTTTTATGATATCCCAAAACCTGTTGACTGAGGGAACCATCTCATTCAATCAAAGTATGGCCAGCTTGCACAAAATGAAAAAATTCTCACTACTTCTTCTCCCCCATCTATTTAATCCCCATGCTTTTAAAGGCTTGGACCAAGCTTTCTTACATATTAAAGTTAAATATGATTGAGTTCCTTTTCTTGGTAGATCTCTGTGTTGAGATTCCCTGAGATGTGTGTCCAAGACAGTATTTTTTCTTATTTCAGATGCATAGAGTCTACAGAATAAAATAAGATCAACCTTCGTAACAGTCAACCGATTCTGCCAGGTAAGCTATCAATTCTGCCAGGAAAGTTACCTGCAGTGGTGAGATGCCATCTCTAGCCATCCCATAGCTCTTGTTCCAGGACATCAAACTGATAAAGGATGATGAACAAGGCAATAAATCCCACTGCTAGATTTATAATACTTTTTATCCAATGATTTTTTTCCCTTGGCTTATTAGATCAGCATTTCTGAAAAATACTGCTAGTAGAAACAGCCTGACTCTGTACAGCAGCCTTAAGCAGTCTCTGATCATCTCCATGCCTCTCTATGCTATTTGGTTTAGGGATAAAGCATCTCCTTGTACCTTTAATGGAACAAAAATCTCAGACGATAACATAATTACCAGTACTGCAGTTACGAACATGGTCATTATTCAATAAATGTTTTAGTCTGATTGTAATTTAGCCTCCATTACACTGAAATGGAGAATCAGTAAAACAAATAAAAACAGAGCACAAAGTAACATTAGCTCTTTAAAGGTGATGTCACACCTGCTTACAATCACAGAAGAATAGTAACACCACATTTTCTGGCTTTGCTAACGTGTCTTGGCAGGCTATGGCCACACCAGACCTCTCTTCATATACTGACTCTTCAACATGGTCTTGAAGGCTGATTCTGCAAGAGTTTGAATCTTGTGTAGAGACTATATCCTTTTAGAACATCTATTCCCACCGTTTGGATGGTGACCCAACCACTGAATATAGTTTCATTTCTCAGCTTTAGCAGCTGGAAATATAGAAGGAAGAAAATTCCGAAGGACTACTGTTACCTTGTTTATATTCAAGGTAATGATCGCTCCTAGAAGCTTACCTTCTTAAGCTTTTAATAGCGTTATAACCTGCTGAAATTCCTATCTAGAATTTTTCTGGGCGGAGAAGAAAAAAGATTCAGCATCTGCATTTCTCACCATTAGGAGATTTTCCAGAAAAGGGGCATTGTCTTACCTGAACGCCTTTTCTCAGCATGATGATGTAGAATCCACTGGTGGGTAATCTCAGCCTTCCTGCTCAGATGAGACTAAGTCAGAACTTTAGCCACACCTCCCTCTGGGTGTGTCTTCCCAGTTATTGACGAGGTGAAGCATCCCTGACGAAGTCTGACGCAATGGCTCCAATAATCATGACACCTGCCTAGACTGCCGTGAAGGGAGGGTATGGATTCTACATCATCATGCTGAGAAAAGGCGTTCAGGTAAGACAACGCCCCTTCTCCAGCATGATGAATGTAGAATCCACTGGTGGGACATACCAAAGCTGCTCATGTCCTATGGGGGGGGGGAAGTTTAGGCTTGTGTCCCCTGAGAAGAAACTACTTGTTGTAGAACCCTCCTACCAAATGAGGCATCTGCCGCTGCAAACCTATCGATCTTGTAATGTCTTACAAATGAGGAAGGAGAGGACCAGATCGCTGCCCTACAGATCTCCTTGACCGATGCCTGGGTTGACCAGGCCACTGATGCAGCTGCACTGCGCGTCAAGTGAGCAGTGATGTGTGTAGGAACTGGAAGTGACTGAGAGAGATAGGCTCGAACAATGCATGCAATGGTCGAAGAGGAGACTTTCTGACCCATGGCAGAGGGCTGAAAGGACACGAACAAGGCCTCCAACTTGCGAAAAGCTGAGGTCCACTTAACATAATGGCGCAGAGCCCTGTGCACATCCAACTTATGCCACTGTCTCTCCAGACGATGTGACGGATTAGGACAAAAATCTGGAAGAACCAGATCCTGGGACCTATGAAACCAGGTACTGACTTTTGGAATAAAGGAAGGGTCCAATTGAAGGACCACCCTATCCTCGAAAAAGGTACACAAATCACTCCTGAGAGTGCAGCCAATTCCGAAATCCGCCTAGCCGATGTGATAGCTACTAAGAATGCCACTTTTAGAGAAAGAAAATGAAGTGAACAAGACCTGATGGGCTCAAATGGTGGAGAAGTCAGGGTTTGTAACACCCTAGGCAAGTCCCAAGATGGTTAACGATGCATCGCAGGTGGTGTAGCGTTAACCGCCCCTTTCAGAAAAGCACTAACTGCCGGGTGTTGTGATAAAGGAACCAGGTTGTCGCAGGTAAGGATAGGGCCGCAACCTGTCTGCGGATGGTGCTAGTGATAAACCCTTATTCATGCCTTCCAAAAGATATTTCAATATGTTAGGAATGGTGACTGATAACAGCCTGAGATGCTGCTTAGTGCACCACGTGCAAAAGTTCATCCACGTGGCATCATAAATCCTATTAGTCGAGGGGTGCCTTGAGGCTTGGATCATCGAGATCACCCCTGACAAATAGGATTGCCTAGCTAAACTTTCCCACTCAAGTGCCAGGTGGCCAACTGGAGCTACTGTGGATCTGGATTTTGAAGATTCCCTTGGCTGAGAGCAACTCGGTCTGGGGGAATCCTCCATGGTGGCGAAAGCGATAGATCCACAAGATCGGCAAACCACGGACTCCTTGGCCAATGTGGAGCAATTAAGATTATCTCCGTCCGTTCCTGAATCAGTTTGAGAATGGTTGCCTGTATCAATGGAAGGGGAGGGAAGGCGTAAAGCAGTTCCCCCGCCACTTGAACGAGAGAGCGTCTGTTCCCTCTGCCCCCCCATGCCGGGAACCTGGTGAAGAACCTGGGGAGTTGGGAGTTTATCGGGGAGGCAAAAAGATCCAGTTATGGATGACCAAATCTGATCGAGATTTCCCTGAACAGTGCCAGGTCCAGACGCCACTCCGAGTGGTCGACTGTGACCCTGCTCAGGGAATCTGCTTGTCGATTTGCCTCCCTGAGAGAACCCAGATTGGACTCTGCCCACAGACCCAGATCCAAAGCCTCCAGCATGAGCAACCATGACCGGGTCCCTCCCTGCTTGTTGACGTGAGCCTTGGCTGCCACACTGTCTATCAGAATCAGGATGTGTTGTCCCGCCACTAGGGAGGAAAACTGACGGAGTGCCAAGTGTATGACTCAGGGTTCGAGCCAATTTATGTTGTGAGCTAAATCCGACTGGGACCACTGACCCTGTGCCAGATGAGTCTGGAGATGGGCGCCCCAACCGAACAGACTGGCATCTGTGGTCAAGGTGAGCCTGAGAGACACTTTGAAGATGGTCCCCTTGGTCATTGCGGATGAAGCCCACCACAGAAGAGATAACAGGGTGTAGTGAGGAACCCTCACCCTCCTTGTGGATGAACTGAGGTTCCGTTTCTGGAAGGGGAGGAGAAACCACTGAAGGTTTCTGGAGTGAAGTCTGGCCCACGGAATGATCCCCATGCAAGAAACCATCTTTCCCAGCAGTTGAGACAGCTGGACCAGAGGAACTACCTTCTCTCTCCAAACCTGGTGGACAAGCCTCCGGATGCTGATCCGGCGCTCCTGTGAAAGATAAACCTTGCAAAGATTTGAATCTATTATCGCACCTAGATGAAGGAGGCGCTTTGTAGGAATAGTGTGGCTTTTCTTGAAATTCACGGAAAACCCGTGATCCTGAAGAGTATTGATCGTGATTTCCAGGTCTGACTGAGCCGACCGGAAAGAACTGGATTGCACAAGTATATCATCCAGATAGCATTGTACGCACATCGGGATCATCCTGAGGTGGGCCGCCAATACTGCCAAAATTTTTGTGAAGACCCTTGGAGCTGAAGAGAGACCAAAGGGAAGAGCCCTGTACTGGTAATGCCGGTGTGCGTAACAAAACTGAAGGAATCTGCGGTGTTCTGGGAGGATCGGGATGTGCAAGTACGCCTCTGTCAGATCTACGGAGGAAAGGAAATCCCCTTTTCTGATGCTGGCCAGAATGGACTTTAGGGTCTGCATCTTGAACCTCCTGTAGGTTAAGAAATAATTCAGACCCTTTAAGTCCAGTATCACCCTCCATCCGCCCGGAGGCTTTGGGTACCACGAACAGAATGGAGTAAAATCCCTCTCCTCTCTGTTCCGAAGGCAAGTGGGAGATGGCCGTGGCTACCAATTCTGCCTTGGTTGTGTTTCTTGAGACGGGACACTGTATGAAATGGTCTGGAGGATTTGAGAAGAACTCTAGGGCGAGACCGTGTCTTATGGTCTCTCTCACCCAAGAGTCGCTGGTGGTAACCTCCCAAATGTCGCTGAACAGAGACATGCGACCGCCTATGGGAGAGCTCTCCTTGGCGTCACTTGGACCGTCTGTAAGGATGGCCCCAAGCCTCGGAAGGGGTGTTTGGACTGGTATTGGCCCTTGGCTCCAGTGTTCTGGCGGTCCTGTTGGCGATCCTGTCTAGTGGGAAAGGATCGAGAGCCTCTGGGCCATTCCCAGGATTGCCCGGTCCGAAAGGGCTGCCTCCACTCCCAGGTACCACTTGGACAGAAAGTCTGTCTGGAAAATCCTGCTGGGGCCGCCTATCCAACTTCTTGGAGGGGTGTGCCAGAATTTTATGTTTGTCTTTGCCCTCAATTAGGTACGGTTTGAGGACCGGACCGAACAAATGCATACCACTGTACTTGGCTGTCGACAGACGCCACTTAGATTTCAAGTCTGTCCACCACTGTTTCAGCCACAGCAGTCTGCGAGACATAACTGTGGCTGCAATAGATCTGGCAGAGTACCTGGCAGAGTGAAGAGATGCGTCTGCCATATATTCAGATGCTGCCACTAACTTTCCCAATGTCTGGTGTGCGTGCACCTGGTCAGGAGGAATGAGCGCCTGGAGTTCACGGAGCCACATGATAGATGCCCTTACGAAAAAGGAAGATAAAGTTGCCACCTTAATCGCCCATGCCGAGGCCTAGTGAACTTGACGGAGGGAGAACTCGAACCTCTTGTCCTCCGCCTTCAGGGCCTCCGCCATATCCCCTGGAATTGTGGAAGTGGAAAATAATGAAGTTAGTGGAGTGTCCACCGTAGGCACTTCCAAAAGGGAGGAAAATGAGGAAGAAACATTGTAGAGTTTCTTTTCCAGGCTATTGGGCGAAGGTAAGGTGGCCAGAGAGGACCACTGTTTCTCCACCGTAGTGCGAAAGACATTCGGACAAGGAATTGCTTCTCCTCCACAATTTCCTCTGAAAACAAAGGATTAGACTCCTGAGTAGTTGAGGTGGAAGGTTTAGCTTCCTGTGCTGAAGTGAGGTTGGCCGTGGTACAGGCCTTCATGAGTAGAGACCTGAAAAGGGAAGGATCAAATAGACCAGAAGTTGGCGCTTGTTCTGGCGCCGCCTCCTCATCCTCTTACATGGGCATGTCGGCTACCTCCAGGTCCACAGACCCCTCCTCGCCTAATTGGGAGGATGTCTCAGAGATGCCAGAACCTGGGAACCGGAGCACGCCCCGTTTGAGAAACAGGCATGGATAGAGGGGGTGGTATCTGCGGGGGTCGTTGACCCATGGAGGAGGACATAAATTGTGTAAATGCATTGTGCATGAAAGCCTGGAACTGATGTGACCATATATCCTGTTGGTCTCCAGGACTAACACCAGCTGCAATGGGAATATTCGTGACTTTAGAACCCTGTTGTGTTGTGGAAGAAGAGGAGCAAGGGGGACCAACCTGTTCAGTTTCCCCCTGAGGAGACCATGCCCTAGGGGCATCATGAGAAGGCGCATATGGAGGCTCAAATGGCGAATGGTCCAGTGGAACGGGGGGAACCACTTCAGCTTCACTGGACATGAGACTTTGGGCCTTGGAGAATTCTCTCTCCAGCGCCTGATGTCTCCTCGAGGCCTCTCGCTCAGCTGCTTTGGAAGTCTCCTTAGATGATAGGTGCTTTGTTTTGGCCTTTTCCTTTCCCCCCGCTTCCAAATCTGATGATCTGCGCTTTCCTTGTGCGGGGGGAATATCAAAACTCTGAGATGCCTAGGGCGAGACACTGTCTGCCATTGCACTCTGAATATTCCGGGTAGGAGACGTCCAGAAATGGGGGGAAACCAATCATGCAGATCTAATTGTCAGAGAGGGAAAAAAACCCGTGCTCTGAACAACAATGGCAAACAGCCAGACAGTTCACTAGAACTGCCTGTCTAGGCCTTGTGGCACAGCGTCACAAACTAATTGGAACAGGTGGATTCTAATACAACTTCCCCCTCGCCGGAGTAATACAAGTATTGAGAGAAATGAAATCTATGCTCCAATGAGTAGTTAGATCAAGCAATGCAAATACCAAAATAGTGACAGATCCTTCTGATGGGTCTTAATAATGCACTGAATTGTCCAGAGATAGCATTGGAAAATGTTCCCCTGGTAGGAGCCTGTCACAGCAGGCTACGGTGGCAAGTAAAACGGGCCCAATTGAACCCTCGAGGAACACGAGGTCCCTACAAAATGGCAACCGCACCTGAAAGGTCATTCAAAATGGCGACCGCACCTGAAGGGTCGTTCAAAATGGAGACCGCGCCTGAAAAAGCGTTCAAAATGGTGACCGCCCCTGTTTTTGGCTGTCCCAAGATGGCGTGCGCAGCAAACAGGGCGAAAAGGAGGCTATTTGGGCCTCCTGGAAGTAAGGGCTTTAAGTGATCCCAAAAGTTAACCTAAGGCCTCTGCTCTCCCATTCGCCAGGACACTTGTGGTTGAGTAGCGCAGCCTCTGCTGCGATCCAAGAACCGCCTGCTTCAAATGGAGCCTGGTGAGTTGAAATGAAATCGAGAGAGAGGCCCTCTAGTCTGCTCGAGCTCCGATGGATTCCTAGGAACAGCAAACCAGCTAAATGCCGATCCGGTGCTCCCGCCGATCAGCTGGACTGGAGCTAGAAGCCGTTTCAGAACCTCGTGGCTCCTCAGGAGCTTGCCGGGCTCGTTGAGGCCTAAAGGCCTGGGCAGCAATCCAATAATTTATCCAAATTGAAATCAAATTTCGAATAAAGAATAATTTGCAGTAAATTTAGAAGACCTTAAATGCGAGAAAACACTCAATTAAAGAACACAATCTAAATAATTAACCTAGTCTAGGAGGAGGAGCCAGAAAATTTTGCATCCTACTGAGCTGAGACTAAGTCAATAACTGGGAAGACACACCCAGAGGGAGGCATGGCTAAAGTTCTGACTTAGTCTCATCTGAGCAGGAAGGCTAATATTACCTACCCACTGGTGGATTCTACATTCGTCATGCTGGAGAAAACACTACTTTATGTTTAGAACTCTGCAGCACTAGTTGTATTTATCAAACACGTTTAGTAACATTGAACCTATCTGAGATCAAGTTACTGCTTCATCCTAAAGATCTATTTCATAACTATAGTAATTTTATTTTGTTAACAATCAACATCCTAAATATCCTTAAGATGTGTTTCTTTGGTTTTATTTGCACTGCAAATTTTGCAATCTACAGAATGGTTGACAAAGTTGAAGACTGTAAAAATAAGACAGCATGTTTGGTTTATTTTAGTGTCATGAATTCCTGTCACTGCAAATGAGATCACCCAATCTATATTAAATAACTTGACAGTCTACCATAGAATTAATTAGTACACATGTATTTCTTAAAGCCACAAAGTACTCTGAAGGTATGAATCAATGAGGGAAAATCCTTTCTAACGCCACTTACTTGATAGGGATACAGAGTAATACCATTTGTTCTTGACAAGGACCAGGTGCCGTCTAGGTACTGATGAGCCTGGATAGCCACAGAATTCAGGATGTTACCATTGCTGGGACTGGTAGCCATCTGTACACTGACCTTTGTCTGGTGTCCCAAAGAACCATTTTTCTTCTCTATCCCATTAACGATTCCTATGTTGTTCACTTTTCCACTGAGTTTGTTAGGCAGAAAGCCAGCATAATTGGAAGTAGCATAAGGAGCAGACAGGTATGCCCAATCTCTGGGTTGCAGACTGCCCATATGTCGAGAGCCCACTAAGGTGGGGATATTGGGAAGGGGAGGAGGAGAGCAAGGAGAAGCATCACAATGTTCTGCATTGGCAGCTTGTTCAAGTGTTAAGACCATCTGAATAGCCTCCTGCTTCAACTGGTTCAAGTGAGTGGCACACACATCACAACGGTTATCTCTCTCATTCCATGCTTTCCGGGTAGTATTGGGAACTTGTAGTTTATCATGAATCACTGAAGAAAATGCTGGATCCTAAAAATCAGAAAGTAAGAGGAAACCATTAAACTAAGAGGACAAACAGAAATCAACTTTATTATAGTTACTATTGTATAGATTTAACAAAATAGAATGCAAAAATCTTTGTTTCTGCTAAAACTAAATTGGACATCATGTTCTTGATTACCACCTGGAGATACATTTGGGAGTTGCTTCACTAAATACTACTTCATTTGCATTATGGTTACTCATAACAATATCATTTCAACACTGAGAAAATTAGAGATTGCTTCCATTATTAATTAGATCCCGTTTACTCAGATTTGTTAATTAAGATTTATACTTTAACATTTGATATTATCCATTCCTCAATTTTCTACTGATTGTTCTGTTCAAAAGGATCAACCTTATAATAGCCCACAAAAGGATACAAAAAGTGGAGCTCACTTACAGGCTCCTATATTCAAAAGGGTGGTCTTAATATCCCTTCCCCTATATTTTCAAACATAATTTTTCTTAGATGTGGGAGAAGTAAATTTAAAACAAGAATAAATGCAAACAGTATTCGATAATGCTAAAATTAATATATCAGGAAAATAACCACCAAGCTCAGACAGAAGGAATAAAGACTATTCACTGCTGGGAATCACTCCATCTTTATTATTTGATGACACATCTCTATTTTCACTAAAGTCCATAGTTATTCAGCTGTGGAGATTAAATGATTAATGAATCATGATATCTCTTATGTCAACCTTCCCAAAAAATAATTGTGAACAGAAGACCAGAGAAACCTGAATAACAATGAGAAGGCATTATCTAATTCTGACTACTATAAGAGCATCAGGAATGTGCATTTCCTCATCAACAAAAATGTTTAATATTACAATTCTTAAAGAAAACTCTTTACATTTGGATGAACTAGTTGTGCTGGCCTGGGAACCCTGAACATAGAAAGCACAGCATCAAAATACTGGTACCCAATACTTATGTTCACTTTGTGTAGATTATCATACAGGAATCTTTCCAGCCTATTTCTGCCTTCAGAATATTGACCCTTTGTAGACAAAAAAATAGCACAATCAAGCAGAAATCTTCATCTTACAGCAGAAGGAAGAACATTGATGGGGCCATCTAGATCTATGTAAAACAATTGTAGGATTGTTTTCTAAACCTTTTTTTTTTTAATGGAAAAAGCATTACTAGAAAACTGACTTCACCTTATTCAATCCCTTAAAAAAAAACAACTTCAGGGCCATGAGTAAGAAATCAAATACATGAACCAAGACAGAATGGATATGAACTTTCTTAATAATTAGCATATCTTAATAATCAATGTATAAATAACATTCCCACTTTATCCCTGAAACAAGTACTTTATAATTCTGCAAAAAATGGTCCAGAATGGCCTCTATAGATCATATTGGGGGGAAACAGATTACTATTATTTACATCAAAGCTTTCAAACTGATTGCTGGAATAGAATAACTGTAATGTTTCGGCATTAGTTTACTTTCTGTACCCTTCCAGGGGGGCTCCCGGTGAATTTAATGAGCAGCAAGTTTATTAGTCCTATAGGTGTGCATAAAACTGGCAGGAGTTCAAGCTATGTATAATCTGAGTTGCACAGCATAAGTAGCAGGAGGATGCCAAATTATATACACTGTTTGAGCTTCTTAGGCTTTAAAACTCAGCAGGAGACATTAGAGAAATAGGTCTGCTTGTGAGACTTACTGTCAACTTGAAAAGTCTATGGTATTTTGGCAGTCTTTCTAAACGTCCATCTGGGGAGGGGAATTCTGAGCTTTACAAAACTCAATCAGTTATTCAAGGTTATAATCACATGCTCCTTTTCTGATAAAGTTTAGTTGTGTTTCAGACAGAGGGTAAATTCAAAGCTACCAAGTTTGTATGCCTACCACACTGTAAACTTATATAGTATAGAACAGTGCCAGAGGTGGCACTCTGAGCCCTCTCTGTGGGCATGCGCGCCGTTGCCCCAGCAGAGTTCGCCAGAGTAGCGAGCACGTGGCGTTTGGAAACGACAGGGCAGAAAGTGAGTGAGCAAGCGGCGTTGGCCCCCTGGGGATGCCTCGGAGATGGACTGGCCTCCGCCGCCCTGGCCCCAGCCACACTCACCCAGTCTGCTGTGACCACTGCAACCACATTCACCCAGTGGGCCTGCCCCCCTCCTACTGAGGGCACCACAATGCTGATGCAGCCCTGGCACTTTGCGATAAATAAGTGGGTTTTGGGCACCCGGTCTCTAAAAGGTTCACCATCGCTGGTATAGAACATATGGGAAAGAATCAAATGATCCCAGGTTCAAAGAATCACATAGAAGAAATCACACAAATTACAAAGTTAAAAAAGGATTAGGCGGGTGGTGAACTATATATTGTGTATATAATTGGAAATATACCACCCATATAATAATGTTGTCTTATACTTCTTCCATTGTTTGTGTCTTTCACATATTTCAGCTTATTACTGAGTAAGACTGAAGCTCTTTTACTTCATTGCAAGGCATTTCTCAGACCAAAATCTTAAAGACAGTTTTAATACATTAATGTATAAAGCAACCTAGTCCCTTCTCTACATCCATTCCTCCTTGTGTGCAGCCATTTTTTTAAACTAGGATTTTCTCTAATGGATTGCGGGAATAGCCTTGAGAGACAGGAGGAAGAGCTGCAGCCTAGACAACTGTCTGATAAGAGAAAAAGTTCAAAGCAGGAACGGGGGTGACGAAACTGATCTTCCTCTAGTTCTCCGGAATGAAAAGGCAGGGGAAGAGGAAGTGCTTTTTAGACTTGCAAGATTCTGTTACTGTAAACTCACAATAAAGGAAGCATTAATATTTTGGGCTTTGGTTTCCTGATTAGGACCATCTTGAAGGGCTGACATCAGTCTCGCCATTATATTCCAGAGAACGAGGGAGGGTCAATTCTGAGGTGCTGGACAGTCAATTCTGAGATGCTTTCTCCATAAGAGCCGAGGTGGCGCAGCAGTTAGAGTGCAGTACTGCAGGCCACTTTAGCTGACTGTGTTCAGCAGGTCAGCGGTTCAAGTCTCACCGGCTCAAGGTTGACTCAGCCTTCCATCCTTCTGAGGTAGGTAAAATGAGGACCCAGATTGTTGGGGGCAATATAAAATATATATACATTGCTTACTGGTGTACACCGCTTAGAGAGTGCTTGCACTTAAAGCAGTATATAAGTCTCATAAATAAATAAAATCACCATTCCTGCTTTGGACTCATTCTCAAATCAAATAGTTGTCTAGGCTACATCTCCTCTTCCTGTCTCTCAAGGTCATTCCCTCAGCCCACTACATTTTCTTAAGGTGCCTGTAAATGCTGTATTCTTAGTAGATTATCAGATATCTATTAATAAAATTAGTGAACAGGCCTGTTCAAATTAGGGGCCACAAAGCAAATGTGTAAAGAAGTTTATAATAGATCTGGGGAAAGTATGAGAGAGATACTAAGGGGAAGAGATTGTCCTGAGACAGAGAGATAACATTGCATTGATTTTATTCAATATAAGATAGGTCAGAGAAGGTCTTGGATGGGCTTCCTAGATTTTGCTATTCTACCTTTCTATAATAAAAAGCATTCCTGGAATTCCTGCTGTGACTGTTTCTTAATTAATACTGAAGGACTGATAAAAATGTTAAGCATGGAGTATCGCATCAGTTATTCAAAGATCTCTTTAAGTACCAAAGGGGAAGCATTAATAAAGAAAATTATGTATTACACAGAACTAGATAGGATAACTAAAAGATTAAAAAAATCAGGAAGAAACAGAATTTTATCGAATATGGAATAAATTTTATAGATGGAGGGAAAAAATGGAGGTCACAGTAAAGAGATAAGTTAAGATAGAGATCAGAAATGTATAGTTGTATATAGATATATTATATGTAATTAATGTACAATATGGACTGAGATGTCAGTCAAAAACTATTTACCATGTTCAATGTTTTTTAATCCTTTTTTTCCCTTGTACTCAATAAAATCTTTTTTTAAAAAAAAACAGATCAGAAGCACAAGTTAAGATAGTCAAGAAAATGGTAAGTGAGCACCTGTCCACCCTAGATGAGTTCAAATCACCAGGACCAGACGATCTACACCCCAAGGTTCTGAAGGAATTGGCAGATATGATCTTAGAACCACTGAACTATATCTTTCAAAGATCCTGGAGCACTGGGGAACTACCAGAGGACTGGAAAAGAGCTGATGTAGTTCCCATCTTCAAAAAAAGAAAAAAAAATGGACCCAGGAAACTACAGACCTGTCAGCCTGACCTCAATACCTGGGAAGATCTTGGAAAAGATAATCAAGCAACGAATTGGCGAACACCTAGAGGCAAACAAAATCATTACCAAAAGCTAACATGGGTTTATCAAAAACAGACCATGTCAGACAAATCTTATTACATTCTTTGACCAAGTGACAAAATTAGTGGATCAGAGGAATGTTGTGGATATAATTTATCTGGACTTCAGTAAGGCATTTGATAAAGTAGATCACAACCTACTACTTGATAAGACAGAAAAATGTGGATTAGACAGCTGGATTCGTAGCTGGCTGACCGGCTGTACTAAGCATGTTGTCCTCAATGGAACTGCAGCTACATGGAGGGAATTGTGTAGTGGGGTGCCCCAGGGCTCTCTTCTGGGCCCAGTGCTCTTCAACATCTTCATCAATGATTTGGATGAGGGGATAGATGGGGAACTCATCAAATTTGCAGACGACACTAAGCTGGCAGGAATAGCCAACACTTCAGAAGATAGGCTTAAGATACAGAAGAATCTTGACAGACTTGAATATTGGGCGCTATCTAATAAAATGAAATTAAATTGTGAAAAAAAAAGGTTCTACATTTTGGCAAGAAAAACCAAATGTGCAGATATAGTATAGATGGTACCTTGCTCAATAGTAGCAACTGTGAGAGGGATCTTGGAATCCTAGTGGACAATCACTTAAATCACTTAACCAGTGGAACAACCTGCCTCCAGAAGTGGTGATGCGCCAACACTGGAAGTTTTTAAGAAGAAACTGGACAGCCATTTGTCTGAAATGGTATAGGGTTTCCTGCCTGAGCAGGGGATTGAACTAGATGACCTCCAAGGTCCCTTCCAACTTTATTATTATTATTATTATAAATATGAGCCAGTAGTGTGCTGCAGCTGCCAAAAAAGCCAATACAGTGCTAGGCTGCATTAACAAAGGGATAGAATCAAGATCACGTGAAGTATTAATACCACTTTAAAATGGCTTGGTAAGGCCACACTTGGAATACTGCATCCAGTTTTGGTCACCATGATGTAAAAAAATGTTGGGACTCCAGAAAGAGTACAGAGAAGAGCAACAAAGATGATTAGGGGACTGGAAGCTAAAACATATGAGGAATGGTTGCTGGAATTGGGTATGTCTAGTTTAATGAAGAGAAGGACTAGAGGTGACATGATAGCAGTTTTCCAATATCTCAGGGGCTGCCACAAAGAAGAGGGAATCAAGCTATTTTCCAAAGTGCCTGAAGGCAGAACAAGAACCAACTGATGGAAACTAACAAAAGAGAGAAGCAATCTAGAACTAAGGAGAAATTTTCTGACAGTTAGAACAATTAATCAGTGGAACAACCTGCCTCCAGAAGCAGTGAATGCTCCAACACTGGAAGTTTTAAAGAAGAGACTGCACAGCCATTTGTCTGAAATGGTATAGGGTTTCCTCCCTGAGCAGGGGATTGGACTAGATGACCTCCAAGGTCCCTTCCAAATTATGATTATGATTATGATTGTTGTTGTTGTTATGGCTTGGAAATAGGACACAAGAGTAAAGGAAAAGATTATAGCTACTTTGTTGCTGTTAGTTGCGAAGTCGTGTCCGACCCATTGCAACCCCATGGATAATATTCCTCCAGGCCTTCCTATCCTCTACCATCTTCTGGAGTCCATTTAAGCTCACACCTATTGCTTCAGTGACTCCATCCAGCCACCGCATTCTCTGTTGTCCCATTCTTCTATTGCCCTCAATCTTTCCCAGCATTAGGCTCTTCTCCAGTGAGTCCTTCCTTCTCATTAGGTGCTTCCTTCTCATTAGATATATAGCTACTAAAAGAGACCAAATTATCGTAAGAAACAATCATTTGGAAACTGATGTCTTATTTGGGAGCTTCTTGTGGGCATTTAATTGCTGAACACTATGCAGGGAAAAGCATGTAATGGATAGAGCACTGAAAGTATTTCTTATCCTACAGTTAAAACGAGAACTCTAAATTAGGCTGGAAACCTTGTACACCTGGCAGTCAGTATAATTTTTTTTATTAAGAAAAAAATTTATGACCATTCAACTCACTCTGTGACGCTGGGTGGCTTACAATGATAAAGCCCCAATATAAAGACCAATAAGCCCCCACCCCACTGGGGACAAAAATCAGGCGAGCCACTTGATGGGCTCCATATCACTCTGGAGTCCCCTTGGTTCTGCCAAGGTCTATTGGCAGAACCAGGTCTTCAGGGCCTTACGAAAGAGTATTATAGTGGGGGGGGGGCAATCTTCTCTCTATAGGGATAGCGTTCCTCAAGGAGGGTGCCACTAGAGAGAAGGCCCTTCTTTTTAGTCCTGCTTGATGGATCCCATAACATTCTCTGCCTTCCCAATCTGATGGGTTGGGTAGATATGTCCTTTAAATAACCTAATCCCAAAGCCATTAGAACAGAGGTCCCCAACCTTTTGGGCACCAGGGACTGGTTCCATAGAGAGAGGTTTTCTTGCGGACCAGAGGGGGCGTGGTTTTGTGTGCTGCCTGCATCCTGTGGATGGGGCTTTGCTTCTTTGTGCAGCCCAGTTCTTGGCATGCCATGGCCCGGTACTGGTCCACAGACCGGGGGTTGGGAACCCCTGATGTAGAGCTTTGAAAGTGACAACCAGCACTTTAAATTGGACCCAGAAGCAAATTGGCAGCCAATTATGCATTGGGTCTGTCTGGGGTAGTGCAACCCCCCCCCCAAGACCAGAGATGGCAATTTTACACAGACCAAAGAACCCCAAATCCAAAGCTATTCTGTTTTGCCGGGGTTCAACTTCAGCCACTGTTCTCCACCCAGGCATCACTAACATAAGCTCATTAACTAACTATACGGCTCCCACTATAGCAGTTCCCAGAAAGTTCCACTATACACCAATTGAATTGCATCTTTCTCAAAAATCATTAACAATAGCTTTACACAGAGCACCATGATTTATTAGTACATGAGTAACCATGGCAAGATCAGCCCTCCCCAGATAGGGTAGTGGCTAAACATCCATCCTTCCATCCATCTATATATACATAAATACATATTCCTATATTTCTATCTGACACTCTCCAATTAGCACATGTCCAAGACAACTCCCATGCTAAGTCCTTGTTGTTTGGAACCCTATTTAAAATCAGATGCTATCTTTCATCCATCAACCTATTTTTCTATCATTGCATTGCTATCGTATGTGGATTAGGGTTTAGTTTGTCATCTTCATTTATCCCAAAGCTGCTTTACCTCTACAGTGTCTTACAAAAGTCCAATTTCAAGAAAGCAAAATTCATAGGTAGGTGATGTACGGCAACATGCACCAACGGTCAAATCGAACATATTTTCTGATACTACCCAGGTCACATAGATATCAGGGCCAAGCTGCAGCACTCCTCTTCCTTTTCTCTATGCGTGCATACTGCAAGGGCCAAAAATACGTGTTACGCTGTGGGGATATAGCTTTGCCTGAATTGCTGTCTTCAGACTGTTTTACTAGCTATTACTGTGAGTTTATTTGAGAGCTTCTACATTTTGTCATGATTTATTTCCACTAGTGATGATTGATTACTGCTTTTTGGTTAGGATTTTTTATTTTGTACCTTTCTCTGAAGGCTCAGATTGGAAAAAGTATGTCCAAATGCAAACAAAAAGAAATAAAGCTTGCAGATGGAGATCAGAAGAAACTAAAAAGCAATAAAAGATATCTGAGCACAACTGAGCCACTTATTTGTACACATGCTGCAGAGAAACATAGCTTCTTAATGGGAAAACATAACAAAAACTTGGGCTAGGTGATCAATCACCTCCCACCAAATATTTGGAAGGTGAAAGAAGATGTGAGATCAAAGGCTGCATGACTGCCCTAACGTAAGTGTGACTTCCAGACTATCACTCCCAGTGTGAAATAAAACAGCTAATTAAGATACACTAATGGGAATAAAGTCTGTTTCTGTGATAGAAACCACACACACTTAAGACTTCTTTTTTTTATGTGGTTTTATTCCCTGCTTTAACTTGATGGCACAGAAGCTATTTTCCTAAGCAAAGTCTTTGTCGCTTTTCAGGAAATAGCATGAGAAACTGAATTATTTTAGCTTTATTTCTTCATGACTGAGGATTCTGGGAATTGCAGTCTCATCACATCTGGATGATTCCAGCCTGGATACCTTCCTCTAAAACAGAATTAACTGCTGAGACATACGACTTTCCCCATTTGGCTGTTGAAAAGCCAAAATTTCCAACTGTTAAAATTGCACCATTTCTGTTAAAATAACAAAATGCTCGAATAAACTGAAATCCACAGGAGTTTTGTGCCAAAGGGCCTGTGGTTTCTAGTGTGGTGAATACAAATTAGCAAACATGCTACTAGCAAATTATTTCTCTCTACTAAACAAGAAGCTGAAAGGTTGATTAACTATTGCTGAAAATGTACAGGGGTTCTTCCCCTAAAACAGTATACTTCCTTACCCACCCCCTTTAACAAACATGAAATGATCTATCTTGGTGCCATAGTATCTTATCAAAATTCTCTCTGTCCCTGCACCATAAATAAATAGTTGCAGCTTGTCTCTGCAAAATGTTCATTTGGAATCTACAGGAAATAGAAGCCACATTATATAATAATAATGCTATCCATTTCCCACTGATTTTTAAACAAACATTTTGCTGAGGCAAACCATGCATTTATTTCTTAAGAACCTTATGTGGCCAGAATTCCTCTTGAACCAACTATGATAATGAAAGGAGGTTATCTCCTCTATTCTATTTTTAGATATACAATACTTCCACCAGAATTAAAGTGGCTCACAATTCTTTTCCTAAATTATTGCATAATGCTCTTTATTTGTTCAAACTGCAATAATTAAGGATTATCTGCAAAATATATAATTATTTTTAAGGTACAGCAGAATACCTCTTAGGACAATTGCCAGTATCTTTATTAATTCATTTTAAAAATAGTTTAACCTTTTGAATAATTCAGGGCATGAAAGACTGCAGTTGGTAAGCCTTCTTTAACAGGACTGAAAGAGACCCATTGAAAACTGCATGCATCTTTACAGTTTTTCTCCCACTTGAATGAAATATATCCCAGGAAGACACCAGTTTTGTGGGAAAGGAAAGCAAGATAGACTCAAAAGAAGCTCCTGTTACTAAATGTTGCACTCTTGTGAACACTTTGGCACTTATCACCAATCGTGAACTAAAAACATACCATCCCGGCCTGATTAAGTCAATTGCTGACAAGCATGAATGAAGAAACAGCTTCACTTGGGTGGTCCAATGAATGAGGACTAAGATTACAAATCTCTTCCCAAGTATTCCCAAGTGCCCCTCTCTCTGCTCCTGACCACTGGGGTGTGGGATGAATGAATTAGAAGAAATGCTTTTAGTGTAGTTGGCAATGTTAGCCACTTAGGCCTCATATCAAAATAAATCCTTGCTTGGATTATAAGGTCATATGGAAAATTATCTAATCAATCAGATAGGAAAGTCTGGAAGATACTCCACAATTCTTTTTCAAGACCAACATCTCCACACCAGGGAAAAAGGAGTAGTTAAAAGAGAGAAGTCAGCAGCTCAAAGGAAACTGAGCATAATTTTGAGTTCTAATATATGCTATACACTGAATGGACCCATACATTCTGTATCGTACCTACTCTGTAAGTAATTAAACAATCAATTGTGCTTTATATTCAGATGGTACCACCTATCTTCAACAGAACTGCTACATTCAAAAAATTGGCACCCAACATTCTCACTAGCAAAAGCATCAAAATAAAAAAACAAAGATTTTTATGGCTAAAAAATAATAGCAAAAGGAAGTACTTTGCAATGTTCTTTGTAAACATTCAGGTTCCTACTGCTTTGCATCGATTCTGTACTTAAGCTGTCATTAAGTCAAGAAAAGATATAATTCTGTATTATCTTAGAAAATACAATATCATCTGCATTTACATTCCAGGATCTAGACAGGCCACTAATAATGCAATGATTTTATGAAAACATTCTCAAGCACTATCTACATTACAGATATAAGTACAATTTGCAATCATTCCCAAGGAATTGTGAACCACAAATCAACTAGCAACATGACTAGGCTATGTAGAAATAGAGGTAGAATCCATAGGACCATGTCTGAAGTAGATGATCCCTCAAGGGAAATTTTCTTTAACTTCTGGCTCATAGAAGATGGTAAAACAAAAATGGGTTTATGGTAAATATGTTTTACCCTTACATCCCTCGTTTTCTTTGTCTCACCTGCTGGCTCAGATGTTTCTGTCTTCCCTGCTCTAACCATACCAGGACAACAAAAGTAATCTGGGGTGGAGGTGCAGGCAGAGATCAAGTAGATTCAAAATTTCCAGTCCCAATAAGGAATAGATCTGTTGTCCCTACCCCTGTTCTGAGAACCAAGGATATGGATGGAATTAGGATTAGCTCCCTTAGGGCATAGATCTCAGCAATGGAGAGAGGCATGGGCACCTCCTATCTGGAAGATGGAAAGCAGAAGACTATAATCCCTGCTCCAAAAAAGTGTTTCAATTGAGAGAGGCAACTGCATTTAGATTGCTTCTGAAGGCAAATGAGGCAAGTCATTTTTTTGGGCCTCTCCAAGGCAGATTAGATTTAGAGGTCCTTATCTATAGGCAGCAGTTTACTAATATACTTCCTAAACATGCCTTCAGGGGCGTATGATCCATAATTTATATGGCTGCTCAGAGTCTTATTGCATAGATGGGTGGCCTTATAAATTTGATTCATAAATAAATCGGTAAACAATCCTCAGAAAGAGGATTGGAGAAAAAAACTGGAATAAAGGAATAAGTAGGAATAATTTAAAAAGAAAAGCAAATAGAGTAGAAGAGGAAAAGTGCAGAGTACTGAAAATTATTTGATAATTAATCAGAAAGATTTGTTTACAGTGTTATTTTGCCATCTCACCCGCCCACTGTTTCCCCAAGGTTGCTACTTCAATATTTCAATAAAAAAATAGCAGCCGTGAAGGACAATTTTCAGAGGAAAAACAATGCAAGAGTGAAATTCACGTGAACTATAGCACTTTTCATAATAAAAAAAGCAGCAGGTCATAATTAGAATTGTTTAAAATAGAAATGTGCTTAATATAGCTTATGTTCAGTCAAAAGTCAGCCTTCTCCAACTTGGCACCCTTCAGATACACTGAGATTATAAGGATCTTGCTAAAAATAGATGCCAATGTGTAGTATATAACCTGCAGGAGTTTTGAAAAACGAAGCTGTCCATTCCAACAATGTGGAAAGGCACAAATAGGTTTTGCTGAAGGTATGTGCACAATTTCAAGAACGATACACTCTTTTCCAACATACTAATTTCCTTCTATTTAATTAATTTCTGTCCATTCATAATCACACAACATTATTCAGTATTCTCAATGGATTTTCAACAGATTACCCCTTAGAATTTTTTCTCTATCTATAGCTACATACCTGAGGTTCTTTTGAGTATAGCCCCTCCAGTGGTCCTGTGTTGGCTATAAGTTTGTTAACACTGAGGTCCTTTAGGTTCCTTCATGTTCCATTTTCAAATTATGAATAACATTCATTCATTGACTGACTGCATTCATTGCCTAACATTTGCTAGAATGTCCGTTAGATATGTTATGCTTCAACAAATTCCACCAAACTCCACCAATGATCATTTGTGCTATCCATAAAGAGTCAGTATCCCAGAACTGTATTTGAGATTTTTAAAAAAAATGTTTGGTGTTGCTGTAATGTTAAACTGATTTTACTAAAAACCAAAGCTTCAAATTCATTTCTGGGAAAAGAAAGATTTTTATCTAATACTGAAATTCAGGAATTCTGATTTAAAAATGTTTCTTCTACGGGGCATATAGATGAGTTTTAAGTTGCAGACTAAAGGCTCTGGGGATTTTCTGTGTTGTTTTTAAGATGTGATTAAATGTGAACAGATATACTTACCCTGTAGATTTGGTCTGAAACTTTTAATTTTCCTACTGTATTGAATTTTAATGTTCAATAACAATTAAACTTCCTTCTCAGCAGCAATTGAATAGTTATATATATATATATATATATATATATATATATATATATATATATATATATATATATATATATGTAGGTCTTTGGTTGTTCGGGTTTTCTCCCGCGTAAAATTGGAAGTGTCTTGGCGACGTTTCGACGAAGTCCCATTCGTCATCTTCAGGCTGGTGTTTTCAGCTTCGTGCTTCGAGTAGCAATTGCTACTCGAAGCACGAAGCTGAAAACACCAGCCTGAAGATGACGAATGGGACTTCGTCGAAACGTCGCCAAGACACTTCCAATTTTACGCGGGAGAAAACCCGAACAACCAAAGAAAACCTCAGAAATATATATATATAGAAATAAAAACAAAAATGCGACTCTTGGGGGTATTCATATTGTCAAAATAATGATCACCAAGAGAATATCTATCAAAAATAGAATTTAATCCACCAAGCTTTCGTCAAATACATTTGACATCGTCAGGGTTAAAAGGCAAACGCCGGGGGAAGTCTTATATACAGTTGTTTAATGCCTGTTTCCGGCTCTTGGAGCGTGTCATCGGCCCCAGCTGATCGAGTTGAGTCTCAAGCGCACGCCCCACATCAGCATCTATCCTCTTTCCATTGCTAATTTGCATTCTGTCATACGTTACTCCGTTAGCTGTTTCAGAGTTGGGGGTCAGGATCTTTTTGTCTCCCCTGCTCATAACTCCCCCACCATCCCACACACGGCTTCCCTTAGGGAGCGGGGGTGGGTAATTATTTAAATTGCTTCCAATATCCCTGCAAGCCCCAAGACCACTTTGATCTTGTTTATCTATCCCTCGGGGTTGTAACGCAGGCTCATAGTCACCACCCATGCTATTCCTCCTCCCCTCCTCCTTCCCGTGAGTTCTCCTAAATGATCTACTGTTCGTTTCCACGCTCTCTCCCTTGCGCACACTCAAGATGTTTTCTGCCATTGTCCCATTGTCAGTGCCTTGTTGTTCCGTCCATTGTCGGTAAGCACCATTCCCACTCATCCCCAATTCTCCATTCTCACTCCGTACGGGGCTCTTCCCCTTTAATTGCAGTCGCTGTTTCACTCCGCAGCTTTGTGTTGAGAATGTCAGAGGGGGGTGCCTTCCTCTGCTCGACTGCGACCGGGTTATCATAATGTGCCTGGTAGTATCCTCAAAGGGGGATTCATCCTCGTTCTCATCGTCCTCGTTAGACTTTATTATATTCCGTTTTCCTTCCGGTTCCTCAAGCCCCACTCCATCTCCATTCCGTCCCAAAAAGAGTCTGCTCCCGGCGGATCGTGGCAAACCTAGCCGCAGTTGTCCGCTGGAGTTAGTCTGTTGTCGATCCGGGAGGGAGGAGCTGTCAATAAGAGGCTCCATTGGTGTAATTACGCAGGGAGGGGGGCCGGGTGGTATTTTGATTACAAGTTTTTTGATTGGGTCCCCCCCACATGTTAGTACGGTTGCTGGCACTCCACATTTTCAGAGCTTGGTGCGCTGCACACAAGTCTACGCGCCGATTGATGGACTCCGTTCCTGAAAACCATGCCTCTTTCAGTAGGCGACCTCCTTTTGTCGTGTCGTTGGCCAAGATTTGGGCATTCTCAAAGTCAAAGCAATGGTCGTATTCTGCTACATGGGCCCAAATCTGCGAATGTTGTTCGCCTCGTCTAATAGCCAACCTATGCTCATGTAGACGAGTCTTAAGTCTTTTTGAGGTCTCGCCTACATAATTACTCTGGCACCCCGTGCAGTTGATCTTATAAACTATAGCTGATCTCTCGGCGGTAGGGAGCTGGTCCTTGGGGCGCATCACTTTAGCTCGTAAGGTCTGGGTAGGTTTGTGGGCTACCTGTATATTGTGGGGTGCCAGAAGCCTGGCTGTGGCTTCTGACACATTACTAATGTACGGTAGAGACACCCGTACGGTTCGTGTCCGGGGTTCCTCTCTTTGCTGTCCGTTTCGGGGGTCTGATACCATACTGTGTCGCTTAATAAACCTTAGGGGGTACCCATTCATCCGGCATATGCGGAATAGATGTTTTCTTTCTTCTGCCTTAGACTCCATGGTGCTGCAGTGCGATTGCACCCGTTTAAACAAGGTCTTAATGCAGCTGGCTTTATGGGAGGCCGGATGGTTGCTATGGAAGTGGAGGATTCGGTCCGTATGGGTGGGCTTCCGATAGACCTTGGTGTTCAAAGTTCCATCTAAGGAACGTTGGACCAATACGTCCAAAAAGTCTATCGAGCCCCGGATCTCCTCCTCCACCGTAAATTTAATGTCCGGATATATTGAGTTTAACACTCCCATAAAGCCAGCTAGATGACACCGTTTGACGACAGCAAAGGTGTCGTCAACATACCGTGCCCAAAACTTGGGCTGTTGACGGGTCATGGCCTCGTGTTCTAATTGTTGGAGAACCGCTTCTGCCACCACGCTGGATATTGGGGAGCCCATCGGTGTGCCCTTGACTTGCTCATATATACTGCCTTGAAAGGAGAAATAAGTTGTAAGACATAGCTCAATGAGTTGCGCCAGATCCCCAGGTTGCAGGGAATCCCGGTGTCCAGTTTTTCCTAGTTTCTCTAATTGATCTCTTAGGATTCTTAGGGCCAGATCCTGGGGGATGGAGGTAAAGAGTGAGGTGACGTCAAAAGAGACCATCACCTCATCCTCCTCCACCCTAAGGGTCCTAATCCTTTCCAAGAATTCCTCCGCGGATCTGACTGTAGTAGGGCTGCCATCGACCAGGTAGGATATGCGATCACTAAGCCACTTCGCCAGCCCTGAAATGGGGGTGCCTCTAAACGACACAATAGGGCGAAGTGGAATATCCTCCTTATGGACCTTTGGCAGCCCATAAAACCTTGGGAGCGCCGAATCATTGGGCCGTATTCTCCTTAAGGTGTCTTCGTCAAGTTTCTTAGACCGTTTAAAACCGTCAAGTAACTTGTTGATTTTATTTTTCAAGGCCACCATGGGGTCTTTCTTAATGATTCTGTAAGCTGTCCTGTCATTTAATAACTGCAGCGCTTTGGCCACATAGAGTGCCCTGTCCATCACCACTGTGGCCCTCCCCTTATCAGCGGGGAGTATCACAATGGTGTTGTCCTTCTTAAGATGTTCCAGGGCCTCCGTTTCGTCCCTAGTTAACACTTGGTGGTGCAACCATCCAGCCTCCCATAAAGCCAGCTGCATTAAGACCTTGTTTAAACGGGTGCAATCGCACTGCAGCACCATGGAGTCTAAGGCAGAAGAAAGAAAACATCTATTCCGCATATGCCGGATGAATGGGTACCCCCTAAGGTTTATTAAGCGACACAGTATGGTATCAGACCCCCGAAACGGACAGCAAAGAGAGGAACCCCGGACACGAACCGTACGGGTGTCTCTACCGTACATTAGTAATGTGTCAGAAGCCACAGCCAGGCTTCTGGCACCCCACAATATACAGGTAGCCCACAAACCTACCCAGACCTTACGAGCTAAAGTGATGCGCCCCAAGGACCAGCTCCCTACCGCCGAGAGATCAGCTATAGTTTATAAGATCAACTGCACGGGGTGCCAGAGTAATTATGTAGGCGAGACCTCAAAAAGACTTAAGACTCGTCTACATGAGCATAGGTTGGCTATTAGACGAGGCGAACAACATTCGCAGATTTGGGCCCATGTAGCAGAATACGACCATTGCTTTGACTTTGAGAATGCCCAAATCTTGGCCAACGACATGACAAAAGGAGGTCGCCTACTGAAAGAGGCATGGTTTTCAGGAACGGAGTCCATCAATCGGCGCGTAGACTTGTGTGCAGCGCACCAAGCTCTGAAAATGTGGAGTGCCAGCAACCGTACTAACATGTGGGGGGGACCCAATCAAAAAACTTGTAATCAAAATACCACCCGGCCCCCCTCCCTGCGTAATTACACCAATGGAGCCTTTATTGACAGCTCCTCCCTCCCGGATCGACAACAGACTAACTCCAGCGGACAACTGCGGCTAGGTTTGCCACGATCCGCCGGGAGCAGACTCTTTTTGGGACGGAATGGAGATGGAGTGGGGCTTGAGGAACCGGAAGGAAAACGGAATATAATAAAGTCTAACGAGGACGATGAGAACGAGGATGAATCCCCCTTTGAGGATACTACCAGGCACATTATGATAACCCGGTCGCAGTCGAGCAGAGGAAGGCACCCCCCTCTGACATTCTCAACACAAAGCTGCGGAGTGAAACAGCGACTGCAATTAAAGGGGAAGAGCCCCGTACGGAGTGAGAATGGAGAATTGGGGATGAGTGGGAATGGTGCTTACCGACAATGGACGGAACAACAAGGCACTGACAATGGGACAATGGCAGAAAACATCTTGAGTGTGCGCAAGGGAGAGAGCGTGGAAACGAACAGTAGATCATTTAGGAGAACTCACGGGAAGGAGGAGGGGAGGAGGAATAGCATGGGTGGTGACTATGAGCCTGCGTTACAACCCCGAGGGATAGATAAACAAGATCAAAGTGGTCTTGGGGCTTGCAGGGATATTGGAAGCAATTTAAATAATTACCCACCCCCGCTCCCTAAGGGAAGCCGTGTGTGGGATGGTGGGGGAGTTACGAGCAGGGGAGACAAAAAGATCCTGACCCCCAACTCTGAAACAGCTAACGGAGTAACGTATGACAGAATGCAAATTAGCAATGGAAAGAGGATAGATGCTGATGTGGGGCGTGCGCTTGAGACTCAACTCGATCAGCTGGGGCCGATGACACGCTCCAAGAGCCGGAAACAGGCATTAAACAACTGTATATAAGACTTCCCCCGGCGTTTGCCTTTTAACCCTGACGATGTCAAATGTATTTGACGAAAGCTTGGTGGATTAAATTCTATTTTTGATAGATATTCTCTTGGTGATCATTATTTTGACAATATATATATATATATATATATATATATATATATATATATATATATATATATATATATATATATATATATGCTTATATATAAGCTTTAATCTCATCTTAAACATGATTTTATTGATACATAATCATTTTTCTGTTTTTCTGCCTGATTTATTTGACTGCCCAATTCACAAAATGCAACTTCTAGGCAACTTCCTAAGTTTTAGGGACATAAAAAATACAATAAACTTTCAGAACAAAAAATAACAGAGTAATAGAAATACAGAATCAACCAAACACATATCACATTCATAATATTTGTTTCTAAATCTATGCCTGGCCCAATACCTGGGGAAGAACCATGTTCTCCTAGGACCTAGGTTCTACCAAGCAACCTTGCTTCATAGAAGCAACTCAAAGCATGCCCACTTTCATAGTCCAAGCAGAAAAAATTGGGGACAGGGAGTTCTGCAAATAACTCAGCCATATGCCAGGAAAGGCTTTGTAGGCGATAACCTATATCCTCCTTCAGATGTCCTTTTTCCAAGCTAAAATATAAACCCTTCAGAGTCACTTAGGTGAGATGAAAGGTCTATAAATTAATTAATTGTTTCCCCAAATTCTAGCCTTTTCTTATACAGAAGGTATTTGAGTCTCCTGATCATTTTGATAGTGAGGCTATTCCTCTCTGTGCCTAATTGTTTTTTCCTCAGATTGGCATTCTATTAATCTGTCTAGAACAGATATTAAACCGACTACCTATAATTTCCTCAATGTACCCTTGATCCATTTTTTAAATTTAATGTGACAATGGTTATCTTCCAGTCCTGTGGCGCTGAACTTGATTTAAGGAGATAACCTGATTTGACAAATCAAGGAGGAAGCAATTTTAGTTCTTTGTTCTTGTTATTTTAAAACCTCCAGGTTTACAAAGAGATTTGGTCCTCCTGACACTTACTTTCAGGCTTTTTTCACCAGTTCCCTCCCTCCCACCTTCTTTTTTGTTTAGATATTTCCCCTTTTGTAATATAATGTGATAGTTTCCTATTTATATGTATGCTAAATATATAATAGTATTGTGGTTATTGGTTCCTATTGGTTCCAGAGTACTTACATCTCATATGAGTTCATGTAATACTTAAGTTGCTTCAAAGTACACCTGTTCATTTAATCGTAAGGTTTCTAGAAACTTGATTCCTTTATTATGGACAATCACAATGAGAACTGCTCATTTGATGGCTTCCCAATTGCTCCGACAACCACTCCCAAGATCACACTGAGCATTCTGATCAGGTGGGTGATAGTATCCCACTAGGTCCAATTCATATTTGATGCTTCGATGTAAGGTCAGGTGTGAACAAATAGATCCACATGTGAAAATTCAATTAGCTATTTTATTACTCATGCTTATTCCACAAGAATCTTCCTAGAGTGGTAGTTTGCACCTGGGCCAGACTAGATAAGGTTCTACGGCATTCGGGGAGGCGGGGCGGACTTTGCCTTCTTGTGTCTACATAAAGATTCCAAACTAATTCCCTGCTTGACTCCTTCCCTTGGTTTGGCCAGTCTCTCTCCGACAAGGAATCTAGTCTTGCAATGATTTCCAGTACGCAAGATTACATAACTTCCCTGAGGTAGTAAGCAACATCTCCTACAGTTCACTCAATCTAATAGATTATTTACTTTTTATTTTCTCATATGAAGTTCATACTTCACATTTCTTTTGAAATTTTTTTTTAAAAATATTTCTTTTGTAACCCATTTTAGGCAAACCATTGATTTGGGAACATGTAAATTTTAATGATGGATTTTATGAAAGTCTGAGAACAAAAGTTCCAATCATAAAAAGATATTATATATAATTTTGAACACCATAAATCTTGAAAATTAAAGCCCCTTTTATTTTGCATCAATACTAATATTTTCATTTTTATATAGTAATTGTAGATTTTCTCAATTTTTTATTTTGTACTTTAACATCTTTTTTTTTCTTGTTTTTATTTCATAACCTTATAATTATTACTGTTTAAAATAAATATTTCAATTGTATTATATCTATGAATGCCCTCTGTTCATCTCAATAAAGCTTTATTTTCAATTTCCAACTCACAGAATCATCTTCAATGGATGAATCTTAGCCATTGCGTTTTGAAACAGTAAGAAAAATTGTTCCCAGCCCACTTGGTCAAGTCATGTGTCATTTTACACACCTGAAACATGCCCTGATTTAGTTCTTCTTTTTCCAGGCTAAATAATCTTCTGGTCTTTTCTTCTACAAAATAGCAATAGCACTTAGACTTATATACCGCTTCACAGTGCTGTACAGCCCTCTTTAAGTGATTTACAGAGTCAGCATATTCCCTCCAACAATCTGGGTCCTCATTTTGCTGACCTTGGAAGGATGGAAGGCTGAATCAACCTTGAGCACCCCGAATCGAACTCCTGGAGTGAGCAGTGAGTTAGCCTGCAGTATTGCATTCTAACCACTGCGCTACCACCACGCAATATGTTCAAGCACCCTGATAATACTGGTTGCCCTCTTTTGGTTTTGGTTGCCATCTTCCACATTTTTTTTCCAGATCTATTATTTATAGGTGATAACCTATATTCAAATATGGTGGCCATAGTTAGATAAGTTTAAATGTTTAATTTCAGAAAATTTATTCAATTTAGCCTATTTGAAATTCAACATATGTTGCAAGCATTTGTGTCAGAAGCACTAAGGCACTTTGGGGTTGAAAAAATTAGCCAGTGATATCACTGTTGCCCAGGGGATCCCCAACTGGGGGCTCCTTTCCTGTCCCCATTAACGTGCCCACAGAAGTGGTACCTATCTATTTACTCACAATTAATTGTTTTCAAACTGCTAGGTCAGCAGAAGTTGGAATGAATGATGGGAGCTCCCTCCCCATCATGCAGCAGGTTTGCTGACTGTCAACCCAGCATCCTAACCATGCGAACCACCACGGTCCTTAACATGTGTTGGGGAGATACTTCACTTTTCAAGTTTCTTGTTCAGGAATATTGCTATAAGAAAGAATTTGTTCTTGAAATCCATTCTAATAGCAGCTTACAAATTCTGATACAAGGCACATCAGTTTACACACCTTCAGAAATATAGCTACATAATATTGTGTGGTTCAGTATTCACTAATAATGAAGTTACAGTTTAAAGGTATAAACATTATGCAGAAAGCATAACCTTTGGAGAAAAACTCATGCTTGTAGGCAACAGGAGGCTGGCAGAAGACAAGACAGCTAAATGCTACCATTGATTTATTTATTTTACTTGTATCCTGCCTTTATTACTTTTATGAATAACCCAAGGCAACAAATATATCCAACACAACTTTTTCCTCTTACTTTTTCCCACAACAACCCTGTGAAGTGAGAGTGATTGGCCTAAGGTTATCCAGAGGATATCATAGACATCAATGTAAAAGAAGTGGAAAAAAAGGTTCCTGTCCAACTGGTGTGCAGTGGGGGTCACAAAGGGTCAGAGACAACTGAAAAAAAATCTGTATGGGAGCCATAACTTGGATGAGGAAAAAATATTTGTGTAAATACACAAAAGCACTCACATTGGTGTATGATATTATTTCAGAGACAATGGCACTTATATTTGAACTAATTATTTATGTGAATTCTTCACATATTACTGTGTTATCTGGTCATAGAATAGACTGAAGGGGGGGGGAAGCTTTAAGGGGAGTTAAAATTCTTTCCTATACTATGTAACCAAAGTCTGCAATTAGAGCCCAATATTGATATCAGCAGGTGTTTTCCATTTAAAACTAAAAGCCTATATTTCAATCTATATCTGTAATGGATTTTTCCGGCAGCATCTCAAAATAGCACTTCCTGATAATGAAGGACTTTAAGAACTATAAAAAATAACATACTTTTGTTATAATTCACAATCATCTCCCAAATAGTATGATTAAAGGTTAATTCCGTGGTCATTTCTGCCTTAGCAAGCATAGGATATATTCCTGAACTGATTTGTTTTATGTGCTTGCGTTTCCATGGAGAAAAATGCTTCATCTGAACATTAGAAAATGTTGTGTGTATGATTTTAAAAGATCTTTGTAATGAGATGGTGAGAGCAAGACTACAGACCACCAAGGAAGTGTGCGTGATTGGTTTGTCCTGTACTGTCCAACTAATGGAGCTATTACCTACAATCAAATCTCTTCTGCCCAGAGTTCACATAAGAAAGCTTCCAATTTCTGTGAAACCCGAGTATGAAATGTTGCAAAATCTAGACTGGAGAAGTTAAAGATGGGAGCATTAACCTTTTGAGGAAGATGTTAGTAGATTTGAGTGCATATATTTTCATTTTCAGTGACAGTCAGCACTTTGACACAGAGAAACATTCAAGGTTCGAAGGTGTTTTAGATAGCCAAGCTGATGAATATGTTCAAGCAGCGGTTCTCAACCTGTGGGTCGGGACCCCATTTGGGCTCGAACGACCATTTCACGGTGGTCGCCAAACAATGCAGTCCGCCATTTTTCCCCTTTTCCTTAGCTGTGCTACTCCCTTTTATTCTATTGGCTTTTGAAAGCTAATAGAATAGACTCCCTTGAATAGAGTCTAATTCTATTGGCTTTCAAAAGCCAATAGGAATTGTCCAGGCTGTCTCTGCCCTGCTGAGCTTGCCAAAAGTCCCATTCTGCAAACAGTGCTGCAAGTTGTCTGCAGCGAAGGCGAGCTGTCTGGAAGTTTCCACTCCTCCCTGCTGAGCAACTACTAAAAATGTAAGTAAAAGAGGACCAGGGGTGGAAATTTCCAGACAGCTCGCCTTCGCTGCAGCACCGTTTGCAGAATGGGACTTTTGGCAGGCTCAGCAGGGCAGAGACAGCCTGGACAATTCCTATTGGCTTTTGAAAGTGGGAGGTGGGAGGCCGGCGAGCGTAGGGAGGGTTGCTGGTGCACGTGAGGTCTGGCGGGTGCCTTACCTCCCTTGGGCTGGGCCAGCTGGTGGCCCAGCTGGTGGTCACCCTGCGCCGTCGCTGCCCCTTGCCAGCTATGCCTCGGCCGGCGCAGGGGGCGGCACCACGCATGTGCGGCGCTCCCGGGCAGGGAAAGTCCTCGACTTACGACTGGTTGAGTAGTCCTCGACTTACGATCGGTTGGGGGTCGCAGCATTAAAAAGGTTGAGAATCATTGTGTTAAAGGTTAAACCAGCATATCCAACTATCTCAGAAACAGTCCTAAAGGTACTGTAATTGTTTTCATACTAGAGCCAGCAAGATGTACGGTAGTTCCTTCAAGCCAGTCCCATCTGCAGTCTAGCTGCAATCTTTCGAATCAACAGTATTTTTAGGCAAGGCTTTGTATTATCCCTGCATTTGGAAGCATCAGCTGAAACAATACTTTTTACTGAAGGTAATAAAAATAATTAGCTAAAATATTTGTTAAACAACTTAAGAAGAATGCAGTAAGCAAACAAAATAGTATGGTAGCAATTAGCACTCTGACCTAAGGTCTCCATAGACCTTTCCCACATGAACTTCACTGAAACAGCCTGATCCTCAGGAGAAGAAACCAGCTAAAAACCCTTATGAAAAATATATTATGATTTAGCCAGCAATTAAATGGATTGGCCGTTTTCCATCCAAATGAATTACATACAGGTGATCCTTGACTTACAACCAAAATTTCTGTTGCTAAGTGAGACTGTGGTAAGTGAGTTTTGCCCCATGTTACAACCATTCTTGTCACAGTTGTTAAGTGAATGACCATTTGCCTGAAATGGTATAAGGTTTCCTGCTTGATCAGGGGGCTAGACTATAGGACCTCCAAAGTCCCTTCCAACTTTGTTATTCTGTTACTAGTTAAATTAGTAACCCGGTTGTTAAGTGAATCTGGCTTCCCCATTGGCTTCACTTGTTAGAAGGTCGCAAAAGGTGATCCACAAGACTTTGGGACTCTGCAACCATCATAAATATGAGCCAGTTGCCAAGTGTCTGAATTTTGATCACATCAGCATGGAGATATTCATGCTGATATTCATATTTATGACAGATGCTATGTCCCAGAGTCATGTGATCCCCTTTTGCGACCTTCTGGCAAGCAAAGTCAATGGGGAAGCCAGATTCACTTGAATAACTGGGTTACTAACTTATCAACTGCAGTGATTCCCTTAACAACTGGGGCAAGAAAGGTTGTAAAATGGGGCAAAACTCACTTAACAAGCGTCTCACTTAACAACAGAAATTTTGGGCTCAACTGTGGCCGTAAATCGAGGATTACCTGTATGTAGTTAATGAGAGGAAAGATTAGAGTGGGAATAGATGATATTCTTCTCAATGATAAGTTTCTTTTTAGACTGTTCAAGATCTTTGAAGAGCTAATTAATCTGAAGCTGCACTAGTGGAAAAGAGTTAATAGAAATGTTAATACAAACATAACACCCCTAACAAGATTTTATCTTGCTTCCTTTGATATGTGAAACAAACAATTACTCCAGGAGGTTTTGAGAAACAGTTATGGAAAACCACAGGTGATAAACTAGCCACCGAATGAGTCCTCATTCGGTTTGTCTTTGAAAATGGGCACACACTGAGATTTTAACACAATTGAACAAAAAAGCAGTGAAGGTCAACATCAGTTCAGTTCTTACTCTCTTCTATATCTGTGGAAAAGTCTATCTTTCCATATTTGCTATATGTTCTTATATATTAACAACAAAATTAATGAATGCTGGAGTAGGCACAGCTCCTATATATAATGTGCTAGGGAAAGTTACAAGGATGACTGTTTGAAAACAGAAAATAAATATACATAGAAATACTGCTTTAATATATTTATTTCTTAAGGTTTATATTTTGCTTTTTCAGTAGAAAAGAATATATAGCTCAGGATTGAATATGTGGAATGTTTGGTGATTTCTGAGCTTTTTTGTTTGCATTTCATTACCAAAATAAGTAACATCATCAGTGCAAGCGAGTGTTTAAGTGAATGAGTGTCTTGGTTTTTCTCCAGGAATCAAGGCAGCACACAGAGCATTTTCTGCTAATCAGTATAATAACCCACAAGGGGTTTATGGGCTGAAAGAAAGTGACCTAGTGAGCTTCTACCTCTGAAGGTGGACTTGAACATCAGTTTCTTAGATCCTTGTGGTTTTTTTAATGCTATCCATATGTTTGTTCCTAGATTTGCATGATAGCAATTTTCGAGAATGCCACAACTTCACCCAGGTGATAGCAATATCAGGGACATTAATGGCCAATAAAACATGAATGATAATGGTCCATAAAACTCAAGTAGCAGCTTTATGTTGGTTGAATGGAATTTCCATATATTCATGTGCTCATTCGTTCTAAATGTTTTTACAGATAGTCCTTGACTTAAGGCCATTCATTAAATGAGCATTCAAAGGTATAACAAAGATGCTGAACAAATGGGGGATGATACAACTGGTACTCAAAATTCCAGCTGTCCCAGCACCTCCATGTTCATATGATTATCTGGCACATGGCAACCAGCTTGCATTTTGGACCAACTGCAGTGACCTGTGATCTCACAATCACTGTTTGCAACCTTCCCTGCCAACCTCCTCAGCCAACCTTGCAAGGTGCCTGGGACTTGCAACTTGCGTTGGCCTAACTGTGAAATTTGATTGATGACAGCCACTGGGACTGCACTGTTTGCCATTGCTAAGCGATGCAGCCCTGCTTTACAACTGCATTGCTAAGCAATGGACATTCCGGTCCCAACCACTACCATAAGTCAGGGACTATCTATCTAATTGTTTCAGTCATGAAGACTCTAAGCAGCTCACAGTAGCAACATAATACTCAATAAAACTGTAGTTTTATTACAAACCATATCTGATTAAAAACATCATTGAAGTATCATGTGATCATAAAACTGTAGCACTGTATATCATCAATATAAGTATGGAGACAATGTATTTTTGAGTATTGTTTGATAGAAGCAAGTACGCTTTATACCATCTATTAATTCAGTCCCCAAGAATTCATTGTTTTGTTATCACCACTGGTACCATGTTCAAAAACTATTTCCTGGAATGTAAAATCATATTTTGAAACAAACCCTCAGTTTTACTTCAGCCAGGGAAAAAAAAAGAATTTTCATATTTAATTTTTTCATTATCTTTCCTTTTTCCTTAAACTAGGTAGTTTACAATTCTGGAAGTCACAGATACAACAGTTCTGGGGGACACAAAGTATTGGAAGGCAGCGTGGGTCTAAAAGATGAATTATTTATAAAAGTAAATTAAGAGTCATCTCAAACCACAAGATGGGTGGCATATAAATTTAATAAATAATAATTAAAAAGTCACTCTGGAAGGAAATTAAGAAACAAAATTGCAACAGAGCAACTACCCTAGAGTTAACTGTCAGAACTGAAGAAGCTTCTTGCACGAGAAATGAAACGTCTTCAAAGAAAAACAAAGGATGGAAACTAATCAAGGAGAGAACCAACCTAGAACTAAGGAGAGATTTCCTGACAGAACAATTAATCAGTGGGATGACTTGTTCCAGAAATTGTGGGTGCTCCAAGACTGGAGGTTTTAAAAAAGATATTGGACAACTATTTGTCTGAAATAGTAGAATTTCCCGCTTAAGCAGGGGACTTGACTAAAAGGCCTCCAAGATCCCTTCCAACTCTCTTATTCTGTTAAGGTCTGTTATTCTGTTAACACAAGTTTGATAGATGAATAAATAAATGTATACTTGAGATTCATTGCCTTATAGCAACATTTTCATGCTCTTAGCCAGCTTCTTGTAGAGAGGCTCTGCAAATTTCTTCATGTTTTTTTGCATGTCCTTTGGTAAAATTAAAGGGGCTAGTCCTATAAGTATCATCTTTTAACAGGATAGCTTATTCTAATAGTTTCTGTAAGAAGGAGGGGAGTCTGATGTCAGCTGATGAAAGAAAATTAAATCCTGTGTATACCAAGGATGGGAAAATGCAACTGGCACAAGGGCAAGCTTCTCTTCCCCATTATACAATCCGGCAGGCCAAATCCTATCAGAAAGGGGGTCTTTAGGGAACCCTCCAATTATCCTTCCCTTGCTCTGAGGGAGTCTTGAAATAATGGCTGTAGGCCTCTGAAGGGAGAATGACAATCTTTCCCTCAAAAGAGAAGACAATTATTTCCAGACTTTTCCTGCACACGAAGAGCTTTGTTTTGAGCTCAATAGAATGCAAAAGGCAATTGTTTATGACTTTCTCCTGCAACAAGGGGAGAGAAAATGGCATATCTAACAAGTAAGGATTTCTTTTCAGACCTCACATACTATATGGGAAGACAGGAATCCTGCATTTATCTTGTAAATTGGAGATGCCCACTCTCCAGCTAAAATAGTGCTTCCCAAACGTCTTCCTTCATTACCCTAAAATGTTTATCAGAGAGTATTTACCACTTAACATTACATCCTGGTATGTAATCACCCAAACAAAAACCACTTTTACCCAATTTATCCAGGCTTTAGAAGCACTGAGCTAAGTTATACAAATGATCTATATGTAAACTTATATTACACTGTTAGTGTCGTATACCAATTTTTTATATAGTTAATTTATAGAGCCAACCAACCAACCAACTCTAAACAGTATACAGCAAAGTTTCCTAATATGTCATTAAATTAATCTATAAAACTTATTTCCAAGACAATATATGAACCATACTTGCTAGGAAACTGTCCAGTGAATTATGAATTATGACTAGTAACCTATTCCTGATCACAATGATACAAAAAGTAATATTGATTTAACTGCTTTTGGATCTGCTGCATCACCAGATCTCATCAGTTAATGATGTAAATTTTTCCCATCCCAAAATTACATGCAACTATATAAGAGCAGAGTTTGCATTGTGATGGGACATTTTACCACTTATCTATATGAACATCATTGCTGAAATGTACCTAGTTTCTATTCTGTAATCTGATTATAAAACAGAGAACCCAGATTATTTATCTCCCTCTTTAAAAAATTGCAGGAAACCCTTTTTATTAATTTATTCATTGCTTAGATGTTTTTTTAGGCTGCCATTTCAACTGAACAGTCAAGAAATAACTAGCATCCTATGAAAAATGTATTTTATTAAATATATCTACAATATTTAATGGAATACATGATAAGCATTAAATATCAAAAAGAAGGGAATGGAAATCCATAGTAACATTCTAGCAATATACAGTAAATGTAAAGGGCACTGAATTTAATCAGCCCAGCCTAATATTATTCAGGACCAGATAAAAACAATTTGAGACAAGATGATGCAGTAACTAAGAATACACTTCAACAAAAATCCCTTGTGAATAAACAACTCTTTGAATTTATTTGAAGGCTTATAATGATGAGGATACATAAACCATTGGATATAAAAACGAGGACATAAAATATATCTGCAAATGTATTACAAATACAACACAGTAAATGTTACTCAGCAGTTATCCTGCTATAAAAAAGAATGCTGTAATGGGATATAAGGTTCTCCTGGAAGGGCTATCTACTTCAGAAGACCTCTGTAGAATAGGTTGAGACCGATGATGAGTCTGAGATACACAACTTCTCCTCCTCCTCCCATTGCCAACATCCACTGGCTGACCAATTTTATTTTTTTTAAATAATAATAATAATATAGCAAATACAATTTTCTCTTACTCTGGGGATGGGATTATAAAAGATTTTTAGGAGTCACAAGGCTGGAGCAGAAAGACTGTCTAAATTACATTCCTTGGATTTTATGTTATTATCTTCACGGCAGAGTTATTACGTATTAAAGCTAATGGCCCTCTCTGACGACTAACATAATACGGAATGTGACTGATATCCCTCTCAGACTTCAGAAAACTCTTTGAATTTCATAAGCAAATTTGGAGGAAACCAGAACAGGTAAGCAGAATATTCTTATATGTCTAATGTACTAAGCTTAAGGCTTTTGCTGCAGCAGATGAAAATTTTATTACAGCCCTTGAAACCGTACAGTAAAATATTCCAGATTCTCTTCTGCAAAGGAAATCCTAATGCAACTCATGTGTTTATAGCTCAATATAATTTTTTTCTACCATTCGGTAACAGCATGTGCACCTAATCATCTGTACCTCCTTTTGTTTTTCTTTTACCATAAAAAATAGTTATATACCCACAAGGTTAGGAACCCCATATTTCTTTATGCAACATTGACAGCACTGCATACAGTATCCAGCAATTAAAAAGGGCATTTTTCCTATCAGCAGGGTCAATTTATTCCCTTCTCCCACTTCAGGGTGAGAAAATTAGTTTCTGAAATGGAGAAACTACTAATCAGACCAAGGCCTCTGAAACAAATGGAAAAGGTCATTGCTAACTGAAATGTGACAAGTATTTATGTTACTAAGGAAAGAGCCTGAGACTACTTGAAGAATATGGGGAGTGTCTGGTGACATGGACCTACTGAGATGTTCATACAGAGACAGGACTTTCAGATGAGTTCACCCGAGTTTCTTGATAAGACAAACAGCCTACAGGAGAGCAGAGCTCCAAGGGAAACCAGCCAAGAGACACTGAGCAAATAAGGGTCAGCAAAACAGAAGAAACAGTACACAAGGGAGGTACTTCCATGTCCATGGCTGGGTTGAGTCTAGCAGTCTACAGACCCTCTAGCAAAGTGTTGTGAAGTGCTTCTTTTGTCTATGCCAGCCTGAAGGGGGTCAGGACTGAAGGTGAAAAGATCTCACCCAGAAAGGAAAAGCAGAATTAGTCTGATTGGCTACCAATCTATCACTCTCTCTCTACACAGGAACAATGCTGCAGACCCTACTCTGACAGAAGCTTAAAGTCAGTATAGTGTTTAATATGAATTGGCTTTCTAGGATTTTGCTGGTTCAACAAAGATGCTGCAGCAGGAAAATTTTGTATGAAGATCATCAATGAACTCTGCTGGAGGTTACCACTGCATGGTGCCTCCAAGACCACTGTGAGGAGATAGGATATCTCAAACAAGATAAATTCATAAAATACAGAACAATCTATACTGTTAATGAGAAGCACTATTTCATAAAGAGAATGGAAAACTAAGCCAAAACTCTTTAAGAAAATACTGAAATAAAATATAGTTAGTCCTCATTTAATGACCACTACTTGGTCATTAAACAAAGCGATCACGAAGTGGAACTGCGACTGTGCTTGTGATCTTACTTGCTTTACAGACCTGGTCAAGAAGTTATTTTTTCATTACCCTCAAAATTGTGTATGGTCACCAAAAGGCAGTTGATAAATTAGAGCTACTTGTATGTTACAATAATATTCCTTTCATTCCCACCAACTGGCAATTTTAATGCAAAGTAGAAGGTTGCCCACGGCAGTTTTTTAAATCAGGGTTTGGAGTTCTGTTTAACTTTTTCTTTCTGAAAAAAAAAATGCTGTGTCATTAAGCCTTTTTTAATTATTTTATATCATTTGTGGTAAGTGCTGAAAAAGCAGTTTCCCAAAGGTGGAACTTTCAGTGTCTTCTCACTTAAAAGCTAATATTCTTGGTGAACTTTTATCCAAAAATATTTAGTGCTAAATTTGCTTCAATTGTTTTAATACAGCATCTGAGGCCCATTCCTGGACTGGGTACTTCACTGGCTAATGAAAAGGAGAATCCAAACCATAGTTTAGAAAACACCCAGTAGAGTATCTTTATCACACTTAGGCATTTGCTATTTGCTGTTCTTCAGCTCGTGCATTTCACCCTAAAAGGCAAATTAAAAATATTTCCAGTTAATTAATGCCAACTTAAACCTGCATTAAAACTTGAATGCAAAGAAAAAACCTTTCATTTCTTCATTTGCTATGTTAGCATTGTGACAGCACGACATAAGAGTTATAAAAGCTTTCTAAAGAATAAAGCCAACTGACAAACTGCTTCATTAGAGAACAACAAACCTCATGTTTAATAGGAAGATCAAAGCAAAGAAATACTCAACCCCTGACAATCTTCAGTTCACAAAACCAGCACAAGTCAGTGACAATAAACAGCATACTGCTAAACACAACCGCCATCAATTAACCAAAGCAAAAGCCAATTTCTATCAGGTTATCTGGTTGCTGTCATTGTTTTTTGGCAAAAGGGTTTAGAGGAGAAAAAGATAATTTGCAGACTGAATGTCTCCTGTTCAATGACTGTCTGAGAGCTAAGGGAGATTTTCCACAGCAGTACACTGAAACAACCTGAGGGCTTGTCTAGACTTGGTGAAATCTGCCTAGATGGTGACGTCTACAGAGACCATGAGCACTATTCCTGCAGGCACAAAATGACTTACAATGAAAATAATGCAATTGTGCTATCAAGGAATAGGTAAAATTTGGCATGGTAGATGAGGCTACGGTATGCATTGCAAGCTGCTTTAATTCACATCAACTTTAATTCACATCACATCAACTTTAATTCACATCAAAGGGAATGGTATTTTTTTAAAATCTTTCTTCCAGTAATAAGTGATGTGGGGAATTTAGGTATGATACAAGAGAGAGTAACTATAATTCTACACCTCATTAAAATATCCAGAATTTTTAAAAGAAAGCTACTATAATTAGCTGCAACACTGAAGCTTGTTCGTTCATTCGTTCATTCATTCATTGTGATAGTGTTGTGCCCCCTCAAGAAGCTATCTTTAGACCCAATAAATTTATATAACTATCATCTGTTTCCAATTTTCCTTATTAAGGAAATTATCTAGACCCATTTCAGGATGACTTGATTATCCAGATCTGACTCAGTCAAGCTTCAGGGGGGATTTAATACGGTAACAGCTCTGATTCTGTTTGCAGAGGACCTATGGTGGAGTGAGGATAGAGCTAATGCATCCCATTCTTGTGGTCCTTGATCTCTTGGCAGTTTTTAATACTATCAACTACAGCAGTCCTGCATAACTCATTTAATACTATCAACTACAGCAGTCCTGCATAACTCATTGATAAATTAAAAATTCTTGTGGGCCATAAAGAAATATCTGCATCTTTTTCTTGGGTTCATGGTTGATTTAAGGAAGTATCAACAATTCAAGGTGCATTACCATTTTCACTGAAAATCACTTTCTCCTTCAAATCCAGATTGCTATACATACAGCAATTGATTTGAAGGAATTAATACACAGCCATCATTTTCAACGATTAGTCTCTAGCTCCAACTGAAAATGATGGTTTTTCAATTAAAATCCTAAATCCTATTGCCCATATAAATCTGATTCAAACTTTTTTTTCTCTCCTTGTTTCGCTACTATCTGAGGCACACTTGATAAATGGAGAAGTGATGCACAGTCTCTGAAAATCTCTACCACTGGAGATCCTTCCTTTAAGAATCCTATCCAAGAATATCTTATTTTTATTATTCTTTTGTTAACTTATTCTTGTTAGATACGGGAGTTGTACACATGAGTTTCAGTGGGTTTTTTTTTAAAAAAATGTCTCATTTTGTTTAATTAAATACTATCTTTTTAATAGTTGATGAGTACCCTGAAATTTTTCTTTTAAGATGCTTTCATAATAAGATGCTCAGAAGTTAGCCATTTTGATTACTATGGTATCAAAAACATATTTTTGGACTGAATTTCCTGAATCTTAGAACAACTAATCCTGGAGTACTACAGAAAAATCCACACATAGTACTACCTATGTTCACAAGTATTAAAATTTATCCAATATCTTAGTACAAACTTTCCACTTTGTTCTGGAAAAGAAACCAAACTAATTACATATGTGACTCTGTTAGAAGCCAATGCTGTATTCATGAGCCTTGGTTATTATCGGAGTGAACTAGGAGTACATATTTCTATTTTTAATTGGATTCAAGGGAATTTCCCAGAGATAATAGTACATACAGAACAATCTATAGGAGAAACATTTGAATGGCAATTCTAGATGCCTGACAAGAAAAAAATGTGTTAATCCTAAAATTGTCAAAAAAGTTAAAATTAGCACCAGAGTATAGTACAATGCTCAACTACCTCTTTTCTCTCAACAGATTTAAAAGATATCAAATAGCTTAGAACTTTTCTAGTTCTCTTGGATTTCTCTTCCTTGCTCAAGATGTAATTTTCCATCTTACCTCTTTAAGTAGGATCCTGTACACTAATTAGGCAAGAAATCAATTTGGGGTTTGGAGGGATGCCAAAATGCTTCTCTTCTTTCTTACCTAAAACTACTTCTTTTCTATTCTGGTAGCTATTCTGATTCTAGAGTCAGAATTTTCTGCTCTTTTCCTTCCTCTATTTTATCACTTTGTTCATCTTGAGATTTATTTGCCCCTAACAATTATTATTATTATTATGGATCATCGCACAGTCAGCCAGATGTTCAGACTGGATTTGGCATTTTGTCTACCTATCGAGTCCTTACCCAGGACCTGGGATAGGCAGATGTGGATGTTTGATGGTATTACAGGTATCGTTGCAGGATGGAAGCAGTTCCTAGTAAGGCCGCCTTTTGCAATTGACTAATAGTGAATTTGTCAATGCCAATGGTGTTCAAGTGGTGCTCCAGTTGTTTTGGGATTGCACCCAAGGAGCCTATCACTATTGGTACTACCCTTGCTTGCTTTTGCCACAGTCTTTCTATTTGTAGGTCTTTGTATTTTGTTACCTTCTCCAGTTCTTTCTCTTCTCTTCTGCTGTCTCCAGGTACTGATTCTGCTGTCTCCAGGCGATGATGATGATTATTATTATTATTATTATTCAAAGTTTAATTGCATATCTGACGCTTATGGAAACAACAAAAACACTTTTTGGTTGTAGTGGGAAAGCAGAATAGAAGATAAATTGCTACTCGATATCTTGAATGAACTGGAACGATTTGGCCATTTTTAATTCTCTTTTTAAAACTAAAGTACTCTGCCTCTGTTCAATCTCCCTATTAGCAAAGCCAGAACATGCTGTTTGTTTGCTTGTTGGTTGGTTTTTCCCTGGACCAGAGCTATTCTCAAATTTTGAGAAAAGACATTCTAAAACTTATTTTTGTTATTTTAAAAGTATTTTACTGAGCATAGTTTTCTAATGCCAGTTAATCAAAGCTATACATAAACTGAAACATAACCTTCTAATCAAGCAGACACTGGCCTTAACATGTATACCCTGTGTATTAATCTTTAACAAACTGTAAGTTTTTGTTTTTATGCAACAGGCTGTCTACAAATACTGTGCATTCCATAACTCTCAAAGTGATCTGCACTTTTCCTTTTCAGAAGACTTTTTGCAATATTTATTTTTAAAGATATTTTAAAAGAACATAGGCAACAATATCCCCAACAGAAACTCAACAAACATCTCCTTTATTAAACCTAGTGCCTCTTGTAGGTTACATGTGTTGACAGCATTAGAAATGATAAATGATAATAAAGGCTTTGGAATGAGAATTTGTTTCTTTTTGACAATGGAGTTAAGATAGAAGACATAGAAGCCTCTTTCACTTGCACAGTTCTGAACTTTCCAAAATATTATTCAAGATTGGATCTTCTGAAAAACATGTAACTTCCTGATTTAGCTGAAACTTGGTCAAAATTAATAATACATCATTCAATGTGTATTCACGCACACAGATATCTCACTAAAGCTATTGGCAAGCCTCTTTTGTTAATTTTCTGCCATGACAAATGTAAGAATTCCATTAAAACTACCAATGAGTATGGTTTTCAGAGATAATAATAATAATAAAGTTGGAAGGGACCTTGGAGGTCATCTAGTCCAACCCCCTGCTCAGGCAGGAAACCCTATACCAGTGGTTCTCAACCTTTTTAATGCCGTGACCTCCAACCGGTCGTAAGTCAAGGACTACCCAACCGGTCGTAAGTCGAGGATTTTCTCTGCCTGGGAGCGCCACGCATGCGTAGTGCCGCCCCCTGCGCCGGCCGAGGCGTAGTTGGCAAGCAGCAGAGACGGCGCAGGCCGACCACCGGCCGGGCCACCAGCTGGCCCAGCCCAAGGGAGGTAAGGCACCCGCCAGTGCGCCAGCAACCCTCCCTGCGCTCGCCGGCCTCCCACCTCCCACCCCTGGCCCTCTTTTACTTATATTTTTAGTAGTTGCTCAGCAGGGAGGGGTGGAAGCTTCCAGACAGCTCGCCTTCACTGCAGACAACTTGCAGCACCGTTTGCAGAATGGGACTTTTGGTGGGCTCAGCAGGGCAGAGACAGCCTGGACAATTCCTATTGGCTTTTGAAAGCCAATAGAATTAGACTGTATTCAAGAGAGTCTATTCTATTGGCTTTCAAAAGCCAATAGAATAAAAGGGAGTAGCACAGCTAAGGAAAAGGAGAAAAAAATGGCGGACTGCGTTGTTTGGTGACTCCCATGAAATGGTCGTTCGACCCCAAATGGGGTTGCGACCCACAGGTTGAGAACCGCTGCCCTATACCATTTCAAACAAATGGCTTTCCAGTTTCTTCTTAAATACCCCAGTAAATCCAAACTCTGCATTACCATAGTTTAACTTATAAAGACAGTTACAACTTTTGAGAGTATCAAAGATGGACAATAATTCCTCTATAAACAAACAATCATTTACAATTTGTATAATATGCCTTATATTACTGAACATGAATACAGTACAACAGTTTCTCATTTTCGTATCTAACCAAAGCAACTGACTTATTTTATTTATGTTTTTATAAATATAAACTGGCAATCATTTCAGGAAAAAATTTTTTTTGCAAAGCACATCTTTTACCATTATCTCTCAAACTGATCAATTATTGAAACAGAGACATTAACTTTAACCTCCATTTTAACAAATAGCTACTAATAGCTGATAATAGCTACTATACCCATGCTAAGATTTCTTTGAAACCAACTTGAAGAATATCTTGGAAAGCAAATTAAATTTGGCTTATTTTAAAAAGCATTTAATGTTCTTAAGGAGAAGTAGTAGTAATTTACGAGGAAAGGAGTGAAGCCACAATTGAATGAAATTCTAAGTCAAGTATTTATCTTAGTATATCAGACATGCATTAAACATTGTAGGAAAATAAAGAATGACCCATTGACGGTATGGAAAGCACCACATTGTGCTATAATTCATAAACCTCTCCACATTTCTTACACATTTGTGGAGTTCCTATACAATGAAAAGGTTAAAATTCAAGCCTACAACTCAAAGGAACATGGTATGGACATACAGTAATGCAGAGAAAGATACCCTTAATATCTCAACCAAAAAATGTTTGCTATCTCTGAAATCTGATTATTTGGGCATCCCAAATAGATTCTGCAAGTCTCATGGAGTTTCATTTCCTCTCCTGCAACAGGAAAGGAAAATAGTCCATTCCATAAATGTAGAGAACCAAAGAGGCGACCTTGGAGAAGATACACGGAAACCATTAGCAAACCATAAACTTATTCCAAGAAAACAAGAAAGTATAAGAAAAAAGTTAAAACTGTCCTACCTTGACTCTCTTTGCTGTAAGTAGGAAGGAAGGCTTTTGAGATTCTGTTATTATAACCTATATCAATACAATTGAATTCTAGTATTTTCTTCTGGTGTCTGTTTCTTTACCTGCCCTACCTTGAAGGGCTGACAAATTCTAGTTTCTCCTTGCCTTGCCTCATTTTCTATAATACAGTCGCTGATCATTATAAAAACATAGTAACTGAAGATATATCTAAGTATGGCTTTTTTTCTTTTTCTCTTCTAGTTCCCCCCCCTTTTTTTTTCACATGGCATCTGGATGCAGAAATGGAGTTTTATCTTTGTAAAGTCCCATGAGAGCGTAGTACTTGAACTGCAACAGCGCCATCCTTTAAATAAAGAAATAAATTCCAACAGGCACCTGTCAACTAACAAATGATCTCAGGAAGGTAGGAAACATTGTAGGACTCTCATGCAGTGCATTTTTCAGAAGCAACTGAAGTATCTTCAAAACACAACTTGTATTGATAAAAAAAAAAGCTTATTCCTTGAGGCATTTTGGAAGCAAGCAAAGAATATAATTCTTCCTTCTTTTAAAATATAAACAATTTCTTAAAAGGAACAATAAAAAAAAAAAAACCAGAGGCAGTGTTACAGACAAAAGATACAGGCAACAAACAGGTTTATTAAGAAAGATATTCAAGTATGATACATAACATTGCTAAGAAAACAAGTATTAAAGATTAACAGCAAGCCTTTTGTCCTTGGGTTCTTATTTTAAATCAGATGTTTTGTATAAGTGTTGGCACTGCAGAGCTTTGAAAGGGGCCTTCTACTTATTGGCTCAGATCCCGTTTCTTGCCTATTCTTTCTGTTAAGAATCTCAGCTCTATGCCGAGCAGGTGGAACTTGAGAAAAAGCCAGCTGCTACTCACATTCCAAGATGAAATTTTCATTTATTAATTTTTCTATTTTATAGGCACCGACCTCGTTTTTCAGCCATTTTAGAGTGTGGGCACTTTGAACGCATTCCAATCCAAATACAATTGTTTACCTATAGTATAGCAGCCCACAATTTGTTACACCTTGATCTGCAAATTTTTCAGGCCCTTGCTGCATACTTCACAAAGCTGTGCAGCTCCCACCTGAGGCACTTCTGGCTCAGAAGCTAGGCTCCTTTTTCTTCCTTTCAAGTAAACAGTCATTCCCAGTCTTTTCAACAGACGTCTTAGTAATAGCCTCTCTAGGGGTTAAGAAGTGCAAGGTAATGATTGGCACCATGACTTGTGGCAAAAGGCATTTCCAATGCTGCTGATAAAAAGAAAAGCAGGCTCATTGCCTGTTGTTTGTTGAGCTGTATTGAAACGGCATCTCCCCACCGCCACGCCCCCGTTTAATTATACAAAATGTTCACTTAGCTGGGCAAAAAGACAAAGGTCTCAAGGGAAAGAGAGTTACTCCAATATGAAAAGAGCTTAAGAAAGGTTGACATCTGTATTACATGGTTCTATGCATCGTAAGGCCTCAGGTAGGGATTTTATACTATAAATGTTGCAATGCTTCAGTGAAAGCAAATGCATCAGCATGGTCTGGATGAAGCCTCAGATAATATAGCTTCTCTCCTACTATTGCCTTAGACAGAATCACTAGGAACCTCTGACTTCTGCCTTAGGAAATGATCCTCCTATATTTGAGGAGGTTTACTACAGCCAACAGGCTTTTTGGTCTGTCAGAGGAATGCCCCCATCTACTGGCCAATTTGAATTTGCCAAACCTATCCATTCCCAATCTGATATTTCTGCAGTCAGTCTCAAGCTACTGCCTACAAAAGCCAAGTTTTCTTTCCCTTGAAATAGTCAACAATATTGACATTATTCCACAATGGGGAAGCAAAAATTCTGTACTGAATGGTGAATTCCTATTGCTCTTCGGTAGGCCAGACAGTGAAGGACTATAAAACTAAAAACAGGCTCCAATTTTCTTGTAGGAGGCGGCAAGATCTTATTTCCAGATATCACAATGCAGAAAGGTTAACTGGATTATGAGACAAGATCTGCAGCAGCCCCTTTATTGGGAACCAGCATTTCAAAAAGGCGAGAGGAAGAAATAAAAGAAGAGAGGATTATAGCACATCTTCTTGGCTTTTATCAAATAAATGTCTACATACTAAGAAAGCCTTTAGCAGAGTAGTGAAAATCTATTTCTTACCCAGCTCAATCTTGCAGCTAAAATGTTGCAAGAAAGGCAGTAAGGACAGTGTCAAAGCCTACAGGTAGTCCTCAACATATGACCATGATGGCGCTTGCCCAACGCCGTTGTATGTCAGTCATGTAACTGACCCAATTTTATGATCCTTTTTTGTAGCAGTCATTAAGCAATGGTGGTCATAAAGAGAATGCCACAGTTGTTAAGGGAACCAATAATTCACTATGGGTGGGGAGATGCTGGTTTTTGGCAAAACCATCATGAATGGCAGTCAAGTGATCACAGGATGTTGCAAATGGCTGTAAATGTGGGTGAGTTGCTGACCACCTGAAGTTTAGTCACGTGACCACGGAGGGAGCCTGATTGTTGGAACTTCGAATCCAGCTCATACGTTCTCTTTTTCAGGTCAGCCATAACTCTGAACGGTCATTAAGCGACCAGCCAATATTCGAAGACTATCTGTATAAGCTCTTGACAGATGACCCTTTCCCATCCTCATGGCCCAGGAAAGCAAGGACAGCCCTCCTTCAGTAGTAAGCACAAACATGACCATTAAGGAGCGGTGACATAGGAGCCTGGCATTAAGATATGGTAGCAAATGCCCTGCAGACATATGGAAAAAGACACAACCTATTCTTCCTAATCTATCCTCAATACTATAGGACAAAGGCCATATCTCTTCTCCTTTATAGGCCAGGAAATCTTACCATTCGTAAGGATCAGGGGCAAACACAATTCCACAGCCAATATCTTTGGATTTTCCACCCTGATATTGAGATTACCATCAAAATAACATAGGAGAAAGGCTGATCATTCTTAAGGGGCTCATTCTTAAGGGTAGAAACTCATTCTTAAAGGGTAACAACATGAAAAACCAAGTTCCAGCCAGTGACTATTTAATTTAGCCTCCCAGATATATTGGGATATAACTCCCAGAATTTTTATATTAGCCTGGAATTCTCAGTTATGTTCAACCATCTGAAAAATACCTGGTTTGGGAAAGCTGCTCCAGTTTATGCTTTACAATGATGTTATTAGATGTTACTTAATTTGTATAAAAATTTTAATCAATCTGTGAGCTGTGAACAGAAATTATAGGGTTGGATAGCAATTTAATGATTGAATAAAAAAAGAAGAGGAAGAGAGAATTGAAATAACACAACCTTGTAGACAGGAAATAGCAACTTCCAAAGATAAATCAATCATATTTTTTGCCTTTTAATAAAAGAGTTCATGCAGTAGAATAGCAATAGAAATGAAGATTAACTGTGATAATGATGGTTGTCAGAGAAATAAACCTATCTTGCTTTGCAGAATTTGCCAATATTTGCTAACTTCTTTGGAAATCATTGTAGAGCATACCAAAAGAATATACTGGATGAACCTAATTTAAAAAATAAAATAAATGTTGGAATGCATCCAGAATTGTTAAACAAACACAGTTTGGACTGAAGCATGCTTGGGTTATACATTCCACTCTTTTGGAAACTATCTACCTATTTCTAGAAATCTTAGTTGGTGTCAGGTCCCAAAGTGTTTAAGGAGTAATCAAGCAATCCAAGACCTCTAGCATTACTAGAAGCACTCATGATAAAACCACAGGGCAAAGGAATAGTCACAGTTCACTCAAAGGTTAAAAGTACAGTAAGCTCTACACCCGATCTCAAGGCTCAAAAGGTAGAGCAGTAAGGGTGGTAGTAACTTTTAAAAAATATCTTTTACATTGACAGTTGAGTCTTTCACAACTGCAAAAGTGCTGTGGAATTTGATTCTGACATGACTGGTATTAGACCTAACTCCCAAGAATCAAGCTTGCTTACTACTTCCTCCTCAGATGAAGAACAATCCAAGAAAGCCTGACAACTCCAGGTACTGTGCACAGGGTCACAATATCCCTCCCAATCTTGCAAATATAGCTTGCTGGGCTACACTTTTTATCCAGCAGGGTTAGAGGTTAGTGTTCGCATTCTGACAAGGAACTCCAGCAATCTATGTTCAGTACATCTGAAGAGTACCAGGTTGGGGAATCCTAATTTAATGAACAGTATAATAAATAAAATTAAGTCCTCTTTGAGTTGAGTTTAACTCCTGCTGACTTCACAAATATACATGAAGTTTTTTTGGGCAACAGTATGGAAATAGTTTGCCTTCTCTTCATCCTAGTTGTTTTCAAGTTTTCCATTTCACCTACAGTGCTACCATTCTCTTGGTAGTCTTTCAAACAGTTGAAAAATGCTATTTAATACATGTCTTCCAGAGTTGAAAGTTTAACTGGCTAAATCCATACTGCATACTAGGTCCAAACTCTGGATTAACAAAACCAATTCCTATTTTCACAAGCCAGAAGAAATAATGACTTAAGAAATTATGACTTTAATGTAGAGGCCAGATTCATACAACATGCTAAATTTCCATAAATTGCCAACTCTGTGTTAGCTTAGACTACCAAGATATATGAATCCATCTGTAACCTATAAATATAACTACATTTTGTCAGTAAATAGTTAACTATCCAAGTTCGAAGAAAGATGATCAATCAAGTATTTCAAGCAGCCGTGGAAAATTCACTTTAACTCTGTTTTATATCACAATCAGTAAAATGCTGTAATAATGCTTCAGCGTTATACAAGAATACCAGGAAGGCATGGACATACACTAATAACAGCCAAATGTTTAGACGTTACACTGATGAAGAGCATACAAGCACTTTGATCAAAAGATGACAATTAAAAAGCAAACTTAGGGGGATTTTTATGAACAATTTTGGGAGGCAATTAGTTCTTGTTTGAACTGAAACTTTATGCTTCTCCCTCCCCCCTTGACCTCTTCTTTTACAATGTAATACATAAAAAAACACATTAACCTCCTAGTGAAATATCACCAAGAACAGGCTCTCACAATCTCTCTTTCATACATGAGAAGGCTTTCTTACAAGTTAACTTTTTCAAGGGTTCTCTAAAAACATGCAGAAGTATAATTTAGAACAGCCAAAAAACCTTCATGAATGAAGTCACCAGGACTTAACTCAAAGAAGACTTTATTTTATTTATTATAACATTTGTTAATTTAGAATTCCCCAACTTGGCACTACAGATGTACTAAATGTAGATTGCTGGAATTAATTTAGAAATATAGTTGCTTTATAAAAATATAGGAAGGGGGCTGTTATGGTGGCCATTGTTAGTTATGTATACAACTAGTGTTGTGATACAATGTGTATTTATTCTATTATAAATACTTAACAGTCTGGTATCATAAGACACAGTGGAGTAGTTATTCTACATCAGGGGTGTCAAACTACTGGCCAGCAGGCTGGTTGCATCATGAGGAAATCGTGCCCACCCCATTGCTGGCAATGGGGAAAAAGTTACAATATGTTGCGCAACGTCACATGACGTCGTGAGTTTGACATGTCTGCTCTACAGTGCTAAGTATCATTCTTATTTTAACAGTAAATCAGAACAATTGACTGCTGTGGAAAATATTTCTCTCTCTCTCTTTTTTTATACTTTCCTGTACCAAAAGGTTGGACTCCATCCAAGGCACATCTAATAAGACAAGGCTCCCGAATCAAGACTAAATCAGTCTATATCCAAATCAAATGAAGTGATTTTGAGAATATGGTGTTCACAGTACAGGGCCATTCCCTCCCAGTTGACCTTAGCGTCTTTCAAGTCATCCAGACACAAATAAGATCAGAATCACTTTGTCTTCTGTTCAACCCAGAACTGACCTATTCATCTGGAACCATTTAAAACACCATGCCCAAATGTTATGATAATGATGTCTGAACATTACAAGAACAGACAGTTTCTTAGGTGAGAGCAAGGTCAAATGGACCTTGATTGCCAGTGTGTTGGTTAAGAAAACATGTTCTGGGAACACCTGTTTTAATTATTTGGTATTTTGTGCTGAAAGTCATGTATGAAAGTCCTAGTTATGGGGTGGGGAAAATCCATCTGGAGTGAAAATTACAAATGAAAGTCCCTTAATCATGATCCTTTTCTCAAAAATACCCTTCTGATGTAATTGTTCCCTTTTTTAGCATAAAAACTATATATTTCATCTGAATCAAATAGCTGTTTGAGATTCCTAGCCAGCATAATCTTTAGCAGGGAGGTAGGACTATTTCAAGTGCATTGTTTCTCTTAGGCAAATATCACTGAGAATGGTTAAGGAAAATGATTTTGAAAGTTTTACTTTGCAGTTTTATGGGTAAAAGTGTGGACTTACCTTAGATTTCAAAAGAGAATCATAGATTATGAAAGGCATGGAGAATATTCCTCTAAAAATAAAGGCAGTTTTGTTCATTTATAGCCATAAAAATCCTATAGAGCAGTGGTTCTCAACCTTTTTAATGCCGCAACCCCCAACCGGTCATAAGTTGAGGACTAAACAACCGGTCGTAAGTCGAGGACTAAATAACCAGTCGTAAGTCGAGGACTTTCCCTGCCTGGGAGCACCACGCCGAGGCGTAGCTGGCAAGTGGCAGCGACGGGGCGGGCCGACCACCGGCTGGGCCACCAGCTGGCCCAGCCCAAGGGAGGTAAGGTACCTGCCGGGCCCCACGCGCGCCAGCAACCCTCCCTGCACCCGCTGGCCTCCCACCTCCCACCCCTGGCCCTCTTTTACTTACATTTTTAGTAGTTGCTCAGCAGGGAGGAGTGGAAATTTCCAGACAGCTCGCCTTTGCTGCAGACAACTTGCAGCACCGTTTGCAGAATGGGACTTTTGGCGGGCTCAGCAGGGCAGAGACAGCCTGGACAATTCCTATTGGCTTTTGAAAGCCAATAGAATTAGACTCTATTCAAGAGAGTTTATTCTATTGGCTTTCAAAAGCCAATAGAATAAAAGGGAGTAGCACAGCTAAGGAAAAGGGGAAAAAAATGGCGGACTGCGTTGTTTGGCGACCCCCGTGAAATGGTCATTTGACCCCAAATGGGGTCCCGACCCACAGGTTGAGAACCGCTGCTATAGAGTAATACTTAGGAAAAAAAGGCCAAACTATATATTCTTAGTTGCAGTAAAATCGTATATTAACACTCAGTTAACCTTCCCATACAATAATTCACCCAAAGAATAATATTGTTTAATTGAAGACTTTTATAGCTACAATGAAAAACTGTACAATTTGCTAACGCCAATTTTCTATTTTCTGCTACATCCTGAAAATAATTCCATGGAATAAAATCTAAGATTTTATTTTTCCCAAAATCTCTATTTGAAAAACAAAACAATTTTGAATAGTACAGAGATCAAATAGAAAACACTTATTTTGCCAAAATTATACTTTGCCTTTCCAGATCTAAAGGCCTTTAATACAAATCCCATCATCCAAGAAGTATTATTATTATAGATTACTTTAATGAGGAACATTACTGCAACCCAGCTGGAGGCACTAGGATGAGTTTTGCATTTTGCTTTCTATATAATACAGAGTAAATTATTAAAGGAATATTATGCCAACAGTAAAAAGTAAGATTAAAAAGGGAAAGTACTGCTATTGTAGGAAAGAATTCTTTTTGCTGAAAATCAATGTAACTTTTTAAATATTTTTATTTACATCCCAGTTTACTGTCCACAGGACACTCAGGGCAGTTCACAATAATTTAAAAAAAAAAATCTAATTATTTAAATACAGCTCAGTTAACAGTAATTGGGACCAGAATTTCTACTGCTAAGTGATGTGATCAGGAAGTGTAATATCATGTGACCATGCCACTTAGCAACAACAGTTCCAGTTGCTGTCATTAAGCTCAATGTCACCTGATTGCCATCTGTCATCTTCTAACAGCTTCCCCATTGACTTTCCTTCTTTAAAGCTGGCAGTGAAGGTCACTAATAACAATCACATGAGGACTATGAGAGCCAGTTCAGTCTGGTGCAGGGGTCTGCAACTTCGAGAACTTTAAGACTTGTGGACTTCAGTTCCCAGAATTCCTCAGCCACAAGTCTTAAAGTTCTCGAGGCTGCAGACCTTAAGTCTAGTAGTTAAGGCACCAAACCAGGAAACCGTGAGTTCAGGTACCACCTTAGCCATGAACACCAGCTGGGTGACCTTGGATCAGTCATTCTCAGCCCAACTCACCACACAGGGAGAGGAAGATGGATATGTTTGCCACCTGGAGTTATTTGTAAAAATAATAAAAAGGCAGGTTACAAACTAAAATAAAAATGTGTAGCTGCTATGTTGTTAACTGCAAGCTGGTTGCCAAGCATCAGGATCACAATCACGTGACAGTAAGAATGTGCGACATCAGAGCTTTGACAACTAGTCTTAAGTATTGTGTTCAGCAACGTGGCAAGTAGGAATGACAAGTGGTCAGTAAACTGTTTTTTTCTGAGGGAATGCAACACCATCCATAACTGAGCCAATCCCAATGCCCAGCTTCCTTCTGATCTACAGTACCTTTGTCTTATTTGCATTTAACCCCAGCTTCTTCTTCATCCAGCCTATTGTCCAACTTTAACAATGTTCATGAGATCAATGGCTTTCTTGGCATTAAATGGGAGACAGCAATAGAAGTAGGTATTCTCATCTCTGGAAGAAAATGGATATTAGCTCTCCTTTTACTTTATGTCACTAAAATATCCATATTAACGGCATCAGTCAAATAATGAAAGATTATGAATTGATTATTTCATAAACAGGGACAAAACACATAAATGTAGTCCACGAGGTATGACAGGTCACTTAGCGATCATTCGAAGTTACAACAGACACCCCAAAAGCTACATATGACTCTGTTTCAAAGTTAAGAATTCTGCAGAGCCCATCCAAGATCACTTGCCCTTATGACTGTCTGCAGAGATGCTGCAGCGCCCCCCCCATCTATTCCCCCCCCCAATCCTATCCTGCTAGGTCTCTGAAGTCAGCATGATTGTCTTGGGAAAGTCCTGTGCTTTGCTTTGCAAAGAATCATTTAATTCACTACCAAGAGAGGCCTCCTCTCTTTCTCTTCCCCCACCTCCTGAGCTTTGCAGGTCTCATAAGATAAGTGAGCGATTGTGAGGGGTGGAGGAGGCTGAAGTGGGACCCCCAAGGGATGGGAAACGCAGCATGGGTTATGTCAGGAGGTGGGGGAGGCCTTAGGAGGGCCAAGGCAGGTGGACTTGTGCCTGCACTAGGCCTTCCAAGGTCATCCCTGAGGCATCCCATGGGCACTTAAGAATCTGACAACTGTATGGCCCAGGAAAATTTTGCCATCAGCATTGAGCTATTCTGGACATTCCTCACATCTGTACCATGCCTATAGGCTCCAGTGCTGATCTTTTATGAATTTCCACAAGAATATTTTTTTCAGGTACCAAAGAGGAGAAATTTAAAGATACAGAATTGTTTCACTATAAGGAACACAAATATATCCAAAGGGGAACAAGGAGAAAACGAAATGTTTTTTTTTAAAGAAAAATTAACCCAAATTTGCATGGATTTCAGTACCAGTGAAAATGCATATGTAACAAGAGATTTAATTTCATTAGATTATTCAATTAGAAATTAATGTACTATTTATATAACTGACGTAATATAGGTGTGAACACTTATGGTATAGTTGGAAAAATCACAGTTTAAACTATTTTTTCATATCAGGGAGCACTACTACCCTCTTGGCAGAAATAATTTGTTTTTCTAAGAGCCAATTGCTTTTATAGCATTGCTGCTCATTTAAATAATGCCCTGCCCTTTCAAAATTTGTCCCAGATTAGTCTTTTACGTTTGCTTTTACATTGCTTTTGGGAGACAAAGTTATTAAAGTTATTAAAGTTATTAATTAGCAAGTCACATATGCTAGCACAGTCTCCAAATGCCAAAGTCTTTTATGTCCAGCTTTGAAGATGTAACTATTATGGAGGAATTAGAATCCAGAATATAAAATTCTCAATGAGTAGTCCTCAATGGCACTACATCCACATGGAGAGAAGTAAGCAGTGGGGTACCACAAGGTTCTGTCTGAGGCCCAGTACTCTTCAATATCTTCATAAATGACTTAGATGAGGGAATTGAAGTGGAACTCATCAAATTTGCAGATGACACCAAACTGCAGGAGCAGCCAACACCCCAGAAGACCAACTAAGGATCCAAAAAGATCTTGACAAACTTGAACAATGGGCCCTATCCAACAAAATGAGTTTCAGTGTGGAGAAAAGCAAAGTCTTACATCTAGGCAGGAAAAAACAAAGATACAAATACAGATTGGGCGAGACCTGGCTTAAAAACAGCAACTGTGAGAGGGACCTTGGAGTCCTAGTAGACAATCACTTGACTATGAACCAGCAGCATGCAGCAGCAACCAAAAAAGCTAATACAATCCTGGGTTGTATGAACAGAGGCATAGAATCAAGATCACACGAACCACTATTACTGCTTTATAAAACCCTAGTAAGAACACACCTGGAATACTGCAGCCAATTTTGGTCACCATATCACAAAAAAGATGTTGAGAGTTTGGAAAAAAATCAGAAAAGAGCAACTAAGATGATCAAAGGCCTGGAGACTAAAACATACAAAGAATAGCTATGGGACTTGGGTTTGGCTAGTCTAAAGAAAAGAAGAAATAGGGGAGACATAATAGCAGTATTCCAGTATCTGAGGGGCTGCCATAAGGCAGAGGGGGTCAGGTTGTTCACCAGAGGGAAGGACGAGAAATAGTGGTTGGAAACTGATCAAAGGGAGAAGCAACCTGGAATTAAAAAGAAATTTCCTGACAGTGAGGACAATCAACTAGTGGAACAGCTTGCCCCCAGAAATCGTGGGTGCTCCATCACTGAAGATTTTTAAGAAGAGACTAGACATTCACCTGTCTGAGATGGTATAGGTTCTCCTGCTTCTGTTCTGTTCTGTTCTGTTCTATTCTATTCTATTAATCTTTAGGAAGAACACATAAAGACTTGCAGCTAGTAAATTTAAAAAAAGGAAATGTGTCTGTGTGTGTGTGCACGCGCACATGCATGCCCTTGTGCACACGTGAGCACATAATATATTTATATTTAATCACACTGGGTGCTACTAACATACCTAAAAGTTCAAATCCCGAAATACTGGAATGCAAATTCTTCAACACCTGTGGCACACGTTGCCTGATCAGAAAAAGACAACGGCCAACAAATAGGAAGAGGTAATCTCCATATAAATTTCAAAGCTAGATAATCCTAATGGAATATGTAAACTATCGTATTGCACAATATCCTTAATTTCACCTCCCAGAAAAATAATCCTTAGGATCATCCAATACAGATTAAAGCCTACATAGAAAGGGAGATACCAGATGTTCAAGCTAGATTTAGAAAAGAACAGAATAGAATAAGAGAGTTCAAAGGGATCCTTGGAGGTCTTCTAGTCCAACCCCCTGCTCAAGCAGGAGACCCTATACCATTTCAGATAAATGGCTGTCCAATCTCTTCTTAAAAACCTCCACTGATGGAGCACCCACAACCTTTTGAGGCAGGGTATTTGAGTGATTGTTAGTTATGTCAGGAAATTTCTCCTTAGTTCTAGATTGCTTCTTGTCCTGCCTTCAGGTGCTTTGGAGAATAGCTTGACTTCCTCTTCTTTGTGGCAGCCCCTTAGATATTGGAAGACCACTATCACATCACCCATAATCCTTCTTTTCATTAGACTAGACATACCAAATTCCAGCAACCGTTCTTTATATTTTTTAGCCTCCAGTCCCTTAATTATGCTTGTTATTCTTCTCTGAACTCTTTCCAGAGTTTCAACATCTTTCTTATATTTTGGCGACCAAAACTGGATGCAGTATTCCAAGTATGGTCTTACCAAGGCATTATAAAGCAGTACTAGCATTTCATTTGATCTTGATTCTATCCCTCTCTTAATGCAGGGCTTTTTTTGTCATAGAATGCCCAGAACGGAGTTCCGGCACCTTTTAACTGTCAGGAAGTTTCTCCTTAGTTCTAGGTTGCTTCTCTCTTTGGTTAGTTTCCATCCATTGCTTCTTGTCCTGCCTTCAGGTGCCTTGGAAAATAGCTTGACTCCCTCTTCTTTGTGGCAGCCCCTGAGATATTGGAAAACTGCTATGATGTCCCCCCTCGTCCTTCTCTTTGTTAAACTAGACATACCCAAGTCCAGCAACCGTTCCTCATATATTTTAGCCTCCAGTCCCCTAATCATCTTTGTTGCTCTTCTCTGTACTCTTTCTAGAGTCTCAACATCTTTTTTACATCGTGGTGACCAAAACTGGATGCAGTATTCCAAGTGTAGCCTTACCAAGGCATTGTAAAGTGGTATTAATACTTCACGTGATCTTGATTCTATCCCTCTGTTACTGCATCCACCCTCTTGATGGATGCAGTATACTGCTGGCTCATATTTATGTGGTTGTCCACCAGAACTCCCAGATCCCTTTCACAGTTACTGCTTTTGAGCCAAGTATCACCTATTTTATCCCTGTGCATTTGGTTTTTTCTTGCCTAAGTATAAAACCTTACTTTTCTCACCACTGTATTTCATTTGGTTAGATAGGGGCTGGTGTTCAAGTCTGTAAAGATTCTTCTGTATCTTGTGCCTATCTTCTGGACCATTGGCCATTCCCACCAGCTTCGTGTCGTCTACAAATTTGCTAAGTTCCCCTTATATCCCCTCATCTAAATTGCTTATGAAAATGTTAGAAAGTACTGGAGCCAAGATAGAACCTTAAGATACCCCACTGCATCCTTCCCTCCATGTAGATGTAGTTCCCATTAACAAGGGTAGATAACCTTGGCTCTTTTATGACTCGTGGACTTCAACTCCCAGAGCCAGGAATTCTGGGAGTTGAAGTCCACGAGTCATAAAAGAGCCAAGGTTGTCTACCCTTGCCATTAAGGACTACCCACTGAGTGCAGTTGGTCAGCTGGTCATGAATCCATCTGGTGGTGATGCTGTCTAACCCATATTTTTCTATCTTACCAAGTAATAGGTTGTGGTTTAGTTTCTCAAATGCCTTACCAAAGTCCAAGTAAATTAAGTCCACAGCATTTTGCTGGTCCATTAATTTAGTCACTTTGCCAAAGAATGCAATAATAAGGTTTGTCTGGCATGATCTGTTTTTGACAAATCCATGTTGGCTTCTTGTTATAACTCTGTTTGTCTCTAGGTGTTCACAGATTTGTTGCTTATCTTTTCCAGGATCTTCCAGGTACTGATTTCAAACTGACTGGTCTATAATTTCCTGGATCCATTTGAGACAATTTTGGATAACTGAGAAAGCAACAAAATACTAAAATTAGTCATCACGTGCTTCATTGATTATAGAAAGTATTTCAATTTCATTAAGCATGTCATGATCTGGAATGTGTTTCAGAAAATATGAATTCCAGTATATCTCATGTTAAACCTGTATGCAGTTCAGTAAGCCACAGTCTGCATGGAACTGGCTCCAAGTAGACAGAGATAAAGCTATATATTCTCCCTTATTTATTTAACCTATCTACTGAATATACATTGAGGGAAGCTGAACTGGAAGAAGAAACATTAATTTTTTACACCATATTGATTGCACTACTTTGATAGCAATAAAGGCTGCTACAAATACTAAACACCAAAAAAATTCAGAAAAGTTAGGAAATGGGTTTTCCTTTGACATTTTATAGAAATGAAAGTTGGACTTTGATGATATAAGATTAAACGAGTATTACCACTTGAAACAATCAAGCTCCAATTATCATATTATGGACACATTGTGCAAAGAGAAGTCTACACTGCTGAGAAAGGCCTGGGACTGGGTGGGACCAAGCTGAGAATGACTTGAAACAGGGTGAATTCTCACCTCACAACTGGTGGGATTTGATTAACAATGGCAATGGGAACTGCCAAGATTGCTGTCCCTAAGATGCTGTCATGAGAAATCTCATTTTATGATCACATTGTTTAGTGACAAAAATTCTGGTTCCAATTACCATCATAACTTGAGGACTACCCGTACCTTAATGAGGGCTACTATTTGAATTTACCCACAATCACAATTCCCCCACAATACACACACCTTTACACATGTATTTATAATGTTTGCATCATTTATTTCCTCCAATGATTTGTTTCCTCATATCAGCCTTGTGAGTTTGTTTGGTTAAGGTTTGTGACTAGCCTAGGGTCACACAAATAAATTTGTATTTAAGTGGGATATACTTAAGCCTTTTATTGCTAGTCCAACGGGTAGAATAACAACATGCTATCTCTCTTTCAACAACTCTTTTAAGTATTTGGCTAGTTTTTAAACACGTCTAATTTGGATTCTGAACATTTCATGGATAGCAAATAAATCCAGGAAAAAGCTAAGCATTTACAATCCAACTCTTTGTGCAAAAAAATTAGGCATTTACCCACCTAAGCTGTTTCCAGGGCCAGATGTGATAACATTCAATTGTAGTTTTAAAGGTATGTTCTTTGCCTGGTAATTTAACTGTTTAAAATACTTACCAAAGGTAAACTTTTCTTTTGCTAGTATTACCTTCTTTTAAATAAACTTTTATATTCTGAATGAGCCTGTTCAGTAACACTTAGATTTATTCCCTATCTGTGCACTTTTACAAAGTCAATATAGATACAAGTTTATATCCGAAACACTGACAGTTATGGACAGGGAAAAATACATGTAAATTATAAAACACTTAACTTTTCTGAATTGGCAGTTAAATTAGATAATAACTTATAAGATGATGTTTGCAGCATCTCATTAATAAAGCTCAAAGTTGTTTTCAGCAATTATGTGCAATCACTGTCATTTTATCACTGGCCAAGAACTGTCCTTCACTGTAGGCTTCAAACACATAATTATAATCACAGATTGCCAAGAAAATCATCCTGTCTACAGGGAAGATGTAGAAATACATCCTACTGACACTGAAAAACTTATTGCTCAGAGAGAGGGGGAAAAAATTCTTATGTAAGAAACTCACTATGAAGAAGAATATGCAAACTGGTTTTTTAAAAAAATTGGAGTTCTACCTCTCAGCTTCTGAAGCAACATACACCCTCATATCCACTGCTGAGAAAACTAAGTGCCTCTCCCAAATCACCAAGCGGTGATCAAAGTCTCTTTCCTATCATTATTTAGCCACTTCTGGACCATAAAACAGCAATAGCACTTAGACTTATACACCGTTTCATAGTGCTTTACAGCCTTCTTTAAGCGGTTTACAGAGTCAGCATATTGCCCCCAACAATCTGGGTCCTCATATTACTGACTCAAGATTTTTTTTCCCTTTGGGGTAACAAATGTTCTTCTAGAAAACAAAATAACTGTAATATCAATGGTGTAAGGTTTTTTTGTTTATTTCAAATTATTTCTATACATTTTTCAAACTTTGTAGCTTTCAAAATTCCTTTGTGTTGATTATATGACGTTTTTGCATAAATTCTGTACTGTATGCAAACTGTACAAAACAGTTAAAGAATCTTGATTCAGACTTCATGACTAATCCATTTCATTTAGACAATAAACAACAGCTGTATTTCTAAATGTTAAAGTGAATGTACTTGGAATAACAAATTTGCTTGGGCCAGGTAAAGAAAACATGGGGTTTAATATATCTCATCAAATTATGTAATCCTTCAGTATTGTAGGTTATTGATACTTTTCTATAAAAACCCTGGATAGGACAAAACTGGTTTAAATCAAGGAATCTGGGGGGGAAATTTCAGTAGTACAATTACTTTCAATATGGAAGCTACTAGCAAAGGAATGCCATCAAAGAAATTATTCCCATTATTGCATTATATTTTATGCATGTTGTTCCTGCCCATATGATCATAAAGATACTATAGCACTTTTCTTTCTCTTGTGCAAGTATAATATTGAACATCATATGAAGTGTGCAAATAACAGATTGAACTTCATATGAGTGCTTTTCTTCTTATTTCTAACTATAGTACCTTATAATATGCAAATAAATAAATTTATACTTATAACTCTAGAAAGAGGATCAAGAAATACATTCTCAACTCAATAAACTATGGCATAGCATAGTCTCTGTAATTATGATTTCTGAAGTAGAGGCATATCAAACATGACAGAAATCTATGTCTGAAGCACACAAGATAGTTATTTCACCAAAGTAAAGAGCATTATGTACCTTGCAATTCACACTAAATTATTCTAATGGTGGGCATATCAACTCCAACAAAGAGCAGGTGAAAATGGATATTTGGAAGCTGGATAAGATCAGCACAAAGACAGAAAAGTGAGTATTTTAAGGAGCAGCAAGCAACAGAAGCTCAGTGCCATAAGCTGGCCCAAATCCATACACTTTTAACAAACTGGGTCTTGCATTCGGCTGCCAAAGACTCTATTTAATTAGTTTATGCATCACGACCTGAGATAATTTACAATTGTTTAAGGGAACTGGGCTGGAATAGAGCCCTTTAGAGGAAATTTACTATTAAAATATACTGTGTCAACATTACAGATTTTTTTATTTTGTTTTCTTTTTATTCTTTAAGAAGAAGAATTTAGTGAATTAGCCTCATCTGTCAGAATTTAAAGATGTATTCAATATCTTTATTGAGATGCTTGCTCACTTTAAGCTACCACTCCAAGAATAATGAATTGGGAATGCTACAACTTTTCACTAAATCTTTGTTTTCATCTAGGAATGTGTTGCTACTTGTTAGATTAGGGTGTTGTCTCTCCGGTTGTTGCTTTACAATGTTGGCCTTTTGAAACTCTGTGCTCCGTTACATGATTCCTATGTGGAATGTTAATATAATCATTCATTCACTTGTCAAACTCCTATTATTAGTTCTCTTGTAAAGTAGTTATTCTATCAGGTATTAAAACATATTGCTTCATGCTTTCATCTATCCTGAGGGAAATTTGATTGCTTAAAATGTTAACTGCTTTATTAGTTCACCTGTCCCCTCCAAATAAATTTTATATATGTTATGCTTGCACTCATATTTACTGATAAAATATATAAATTAAGAGGCTAATTATTCATCCATGATGCATTATAAGAATTCTATTTTATTCTTATTATGTCCCCAAGCAATATGATAGCAATTCATTGCTTCAGTGCATTTTTCAAACATGGAACAGCAATTCCAACTTTGTAAAATAGTCTTTTGTATAAGTACTGAAAGTCTTATATGGATTATTTATTATTTATCCACAAAATGTTTCCGAGACAAACTTATTACACATCTTTGCTATAGAGTTGTTTCCAAGATCCATAGGAGTATAAAGTAAAGCTAGACAAAATGAAAGATCTACCCTAATAATGGTGGTGGTAATTATTATTACTTGCTAACTCTAAGTCTTGACCTATTTCAGAAACTGTATTGTAAACTTCATGAACAACTTTTAGGTGGCCCAGATGGGATCTGAATCTTTGACTGCCTTCTAAACTTCATTCCATTACAAAACCATGGTATTTCTATTCTATTACTGAGAAGAGTTGTTACTATAAACCAAACAAGAGATTGATTATCTATTTATCTATGAATTCATTCATGCATGCATGCTGTTGTTAAAAAAAATTCCTTAACAGTCCAAATTAAAACATGAGAAGGAAAAATAATATAATATCTAACATATTAACAATCAAGAAAACTTTCATCTTAAATAAAATAGAATGAAATTTCAAGGGAAATAGAGTGGTAGCCAGTGTCAGCCAATATAACCTGTTGTAAATTGCTACCAGTACTGACCTATATTGATGTATGCACTGTCAATGTATGCCTGGAAAGTTTTTCTAACTAAAAATTGGGGAAGGGGAGGGAAGACTCTGAGGATCAGACATCTTAGAAACGGATCAATGAACACACAAAGAGGGAAGCTAAGATCTAAATCACACTGAGAGAAGGCTGAAAATTCTAGTGGTCTATTCCAGCTTTTGGACTACCAATCAATAAGGAGGTTCAGAAACATGAAGCAAACTCTTGATTGTATATCCAGGAAAAAAGCCCTAATAAAGCAATTAAAGGGGTGTTTCCGTGAGCCACTGCTACAGAATAATTGACTTTTAAACCGAGAAGTAAAAAACAGGGCATGCAAGGTTAAAAGTAATTAGGATATGGTAGAGCAGGTTGATTGATTAGGCTTTTCAGCCAAAAAGAACACAGGAAAACAAATAGATTAAAGACAGTGCTTTAACTAACAGAGCCTCCAACAAAACAGCCAGCTTAAAAAGTAAAATGTAATTTGCTTTTCTTTTCCTCACCTTTATTTGTATTGTATAACTGCATGGCAGAAAGCAATCATTCACACTTGGAGAAGCCTCATTACAGAGAATCTGCTCAGCATTTTTGATTTGATTTGTTTTAACAGACAGGCCATCAATATGTTCCAGTGTAGACTGCTATTCTTCAGAATAGAGACCAGCCAACCATGTCTTATTTCAGGACACTCCACTTCTATCTCCATTCCTCCCCTGCCCCTTCTTTTATTATTTCAATAGCCACTAAGAATGTTCAGCTGTAATTAGTCTTCTTAGTTTCTTTCCCTCTAAATATTTGATATTTCTGCAAATCTTAAATTTCTCCAACCCTCCCAATATCTTCCCTTGTTCATGAAAGGTGGCATCTGTCTACATCACAACTCGCACTCAGTAAGTTATTTGTTATTTATATATAAAACTGTGTAGAATTTTATTACATTCAGTCATCCATGAAAAAGGCAAAATAGTATTGACATCGTTAAGAAACCCTACTGTGTACTTAGTGTGGATGGGGAAAAAAAATCAAGAGAATTATCAACAGAAAGAAAAGCAATAGATTTTGGATTTTATTCACTGAAAAATTGTCAGAAGGTCTGACTAGGTAGCATTTATCCTACTACAACTAGTTAGTTCAGTCCTTCCACATAAAGCAATAGAAAACACAAACAGATGAACTATTTCTATTTTGTTGTAAGGCTACATTAACAGAATCTTACAAGTTTGAAAGTACAAATCTCCTGCTGCCTTTTTTTACAGCCTGTTCAATTAGATTTGTACTTTCCCTCTCTTGTCTGATTGTTCCCTAGGCAGCAACTGTTTCCTTCATCCCTCACTCTTACATATCATTACAACTAGATAACTATTCTAACAATCCACTCCTGGAAATAGAATAGCTTAATGTATTAAAATATAGGCAGAGCTATAATCCTTACTAACTAGCATTACAACCAACCAAGATCGAAGCTACCATAAATTCAGTGTAAAGCAACTTTTAAACCAGCCAGGTGGAAGTCTGACCGCAGTCCATGTGAGTGATAACTATCAGCTCATTTTCAAAAGTCATCAGATGTCAATTAGAATGTAATTAGTTTTATCATTATGGACTTGTGCTTATCTGAACTTGAATTTGAGCTAAGAGCACCAAGTACATTTCAACTCTCTGCATCATTTATTTCAGACCAATTTGGCACACAATGATATAACTTTGGAGGACAAGAGAATCACAGAGATTTATTTTTTTCCCACTTGCCTAGGTTTACGTTTCATAAGGATGGTATTTTAGCAATGGAGGCTAAACAGCTTGGATAAGGGAATGGTAGTGATCTAAATAAAAAATCAGGTACTATAATCATGAAATGGGGTGATCAAATAATCTGATTAAAATATTGTCAATGCTGTGATATAGATTTTGTGTGTGTGTGTGTGTGTGTGTGTGTGTGTGTAAAATGAAAATTAAAAAATGAAGAATGTGCCATCTCATTAGATGGACAAATGATCCCAACTATTTTTCAAACAGATGGAATTTATCTATTAAAAGTCATGTGTGTTGAGGCAAGGTGCCACTGACGGCAAGAGCACAAAGCAGAAACAAAGGAGAGGGGAGGGAGAAAAATCCAGCTTTCTGTAAGCAGATGTAGTAGAATGCTTCTAAAGACAGATGCTCAGAGATTTCCAGATTCACTGCTGTACTCGCTGATGGTTTCAAGCAATCAGAAATAAAATATTATAGTGCGAAATTTGTAGTGGTTTTGAACACTAGTTTGTTAAAGCATTTGCATTAACTTGCAAACATTACTCAGATGTGGGCAATAACTTTACCACACAAAAGATCAATATCTGTATTTGTGTTATACAGACAGTGGCCAGAGGGAGCAGATGTGAATTTTGCACAGAGACCCTCTCACAAATGGTTCCGAAATAACCAGATTGCCGGACAAAACTTTTAAGTCATGAACACAGACATACCCTACACTCAAACATATACCACATACAGTATACTCATGGATAAGCCCATTCATGGATAAGCTGACCTTCCACTTTTTAACCAATCCACATTTTTCATAATATTTTGGTTAAAAATTCAAGGGTCTCTTTATCCACAAGTATGTATGAGAAATATGGGTACTTTAAAAAAGCATTAGCATATATACTCAAGGATAAACCCATTTATGGATAAGCTGAATCTGATTTTTAGGTGCGTTTTGGCACTTAAAATTCTTGGCTTATTCACAAGTTTATATGGTAAATACATTAAATATATGCAAACTTATTCTATTAAAAGAGACTGGAGATTGGAGTATAATGTAATGCAATAACATTAATCAATTTTCCATCTTAGATGTATTAATCTTTTTTAGTAAAATTCTAGGCAACATATTTTCTACTAGATTAACATGTCTGATAGGATGAATTTTCTTTTCCAGGACTATCAGTGCACTAAACTGCATTGACCTGCAATGCAAACTGCCAAAAGGAAAGGATTTATAAAATTCTTCTCATCTCATCTCATCTCTCTTTTTCTCTCTTTTTGTATGTGTGTGTATGTGTGCAGAGGGTGCTTATTTTATATTCTTGATACATTGATGCTTTAAAATACTCTTCTCTCTTTCTAGATATCTATAAGCTCACACAACATCAGTTTTCAGCTTCAATTTGACATTGAGCTTATATCAAAAAAGGAATAAACTATTTCACTTCTTTATATAAAAAGGTTTTGTATGGCCTATAGCTACCCTGAGATGTATTACAAAAAAACAATTAAAATCAATACAAATACATACTAGAAGATTGGTCCAAAAGCTTCAGAAAGTAAACTCATCAGAAATTAAAATTCAGGGAATGTAAAGTCGTAAGAGACACTATAAAAGTACATTTGATACTGACAAAGTAATGAATTAAGCATCTAATGCCATTTTCTGGGACATACCTGTAGAGCGAAAACCACTGAAAAGGTCTCTTCCCAAGAAGTCACAAATGAGAAAGGACAATCAGGAATTTGTCTTCTTTGCACTAGGTAGATGACTAAAACAGGAAACTGCAGATTACACAAAAAGTGGCTGTTGGAGAGAAGTACAAATCCCATCTCAAGCATCTAAGGAGGTAATGACTTGTCCAAACAAGCTTGATGTAAAATGTCATTAGGGTGAGGCCTGGTGGATCTCCCACAGAGGCCATTTCATCCACAGCCCATAGTAGGTGTAGCAACAGAGAAACCAAATTGTAAACAGTGACAAGATACAACATGACATCCCCTAAAAGCCTGACTTTACATACGTATATAATTAGATACATAAACAGAGTTGGCAAAATACTATAGTTATATTCCTGCAAAGAAAAAGGAAGGAAAAAGGAATAAAGGCCTGAAATTTGTCTGATAAACAAACAACTTCCAAATTTGACCAGATTGCTCCAAAGTCTTATGATTTTGTCAAAACAACAAAATATATTGAAATCTTGACATATCACACATATCACCAATCATTGACAATTTCTTCCCTAACCTTATACACTCATTACTGAGCGCCTCAAGACAATATGAAACTGAATGGAGAAGAACAGACTCAGGTTCAATCCTAGGAAGAACATGTTGCTGCAGATTTGGACTCACTTGGATCAGGAAACTTTCAACTTTTTTTCTGGATAGGATCACACTCCCCCCAGACAGAGGTTCTCTTAGAGTCACAGCTCCTGTTTGAAGAGCAAATGGCAGTCATGGCTTTTCTACAAAACCAGCTTATACCCCAACTGTATCCATTTGTGTATCAGGAGATATCGCACTGATCACTCAAGCTTTGGTCACTTTTCATCTCAATTACTGCAACATACTCTACATCAGTGGTTCTCAACCTGTGGGTCGGGACCCCATTTGGGGTCAAACGACCATTTCACGAGGGTCGCCAAACAATGCAATCCGCCATTTTTCCCCCTTTTCCTTAGCTGTGCTACTCCCTTTTATTCCATTGGCTTTTGAAAGCCAATAGAATAGACTCACTTGAATAGAGTCTAATTCTATTGGCTTTCAAAAGCCAATAGGAATTATCCAGGCTGTCTCTGCCCTGCTGAGCCTGCCAAAAGCCCCATTCTGCAAATGGTGCTGCACCAGTTGAGTAGTCCTCGACTTACAACCGGTTGAGTAATCCTCGACTTATGACTGGTTGGGGGTCGTGGCATTAAAAAGGTTGAGAACCACTGCTCTACATGGACCACTCAAGAAGCTACAGATGATCTAGAATGCAAATAAACTATTTATGGATGCATCTTGATATTCCCTTTTGACAGCACTTGCATCCACTCATTTAGTGACCACAATGTGTTTCTTAAATCAGAAGCAAATTGTTCATTAAGTGTTCACTAAACAAACATATGTCTGAGAATGACAGAGAAATGCTATGAAGATTACTGGTTGTGGTCAATAAGGAGTGGGTGTACTTTGCATGTTGCGCTAGTTGTCACTGGGTTTCCAGATCCAATTTGAGTTTGTGGTCTATAAAACCTTTCAGAGTACAGGATCTGTCTGTTTGCAAGACCACCTATTTCTGACTACTTCTGTCTGTCCAGTAAGAATTGACAGGTTTGGGAAGATCTCGGTCTCATCTCTCTAGCAGTCATTTGGTGAGACCTAGGAGATGTGCCTTCTCTCTTTCTTTCTCTCTCTCTCACCTATAAAATGTTATTTCTCCTACCCTGCCTGCCTTCCATGGGCTCTGAAGACCCATCTCTTCCCCTAGGTACTAGGTCATGAAGTTCTGTAAATACATTTTGATTGTATATGTTAAAATATATCAAAATATGTTTTATTTTAATAATAATAATAATAATAATAATAATAATATAGAGAAAGTCATAGAAAATGATAAAATTAAACTGCTCTGGGACTTCAGAATTCAAACAGACAAGCACTTGCAACATAACACCCCAGACTTAACAACTGTCGATAAGAAAGACAAAAAAGTCTGGATAGTGGACGTGGCAGTGCCTGGAGACAGCAGAATAGACGAGAAAGAACTGGAGAAGATAACAAAATACAAAGACCTACAAACAGAAATAGAAAGACTGTGGCAAAAGCAAGCAAGGGTAGTACCAATAGTGATAGGCTCCTTGAGTGCAATCCCAAAACAACTGGAGCACCACTTGAACACCATTGGCATTGACAAATTCGCTATTAGTCAATTGCAAAAGGCGGCCTTACTAGGAACTGCTTCCATCCTGCGACGATATCTGTAATACCATCAAACATCCATATCTGCCTATCCCAGGTCCTGGGTAAGGACTCGATAGGTAGACAAGATGCCAAATCCAGTCTGAACATCTGGCTGACTGTGCGATGATCAATAATAATAATAATAGTAGTAGTAGTAGTAGTAGTAGTAGTAGTAGTAGTAGTAGTAGTAAAAGTTGGAAGGGACCTTGGAGGTCATCTAGTCCAACCCCCTGCTCAGGCAGGAAACCTTATACCATTTCAGACAAATGGCTGTCCAGTCTCTTCTTAAAAACTTCCAGTGTTAGAGCATTCACAACTTCTGGAGGCAGGTTGTTCCACTGGTTAATTGTTCTAACTATCAGGAAGTTTCTCCTTAGTTCTAGGTTGCTTCTCTCCTTGCTTAGTTTCCATCCGTTGCTTCTTGTCCTGCCTTCAGGCGCTTTGGAAAATAGCTTGACTCCCTCTTCTTCGTGGCAGCCCCTGAGATATTGGAAAACTGCTATCATGTCCCCCCCTTGTCCTTCTATTCATTAAACTAGACATACCCAATTTCAGCAGCCTTTCCTTATATGCTTTAGCCTCCAGTCCCCTAATCATTTTTGTTGCTCTTCTCTGTACTCTTTCTAGAGTCTCAACATCTTTTTTACATTGTGATGACCAAAACTGGATGCAGTATTCCAAGTGTGGCCTTACCAAGGCATTGTAAAGTGGTATTAATACTTCACGTGATCTTGATTTTATCCCTCTGTGTGTTGGCCTTTTTGGCAGTTGCAGCACACATTTTGTTAACTGTTACTTCTTAGTATTAATTGTATACACTACCCTAAGTTACATTTCAAGTGGTCAGCTAGATAAATACAATAAATGAATAAACAAAGTTAGAGTAAAAGATAATAACAAACTTCATAACTATGAGGGCATCTGAAGTCCAAATCCATCAATCCACTGGTGTACCATATTAGTTGCTACTATATTTATTACAGCTCTGCAGCTATTGATGGCACGGTAGTTTTACTGATACGGTTATAACTAACATACCGGTATATGGCATGTCCACTTATATTCTGAATGAATCAGATATAAGAGTGCATAGTGATTTTCAGAGGAAAGGCTGATTTGTAACCAATTGCTCCTACTTCAACTGAGCCAAGTTAGTCCAAGATAGCCTAAAAATCCTTGAAGACTGGATAACTACCTATAAAAAAGCGGCTTTGGTTTTTCAAAATAATCCCTTTTCTCTCTCTCTGCTTGTTGAAGGAACATATGGCGAGAAGAAAGATTGATGACCTAGGATTATAGGTCTTTAACCTAAGACATCTCTTTATGCCTTTGGAGAATGCATCCTAAGAAGCCATCACATCTACTTTATAATTATCCAGGTAGCAAACAGACCTTGAAGGCTAATGTTTAACAACTTTCTTTTTTAAAAAAAAGTTTACTATGGTCCTTTAAAAACAAAAAACTATTTAAAAAAGTACATATAGTTAAAAAGATACAAAATAAGCAGAATAGAGAAAAGGTGTTGAAAACTTCCTTGCCTTACCACGATAGAGGTTATTCTCTAATTAATTAATTCAGACTTGCTTCATTTTCTAAAAAAAAATAAATTGCATAAAATCAAAATAATTGTAAACCTGTTTAAGGTCAAATATTACACCTAAAGAGAGAATTGATTGTTCCATAACAAAAACAGGACATTATTTCATTGATTGGAAGAGGGGTCAAAAGTTTATATTTTAAATACTGAATTAAGTGTGGATCTGCAAGTATTTGGTATCAGTTTTTCCCAAAATGGAGTTGGAAATTATTGTGTTTGTAATACAAAACAACTGCAGGGCAATCCTGGGGAAGTGTCTATGGAGATTCTCAGTCATCCAGGTATGTTTGTTCCAAAAGTGCTTTTTTCAGGAGGCAACTGGACTTTGTGTTTCTTTTGAAGACATTTTGCTTCTCATCCAAGAAGCTTCTTCAGCTCTGACTAGATGGTAGAGAATGGAAGGATTTATACTGCTTGCAGACAGATGGTCATTTGCATTCCTTTAGAGCAGGGGTCCTCAACCTTGGCAACTTTAAGACTTGTGGACTTCAACTCCCAGAATTCCTCAGCCAGCAAAGTCTTAAAGTTGCCAAGGTTGAGGACCCCTGCTTTACAGAGTCGTTGAAACCATTTGGAGGTTTACCTGTGTCCTCAGGCAGGGTCACCTGAGTAGTGCAAATGTGTGTGGAGCCTTCTTGGCTGCAGGATGTTTTCTGTCCTGCTCCCTTCACTGTTGAAAACAGGCACAGGCTGTTGGGGATCAGTCTGTGCTGTCTTCAAAAGAAACAGAAGAAAGTCCAGTTGCCTCCTGAAAAAAAGCACCTTTGGGACAATCCTGGGGAAGACTGATTTTTCCACTGAATCCATTCTATAATGTAAAACAGTTGCCCCAGAAAGCCATGTCTTTTCAGAACGTACTATGTCTACGTTAAACATAATGTATGTTTTAAGAACACACCAGCTACATTATAAATGGACCTATTATGATGCAAAGACCTAAAGCTCTTTGGAAAAAGCTCTAATGCTGGAAAGGGTGGAAGAAAAGAGGACAATCAGCAGCAAATTGGATGGACTGGGTTAGAGTAGCAATGAGTGCAATGTTGAAAGGCCTGAAAGACCAAATTAAGGACAGATCGTCAGGTGGAAAATCTATCTATGTCACGGGTGTCAAACTCAATCCCATCACATGACGGATCACAACATTTTTTGCTATTGCAGAGCCAGGGTGGGCATGGCCTGCGTGTGACACATCCAGCCTGTGGGCCGCCAGTTTGACAACCCTGATCTATGTGGTCACTACGAGTTGAAAACAACTTGATGGCACATAAGCAAGCAAGCAAATTCAGTTGGATCACAGCCCTTACAATCTGCATTTGTCTCAAAGACAGCCTTTGAAAATCTGGTATTCCCCAGATGTGTTAGATTATATGGTTCATCATTCCAACAGCACGGCCAAGGTGCCTGGGAATGAATGGAGTCATATGCAAGGGGAAAGCCCCAAGGTTATTTTATTTATTTTACTTTTCACATTTTTCAATTGCCAAAATTGTAAATACTATTCTCTGGAGCATACACCTACTGAATTGTTGCTCCAAACAATTGTTCCATATTGCAGTAAAATGGTTCATTTTTCTAGATTTTTCAGTCAAATGGTACCACTTTGATTAAAAATAACATCTCACAAATAGTAGCAACAATGTTCTGTCATGACAAAATGAAACATTTGGACCAAATCATGCAAGACAAAGAAATAGAACTGGGCAAATTTATTTAGAAGTCACAAATGTAATCACAGCAGTAGTATTCATCTGCCACCCAAGTAAGATAAGAGTTTAACTGGCCTGAAATCTAAAACACCATTATGGTGAAATTATCTCTAGCCAAATTTGTCTCTTGGACATAAAATTGTGGGTGCCTAGGGCTGAGCACTTAAAAAAACACAATCCAATATTATGCAAATTGAGAATACTGGCATCAATGTATTTAATTTGGATACTTTATTCGTAGCACTAATGTAAATAGACAGCAGGGGAGAGCAGCATGTTGGGAAACCTAGTAGGAAAGGAAATAAGAAGCAATAGCAATGAATGAAAACAACAATCTGTTACAACCAGCTTCAGTAATGAAAGAAATGGATTACAGGAAAATCAATTCAGCTCCTCTTCAAGGCCTAAATGGCCAGGCTTAAACTATCATAGTTTAGATACATAATGTGAAGATCCAGCTCTCTGGAGAAGTCTGTAATGTTTGGAAAGTAGAAGAAAAGAGGAAAGAAGAACCAGCAATAAGCTGGATGGACTCAACTATTAATCAAAGTAGAACTGGAAGGGACCTTGGAAGTCTTCTAGTCCAACCTCCTGCTCAAATAGGAGACGCTATACAATTTGAGACAAGTGACTGTCCAGTCTCATCTTAAAATCGTCCAGTGATGAAACATCCACAACCTCTGAAGGCAAGCTGTTCCACTGGTTAATTATTCTCACTATTAGGAAGTTTCTCCTTAATTCCAGGTTGCTTCTCTCCTTGATTAGTTTCCATACATTGTTTCTTGTCTGGCCTTCTGGTGCTTTGGAAAATAAGTTGACCCCCCTCTTCTTGTAGCCCCTCAAACTAAATGAGCTATAGGTGCGTTGCTGAGAGACTTGAAGAATGAGGTTGAGGATAGAGTGTCCTGAGAAACTTTATTTATGTGGTCACTAAGAATGGACACCAATTTGATATTACTTAATCATTCAATGAATGAATCAAATCTCAAATCTATTTGCCAATATAATACTAGTTTGTGCTTTTCAACTTCTAGACTAGAAATCTGCATTTTTACAACATTAAACTCTGTTGGGGTGTATAATCTTAGAGCAATGATGATTATATATACCAACAGGTATAAAAATTCAAACAATATAGTAAATGATTGACTATTGCAGGGAAAAAGCTGATTAACCTATCTGATAAATATTTCCTGTAATAAATTAAGAAACATGCAAATCTAATAATGAAAGCCATGGAATCCAAAGCAAAGTTTATAACAAGAGCAATGTGCAGTTTTTACTGCATTTCAAAATAAGAATACTGTATGATAAGCAACTGGAACTTTTACTCTAGTGGCACAGTATTCTAAAATTACCAGTTATGTGAGATTTACTATATTTAAGAGTTTAGGGGAAGCCATATATATGCTTCAATGAGAACAAGGAACAAAACCATGTAATAGAAAGGAGAAATGCAGCTAAAATCCATTCTTTGTGTCTTAATATTCACTAACAAATTAAGACAAAGATGGACACATTTTTTTCATACTGCCAGGACATCACTACATGTAAAAGAAGACCAATTCTTATTCGTTCTCTTCAGAGGTTTCTAGTGCCAAAAGAAAAACCAAATGTACAGGTATAGTATAGGGGGTACCTTGCTCAATAGTAGTAACTGTGAGAGGGATCTCGGAGTCCTAGTGGACAATCACTTAAATATGAGCCAGCAGTGTGCTGCAGCTGCCAAAAAAGCCAACTCAGTGCTGGGCTGCATTAACAGAGGGATAGAATCAAGATCACGTGAAGTATTAATACCACTCTACAATGCCTTGATAAGGCCACACTTGGAATACTGCATCCAGTTTTGGTTACCACGATGTAAAAAAGATGCTGAGACTCTAGAAAGAGTACAGAGAAGAGCAACGAAGATGAATAGGGGACTGGAAGCTAAAACATATGAGAAATGGTTGCTGGAATTGGGTATGTCTAGTTTAACAAAGAGAAGGACGAGGGGAGACATGATAGCAGTGTTCCAATATCTCAGGGGCTGCCACAAAGAAGAGGGAGTCAAGCTATTCTCCAAAGTGCTGGACAGCCATCTGTCCGAAATGGTGTAGGGTTTCCTGCCTGAGCAGGGGGTTGGACTTGATGACCTCCAAGGTCCCTTCCAACTTTTTTTATTATTATTATTATTATTATTATTATTATTATTATTATTATTATTACAGAATAGAGGTCATCTCTAGTTAATTAAGTACACATGGATTCCTCAATCAATTTCTGTATTTGAAAAAAAAATCCAGATTGTGTCTTTTTCTAAAAATTCTTCCTTTAATTTCCTTTCCAACAGATTATTTTAATACATGATTCCTAACATACTTTTCATATCCCATGTTTGATAATATACATTTTGGTGCTGTTTTTTCCAGAGATAAATTATTGTTTTGTATTTTTTTAAAATATAAGACGTATACATAATTGAGTGCTATGAGTGCCTGTACTAATGGAACATGTCATTTCCCTACCATAATCTAAATCAATTATTGGCTTTTTTATATGCTGATTCCCATTTCTGCATGGAGAATGTATACTTTCAGGATTATTGTAACATGAAGATCCTGCTAACTTCTCATGTGACTAAGAACAAGCACTAATTAATGTTTAAGTGATTAGTTTAAAAGTACAACATTATAAACCAGGAATGTATGATAACTCACACTATTTCTGCCACTTTGAGATAACAAGCAATCTTATTGCTCAGGGGATTCAAAGCTGAGATAAGAATACATTCTAGTATCCTTTACTGGCATTTGTTAGGTTTGCAATGCAATCCAAAAATAAAAGCATTAAGGGACCTGAATAGGGTAGTACACAAGCTCAAAAAAATCTATCCATGCCTTTAAGACTAAAGACAAAGCAACTGCCGTTATAAGTTAATAGATGGCAAACATAATCTAATAAAGAAAATATTTTTACAGATTAAAGACCAGAAGAAAAGTATCTACCAGATCTTTGCCAGTGCAACACATATCATAACATAAATTACCTGTGATTGTATTGTACTTACAGTTTGCCTTTAATTGTTCATGCTAATGCATGGTGGGAATGAAGGATTACAATCAAGCAGGGATCAAATGTGTCTCTGAATACTGCTGGCGGGTAAAGATAGCAGAATGGGGCAATGATTTGTATCTTTGTGGCAGTATTATTTTTACTCTCTATATTACTAAAACTCTTGTGTTGTTGCTGTTAACCTTCAACTGGGCAAAATGGCATATCATACAGCAACAATTTTTGAGTCAACATGGTTCAAATGAGCTAACAAAGAATGCATCCAAAATTCAGGATCCACGATTCCCATGTATTGAAATTTAGCAAAGTTATATCCACTTCAGTGCTACCATGCTGCTAAGGATATTATACCCCATACACCACTAGAAAACTTATTTAATCTTTTATTATTAAACAAATAAATAAACTTCTGAAACTGTTATCAAATCTTCTGCAATGATTGTCTTTTGAAGAGAAGTTGGAAATATTAATATTTGGATCTTTAAAAATGTCGACACACGAACTGTCCAGGCACAAAAGCCGGCACACTTCTCACCACTATGGAAGATCTCCCAACCTTCTGAAACAGTTCTGGAGGCACTGGAGGGTGAGAGGAGGAGAATACAAGGTGATTGACCTCCATTTCCAACACCTTAGGCTGCAGAACACTGCATTGGGCTATCTAGTGATTGATGTTATGCATTTATATTCTTTTTTTTTAACCTTTCAATGTGCAGTTCACACAAAATCAGGTATACAGTTATGCAATTACTAGAAAGTGTTTTACTGCAACCTTTATCAGATGCCATTTCTGGTCATTTAGGAATCTATCATTTAAGATTCCTACAGCTAGATCTGTTCCTAAGTCTGTAAGTAATGGTGCCACGTGCAAGTGTGAATCCATCCAGAACAATCACCAGGACAGTTTTCACTACATATCATCTTGCCTCAGGTGGAAAAGGAGCAGTTGGTTGTGAAAGCTATGTTGTAAAACCAGAAACAACTATACCTATTCACTATCTAGATCAGAGGTCCCCAACCCCCAGTCCATGGACCAGTACCGGGCCATGGCATGCCAGCAACCAGTCTGCACAAACAAGCAAAGCCCCATCCGTGGGATGCAGGCAGTACACAAAATCATGCACCCTCCGGTCCACAGAAAAACCTTTCTCCACGGAACCAGTCCCTGGTGCCCAAAAGGTTGGGGAACCTCTGATCTAGATCACTGTTTCTACATTCTTACTGTAGAAATGTATAAACATTAGAAATTTACCGTTAGCCTATGCAAAGCAATTCTTACAAAATAAGAGTGTGATTTATTTATTAGATTTTTATCCCGCCTTTAGTACTTTGAAAATACCCAAAGTGGAAAATATATCAATACCCTACCTCCTCCTATTTTCCCCACAACAACAATCCTGTAAGGTGACTTGGGCTGAGAGAGAGTGGCTGGCCCAAAGTCATCCAACTAGCTTTCATGCATAAAATGAGACTAGAACTCACAGTCTCTTGATTTCTACACCAGCACTTTAACATTACACCAAATTTACTGTCATGGACCTCAATCTCTCAAGGGTGAATATTCTAATGTTTTACAAACCCAATATTCCTAGCAATCTGATATGAAAAACAAGATATTTGTATGTTGCATCTGTGAAGGCTTCTTCATATTTTAAAGTGGGATTAATTAAAGCCACAGGTAATGTATATACATTTCCTAAATATTTATTAGGCTTTATTTAGATAATACATACTTGAGAGCTGAAAATCCATATATTAATCCCCAGTGCCATGTAAACACACCTAAGTCAGTATTGGATCATAGCCAGCATCAAATACTGGGCATGGGATGAGCTATCTCAGTATAAAAAAGCTGCAGTGGTCTAAGAATATTGAATTCAGCATATGCCTCATATTAACTATGTGATTAGATTAACCTGATTTGTGCATGTCCCAGAATGTTACTGTATATATAATACTTTTATTTATTGGAAAATATGATTATCTGAATAGAATGTTGCACAACCTACAAACTACGTAAGGAAAATACTAGCCATCTAATATTAATACAAAATAATACTGTAACAATTGTCATTATCCTTTTACAACAGGAGAACAACAGGAGAAGACATGCAAAGCATCCATAACAACTCCAATATTCACAGGAGTTGCTAGCGTTCATAGCAAATCTAGAAAACTGGCTTCAAGATCTTAGAATAGGTTAGTCACTGCAAGTGCTAATAAAATCTGCTCAGAAACCAGCTCTTTGCATCAATGTATGACAAGCTCAAAAGTGAGTCAATTCTCATACGTTGTTTTATTAGTTCCTATATATGCAAGCTGCCAGGCAACACAATAGGTAGCTAATTTAGAGGTTAGAGTTAACTGCTATATTTGCAGAGCCAGGGGCAATTCCATCCAGGTGAACTATTAGGTGACAACAAGAAAAGAGATTTAAAGGTTTAGTGCATGGCATTGAAGGAAAGAAACTGCATTATCTACATAAAATTGAAAGCTCTGTAATGAATTTGAGTTTCTTTGGTTTGCACTAAGGTACCTTAGAAGACTCCTGCGAGTCCCTTGGACTGCAAGGTGTTCAAACCAGTCAGTCCTAGAAGAGATCAACCCTGACTGCTCTTTAGAAGGCCAGATCCTGAAGTTGAAACTCAAATACTTTGGCCACCTAATGAGAAGGAAGGACTCACTGGAGAAGGGCCTAATGCTGGGAAAGATTGAGGGCAATAGAAGAAGGGGACGACAGAGAATGAGATGGCTGGATGGAGTCACTGAAGCAGTAGGTGTGAACTTAAATGGACTCCAGAAGATGGTAGAGGACAGGAAGACCTGGAGGAACGTTGTCCATGGGGTCGCGATGGGTCGGACACGACTTCGCAATTAACAACAACAAAGGTACCTTAGTTTTTTTGACAGCCAATATATAGATGCTTTTTACATCTGACTGCACATTCAAGACTGTTTTCTTTAATCAATATAATTGGATAAATAAGGACATACGTGTATTTTTGTAAGGACACGTTCTGTATTTTGAACAATGTTTTACAGGGTGGACTTCCCAATATTTGGTTCAAGGCATTGTGACAATATACTTTGACATCAGCTTTAGCCTCAAATACTTAAATCAATAAAATTCAGCAGTTAAATTAGGAAACATAAAGGACTGAATCCAGAATTGATTCTATGAACAAAATAAATTAATCACTGGTTGCTGAGGACATTAAACTCAATATATCTATGAAGAGTATTTATCAATCTTCTAGAAACTAAACAGTAGATCAATATTTTTGATTCATTGGAAATGTATTGAAAAATATAACTGGGTTTGGAAAGAAGCATCCCTTATTGCTGTTCAGCACAACTCCGAATGTAAATTGTTCAGTGAAAACAAAGTTGAGTGAAGAAAATCTAGTATGGCAATCATTCTGTAAAGGAGGTTTACGTTAGGATGCATGCGCAGCAAGTATTTATCTTAGTTCATGCTGACTCAGAACGCAACTCAATGGAGAGCTAATAAAGAGACCTACCCCTATTACTGAATTGACTTTTATTAAATTTCTCTTCCATCCTTTTTCCTCATTCCATCATTAATGGGGGAGGGGATGTCTGCTTATTCCCCCCTCCCCTCTCCACAAAGTTTAGTTCTTGTTTACCTCTTAATGTATATTATAGGTTTACCAACTTGTTCAATCCTGTCATTAACTGTAATACATACCGCTAACTGACTGAACGGGTAGCAAGCAAATGGACATCATAAATATTGGATTATTTTATAAGATGTCAGCTAGAATATTGTTATCCAGCAACTTTTTAAACAGCAATATTTTTAGGAGAATGGGGTGCATGTGTATGTTTCATTATTAGAAAAAATTATTTAAACTCTATTTCAAGGTGACACTGAAATACTAGGAGGTAACTTGCCTTTTAAAATCTAGTTAGTTAACAATAGAATTTTCAGTTGAGGTTGAGTGAATCATTGTGTGTCAATCAAGATACATATCCTACAAAGTTTTAGAGCTAACCTTGGTGAAATACCAAATAAAGTGTGGGTTTCAGAAAAATACATATGCTTTACTCATTTTTAAAAAATTGTGAGTCTCAACTAATGAACCTTTTTTTAAAACAATAATATACACTCTCTCTTCTCTTTCATGAGGAAAAGTAGTTTTGAGACTATACTCAGTTCTTATCTTGCTTAACTGTACATTCTTTCAGCTACAAAAGACACCGTGAATACTATTTATTTCTCTTGTTTAGTGGAAACAAGATTCCAGACCTTAGAAAGCCCATTCTTACCTCAAAAACCAATTAGCTTGAAAAAGGGGGGGGGGGGGAGAAACTATGTGGCTAGTCAAAAACAGGATAACCTGTATGTATCCCTGCAGAGGCACCAGAAGAAATAAGCATGTATATCTACAGAAGATTAAAAGTAAAATCAAATCAACAAAACTGCAACAAAGCAATGGATGTTATTCCCCCCTCCCTTTTCACAGGTAGATGAGTAAATAGTGACTCAACAGAGATTTCATTCACACAGAGGAATATGGTATGCTGGGAACTCTTCTCAGCCTGACAATCTGCTGCAGATGCTAGTTAAAGAGAGCTATTTATCAATGTCAACTGTGTGCATTACAATGCATCAGTTTGAAGCAGCTCAGGCTTCTCCTGCCCTTCTTTCTCCCACAAGCTTCCCTGCTTCTGATCTTACAGCTACAAAGAACCCTTATCTTTGGCTTCCCAGATACATCTGCATTACAACAATTGCCAAAATACATACTGGGGTGTTTTCTTTCCCCTGGGAACCCCAAAGAAAAGAAATGAAACATTCTGCTGTTAATTTAAAAAAAATAAAAACAAAAAACAATGTAAAAACTTTCTGTCTTTCCCCTTTCTATATTTATTTGCAGTTCAGAGGTTATAAAGAATCATGACAAGAAATGACCTCAGCAAAATGATTACACGAATTTATATGTTTCATCTTTGTTTAAACTGAAGTAGAACATTGAATAGGCAATGCGGAAAGACACTAAGGTGTAGAGAGTCAGACAAGCAACTTTATCCATTATTTAACTGTTAAATCAGGAGGCAAGGCAACTAAGAACAGAGGAAATTATCCTTCACTGAGGAGCTAGCTAGACATATAAGGATTCCATCCCACTCCTTACATGGTGATCTGATATATATCTTTGATTGTGCCAACTTCTGCTTACTGTTTTTCTTCTTATGCTTCATCTTTGCTGTTCCCCCCCCCCCAGGCATTACTAAAGCTTATTCTCCCCACCCACTATAGACATACACTATAGTCAGCGCCAAGCAATGATAACTATTTAAAAAAAAAACCTTAAAGCTTGTCTTAGTTCAGTTTCTAGTACAGAAGTAAGATCACCTCCTAAGTCTGTTGGCTTAGTTCATGCTTGTGATTTGATCTCCTTTGCTTAAAGAGTGTGTGAATTCAGCTACTGTGATCTGAAAACTGATTTGCAGCTTAATGCAAACCAACTAATTCTGGTTCATTCAATAAGACACAGTACACAAACAATGGCTTAGCTTGGGTTAAGCAAACCCAACCACTGCCAGTGGATTTATATTAGTGGAATTAGATTTCAATAATTTTATAGGACTTTCAATGGTGACATCTACATTTTCATTTTAGCCATGCTCCCATGCAAGTCTTTCCTGATTGCATTATTTTGACCCTATCCAATAACGTCATGCTATGAATTGACATAAAAGTTCTCTGGAAAGGAAAATACAGACTGACATGTTTTTGAAATGTAGAAAAGCTATTTATTCCTGTCCATTAAACTCTGAACTTTAAATCAAACTGGTTGAAATAATTTATTGTGCCCTATCAAGTATTTCTGCATGCATAGCTGAACTTTCCAATTTATTTCCAGCAATAACTTCTTAAACTGCATTACTCTCCACTCAGTAAGCACCTGCTCTGAATTTTAGAAGCAGTTTGCCAGGTTGCATTCATGATTACTGAGGAGGAGAAGTAAAAAATCCCTTGTTCCTCTCTTACTAATACTTCAGCTACCCTTGATTTTCTTGGAGACCATAAAGCCTAGCAACCACTACATTGTGCTAGTGTAGAAACCAGCATTTTCCAGCCACATTCTAGCTTCCAATCTGAGGATGTCCTATGATCACTCAGCCAAGCAAAAAGATGTGGACTTCTTAAAAGTCCTTGTTCTTGGCAAGGCTCAATAATCTAAATGTCCACGATGCTGGAACTAAAGCAGGAGTGTCAAACTGCCGGCCCACAGGCTGGACTTATCATCTGGAAGCCACGCCCACCCCATTGCCAGCAATGGCAAAACTGTCCCGATACGTTGTACGTCACGTGACGTCGCGAGTTTGACATGTCTGAACTAAAGTATCAAGTTCTGTATATGGCCTCTAGATCACTAATTGTGCATATTTTCTAATGCCCAGGTTCCTGTTAAAAAAAAAATTAGATTTAAATATTACTAGATACATATTAAAAGAGTAGGAGAAAATAAATACTTTGCCAATAAATATTTCTGTGTTAGAAAAAATAACATTTATAGTAATACCTGGATCACTGTATTATGTTAAGATCAATCAGTTCTGCAAATTTTCAACTGCAATAATATGTAAAAGGAAATACTAATGTGCCAATCAGATTAGCAAAACTCTCCACATGTTTAATTTGTAAACAGAAGACATATTGCTGAAATTAAAAAAAATGTGTCCTCCCCCCTACGTTCTAGATTGATACCGTTGAATTCCCACTTTGATGAATTTTGTTCCACTCTCCAGAAAGCTTGTAACAAAATATGCTTCTATGAAATAGGCACATGCATGGAAACTAAACAAATCCGGTTTAGTGGGCAAATAATTTGATATATTTATTACAAGAAGATGCTGAAATGATTGAAATAGATGAGAAGTGGGAGACTAGTTAATTGTTGCCAGCTTGCCAGTTTTTCAGTTCAATGTAATTGTTGTCTTCTACTTTTGGTATTGGTAGTTTGATTTTAATGATGCTTGCCATGGATATTTTAAATGGTTATATAGGATTTTCTTTTTGTTATGCCTGGACTGCTGTAAATTACTCTGGATCGTTAGTGATTCAGCAACAAATAGAATGACCAAACAAAACAGAGAAGACTAAGACTCTATAATCTGAGTATATCTTACGGTTATTCCACTTTGTTACTATGGTTTTGGAAAGGGAAATGAGTTTTAAAGATAGAATAGTGATGTTTAACTACAGAACAAAAATACAGAATTTTATTGAAGAAGAAATTTATCATGCATATAGCATAGCAAAATAAGCCTGTTTTGTTTTGAGATAAACATACTGTTATTCCAAGTTTCAAACAATGAAAAATTTCGTACCCTGCATGTGAAATGTGTCTTTATTAATATAATGGAAAAGTGGACCAATATAATTTTATGTAATAAAAGTTTTATTTAAAAACTGAATAATTTTATCTCTATAATGTATTTTTGTTTTCTATGTTGCTTGTTTCCTCTTCATAAACAATAATAAACACAAGCACAATTTCTGAAGCATTGTCAAAGACAGCCTCTGAAGAATTTGCATGCAAAAACAGTGCATAAAAACCTTTTAGAGAACCTGAAGCAGAAATTCAGTAAGTGAACAAACAAACTTATCAAAATTACTTACAGCATTTATTGCTGCCTTGAATATGTTGACATTTTGGTAATCCCAACATCACTGCAGGAAACAAGTTGATGAAAATGCTCATATACTGCAGCTTTAGAATGTGCTAATCCTTCCAGGGGAACAACAGGGAATGGTATCAGCAATATTAACCTAATTTAAGAGACTTATTAACTGTTAATAGGATCCATTACAGAAGGAGAAACAAGAGTCACAGCTTTCAATTTTCTCCAGAAATGCCTTTTTTTTCCTTCACTAACCATCAATAAACAAAAGGGCAAAAAGACTGTAACATGTAATATTGCCTCTAGAACTTGGTTGGTTCCACATACTTTGCCTTAATCAGATAAACTAGCTGGAAACTATAGGCATTAAGCATTGACTTCTCCACTGAACGAGAACTGGCTGGGGAATTCTGGGAGCTGAAGTTCGTACATTTTAAAGATGCTGAGACTGAGAAACAGTGAAGTAGACATCACTAACTTAAAAAAAGATTTCTCTGGATGAAATCTTACTGGACTTTTGAATGAAAAATCCTTGAGTTGCGACTAGAAGAGAAATAGGCAGGCAGCTTCTAAAAATAAAAATAAGATTCTACTTAAGGATACACAGGTGAGAATATTTTTTGCAGAGCAAAAATAAACTGTAAATACAGATTAAGCAGCAGCTCATCAAAAAATAATGATAAATTCCTGCAGGGATAAAAGTTGTGGATAGAAATTCACTGATTGACTTTGGGGCAGGATTATTGTTGGGACAAAATGTAAACTGTTCCCCCATGCTCTATATTTTCCCTTGAGCTTCTGAAGATATAAATCTAACTATTAAATAAAAATGAATAGGTAACTTACAACAAATCTTCCTGAATTGCTCCACTTCCAAGTGTAAATAAGGAGATCATCTGATTAAATAGTCCTTCACATCAAGACACTAGCAAAATGAAGAAGATTCCAGCTGGCCTCTCTTGCTGACATATTATCTCATTCTCTATAGAGAAGTACATTTCTTTTAGTAATTTTTGACTTAACCAATATTAACATTCAAAACAAGCATTCTGTGCCTGCATTTTAAAATGACATAATCCTAGATATGATCAACCTCTTTAAGCCTCTGACATGTAAGTAGTAAGACTAAGGTATTACACAACACTCACTCAAACTAATCAGCTTATAATATGGACACAAGGCTTCCAATTACTTCCCTGAGACACTTAAATTTTGTTCAGCCTGCTTCCAACTGAACCAGCAAAATTCGCAATACATATTTAGCCTTTGTTTTCTCAATGCTTCAAACACATGCAGAAACCAGACCTGAATAAAAATCCATGACATAATGATTCTGCAAAGAGAGACACAGCAAGCTGTCAATCTGTTTGGTTGTTTGGAACCATCCCAGTCATCTAGTGTTCCAAAAATAATCCAGGATATTACTGTTGATGCAGCTGACTCGGTGTAAATTCTTTTACACCCCACCCCCTATAAAAAAAGCTATCTTTCTTTTGACAATCCAGTGAATTGGGCAGGTTGCCCAGTTTATAGTGCTGCTGACCCAGATTTGAGAAAGATTATGCATTCAATGAAGAATGAAAAAATATTGTAGAATAATTCTTCAATGAAATTCTCTTCTCACTCTTAAAACTAAATGTTAACAATTTTCTAATGAAAAATAATGCAAATATTTAGGAAAAGAAGAAAAGAACTTGATTCTTGGAGAATTTAGCAGCACTCAGATTTTCAAATATTCTCAAGAGTAGCTTTACAACTTTTACTCATGAGTATGTATTTGGGAAAAAAATATTCAAAGCAGTGCCACAAACCAATTCATTAGCATAAAATCTGTCAAGGGCAAGAACGAGATTTAAGTAACTATAATAAACATGAGGATTTCATCCAAAAGAGGAGGCATACATCACACAGATTACTCTTGATTTCTGTTGTACACAAATCTTCTCTATAAGGACTTATCCACACAGTCTGCCTGTGTGAATATGATTCACTCACCATGAAGGACATACAGTATTATCACAAGTGAGTCTCTGTCTGGGTAGCCAGCCTACTTCTGAAGTTGGATCAGCCTGTTTTCCAGTACATAAATAGGCTTTATCGTTTTATGTCCACACTAAAAGCCCCTGTGATTGGATGATCTTCTGGGCTCCAACTGGCCCCACTGGCTCGGTACTTCCATGCTTATTTCTGTTTTTTCTCCCAAGTGACAGCAGACTATTTCTCGTATACATCAATTTGCTTTTGGGGAGTGGGCAGGTCAGAGATTAGGATACCAACCTTATACAAGACTGAATGGAGGTCTTCCAGAATGAAAAGAAAACACATTACATAGACATGTAACAGCAAATATAATGCTTTACTTTAAACATTATGTTTTCATGCTCCTTTGAAGCACATGCAAATGTGCCAGTGTATTTCAAGAGAAATATAAAAATAAGTCCTTAGCATGATAAGAATATTAACAAGAAAATATTGTCAAAAGACAAAATCCTTGTATTACATTTCTGCTTTACCTTTACTTCTCCTGATATTGCCACATTCTATAGCATCCTATTTCCCCCCCCCCCAAAAAAATCAGGATGTTTAAGGCATTATTATTATCCCCATCAAATATTCAGAGGATATGGGACAATTGGCAAAACTGGCTGTAGCTCATTGGAATTATAACCAAAAACTTATAGCAAAAATCCAGATCAGGGAAAGCTGAGCAAAAATCTAACCAAAGCAAAAATTCTTTATAAAAATCTTACTGATTTTAGTAATCATAGACAACCAAAAAGATACAATCTGAAAGAGTTACAATGGCATTTCCTAACATAACTATTTTTTAAATCATAAAATATTTTTCTGTTGAAATAATACTTATTCCAACAGAAGAGAACATTAATACATAATACTTATTACTTGAATAATTGTTATTTTAAGAAGAGGCTTTAAAAAGCACTATGGAGGTTTAAAAAATAATCTTTAGAAAATTCAGTTGGCATATATGCAACTGCAAAATATTCTGTCCATAATTTTGTGCGTTGGTATTATGACCTATTCTGCAAATACAAAATGTTAGTTATTGCTGCCTAAAGTATTACAGACATAATTCTCTGAAACCCAGACAAATTATTGCTCCCAGCTATTTAAATTCACACTTCTAATGCAATAATTCTATTTGGACTGACAGATATTTTTGCACTACAAAATTAAGTCTCTATAAAATCTGGCTATGTTTATTCACAAACTAAAGGTCTAGAAATTCCATTATTTTGCCATTTGCTAAGCTATTGTCTCATCTCAGCTAGGAATATTTCTCTAAGTACCCATAAGTGGGAAGGGAACTGACTTCCATTATATTAGCAACAGGATTTTTTCAATATTACAATATTGCACACTACCGACAAAGCAAAAGATGAAGGCAAATATTTGCACCCCTACTAGCTTTTTTATAATGTTTTATTGATTTTCTAATTTTACATTTAAGTATTTAAAAAGCAATGTGGCGGCTGAGTTAATCGATAATTCAATGACATAAAGTATCTTTAGTATAAGTCTCAAACTACCACATTAAACATTTCCTCTCTTTTCCCCTTAGTGTTTACTATCTCATGTTTAAAGTAATACAATTCTTATTATATCAATTAAATAAAAATAACATTCTTACATTTATCAATAATTTATAGCTTATACCAGTGGTGGCAAACCTATGGTATGTGTGCCAGAGGCAGTACGCGGAGCCCTCTCTGTGGGCACGCACCATTGCCCCAGCACATGTGGTCTCTAAATGTTCGCCATCACTGGCCTAAGGCCAGCCAGCCTGGAGCCGCCATTGGGGAGCCCACCATCCCACCCACCAGAGACCCCATGGATCTCCCCCAACCCTGCCTGGCTCCCACAGGTGTCCCTCCTCCTAAGCAACATCAAGGTGGCCATGCCCACCCCGGCCATGCCCACCCAGTCTGCAATGACTAGTGCAGCCACACCCATCCTGTGGCCACGTCCACCCAGTCTGCCACACCCACTGTAGCTGAGCCCAAGTGGGCCATACCCACCTGGCACCCAACGATACATAAGTGGGTTTTGGGTTGCAATTTGGGCACTCGGTCTCTAAAAGGTTCGCCATCACTGGCTTATACATATCCTGGTTATTTTAACATTCAGTCTTTATAGACAATCAATGTCCTAATTAATTTTTTCCAATTTTTAGGTTGCCATTAATATTTAAATTTAACATTTAATATTAATAATTTCCAAGTTTTAAGTAAACAAAGTTCCCTTTATCACAATTCATCACAAAGTCTAATATTCAGGATACACATCTTATCTATTTGAATATATTCTATTTCTCACCATCTTACATCATCTAATTAATAATACAGTATAACATTCTTATTTTCTATTAATTTCCAAATGCCTTGAATTTAGTAATTTCTCATTTCAACTTCCTCTGTTTTTCTCTTAATGTCTACTATCTCATATTTAAACTAATACAGTTCTTATTATATCAGATAAGTAAAAACATGTTTATTACATTTATCAATAGATTTTAGCATATATATCTTAATTACTTTTACATTCAACCTTTATAAACAAATCAATATTCAAATTTAACTTTTAATATTTATACTTCCAAGTCTTAAATTACCAAAGTTTTCTTTATCTCAGTTCATAACAAAATCTAGTATTCAAAGTACACATCTTGTCTATTTGAGTATATTCTATTTTAATCCTCACTCATAAGTTAAAACCCCAATTTTCTTCAGCCTTATTCTAGCTTTCTTTCTTTGCCAACTCGCCTTCCATATCCGTGCTTTTAAGTCATCAGATAGATCTCCTTCTGTTATTATATATATTGTTTGAGATAAAAGAGGTCATCTAGTCGCCATTTTTTTGGAAAGGCTAACAACTCGTCTCTCTATTTTTCCATCTTGACTTAGTTGTCCTGAAATGTTTATCTTTCTTTCGGTCTGTTCTTCTTGATCCTCAGGTTTCTTCTGGTTTATATAAAAAGTCTTCATTTTCAGTGTTGTTAGTCCCTTTTTTGGGTTTTCCATTAACTGTGTTTGTTGATCAGTTGAATCTTCTATCACAGTATTTGATTGTTCCACTTCTTCTATTATATTCTGTGTAGTTGATTTTTTAGTTGTAATCAAAGTTTGGGTTCGTATATCTAGGCTGACATCTTGTTCTTTTCTGTAGCTTCTTATTTCATCAGTAGTTAAAAGAATAGTTTCATAAATTGCTTTCAACATAAAGAGAATCTGCTCCTGATTGTCATCCATGTTCTCTTAGTGGTATGTTAAATTAAAAGCTTTACAATCAGAAAGTGAAAATAATTTTGTCACTGAGTATAGAACACAGCTGGGCTTCTCACAGCTGATATCTGCCAAGGTTGCAAAAGTCTTATCTATAGTCTGTGCTTCAAGCCAAGTCTCTTTTAGACAATAACAAGTTGTAATATCAGGTTTAGCCACAAGATGTCTCCCATATTGTTTAAGTTTTTTTTAAGTCCAAAATTTTTATAACCCTTTTTCCAATTTTACTTCTTTTTTGTAAGTAAAAACCCAAATCTTTAATAAAAATAAGAAATCTTTTAGTCCTCAAATTTTAGAAAGATAAAAATCCAGTTAGAATCAGGTTATTCTTTCAGCGTTTTAAACTCCCCTGGATAGTCAGTCACCACTGTTTTTAGAGGGTGGGATAGAATTTCCCTTCCTTCTCTCCATAGGGGGGGAAATACTTTGGGCAGCTTATACAGGTAGAAAAAATAGTTAACATTGAAGAGAGGTTCAGATCTCACCCAGTCTCATCCGTGCTGTTTTATAGGTGCCTGGTGGTAAGTTTGACTTCGGCTATCTGCAGCCTAGTGACGGGCCATATTTCTATGGCCGGTCTTTCATCGCTGGTTTGGAAAGCTGCCCTGGATCAAGCAGAAAGGCTACCGCCCTCCTGTGATCAAGCAGGGGTCCCCTCCTTGCTTGTCGCCCCTACATAGCGACTTTCACCCCTTTCCAGGATCCCTCAGCGGTGCAAAATCAAATGTGAAAGACAGAACTCCCCTTCCAGCGACCATGGCAGCCACTGAGGCAAACCGGAAGTCTCCACCCCTAAATAGCTTTTTAACAGAGGACACAAAAAGGAAGCTGGGGCACTATGGGGGGGAATTCCTGGATGAAATAAAGACCAAATGAGTAAAATTATGAAAGAAATAAAAAATGAGTGTGGATGGTTTCCATAAAATATCCTTTCTTACAGGGGTCAAAATCAGGTCTCTCCACCCACATTTATCTTTGGAACTTTGCAGAGAGAAGGATATACACAAATGAGCGATAGCATTATCTCCAGATGGTAAGAGCAATCCTACATATACCAGTTCACAGGAGAATAACTGCAGGAAAAAAGTGTCTTCCTCTTCTGAGAAGCTATTTGGTTGGTCATTGTGAGAAACAAAATCTCGACCAAGAACAGCCTTAGCAACTTTCTGTAGGACTCTTCTTGTGTTCTCGTAACAGTAAAATCACTTCTTTTGTTCCTCCAGAAAATATGTTAACTGAAGAATCACTATAGCTTAGCTTCTTGTTAAATATATATTTTAACTGAACATACTTTTTGTCATGTGCATTTATCAGTAAAAGAAAAAGAAGACATAATTCTTTCCCCAGAAACTTGCCAGGGGATAGAGTTGAAATAGTTAAATTAAGATATGAACTTCCATCATTAACTATGTGCTGTGTAACCATAGTTCCTAAATTCTCTTCCTGTTGACATATTTTGAGTAAATGTTTTGTGTTAAAGTTAATGTTCCACACTTCAATTATAACCATGAGCTAGTCAAATGTACACTTGTTCCAGGTTAAACATTCAATTTTCTGTACAAAATATAATGCCTGGCTGCATAATTTCATGTCTAAGGATCAGTCAGATCACAAAACAATAAAAAAGCATTTGGTTCACATATACTCAAACTTCAAAGTACACAGAAAGATACATATGCACCACATATTTAAGAAATACTAAAAGCTATGTTTTTATATATCTCATGGATTTTTCATGTTTACTGTTGCTGTACCTTCAACCATAAAAGTGAAGTGCATTTTAAATAAGGAGTAAGTGCAACATTTAAAACATATATTGCTTTCTAGGTTTATAAAGGACTTTTGCTGACAAGTTATTAGAGCTAATGAAATTTCTATACTGCTTTCAGCAGGAGTCAACAAAAAGCTAAATCAGCTGGATTCACAAATGATGAATGGACAAGAACACAGACTTGATCATTCTTTCAGTAATGCTACACAATTCTCATAACTGTGTAGTGGCAACAATGTAGTCAAAAGTCTCTAGTTATTCTAAATATAGTAGGTTATAAATTTAAGTCATTGAACATATTGTTATGCAGTCTTTCCCTCTTCAGTGCTCCCCAGATGTGTTGGCTTATAACTTCCAGATTTTTAAATGAACACAGCCAAAACTATTATACGAACACATCTTCTCAGAACTTTGGTTAATTAAAAACTACCCACTGTTTTCCTTGGCCCATAAAAGGAGAACATGTAAAACATGCTATCTTGGACAACTGCAACAAAACGGATCAGGAGAAAACAGGAGTGAAACACAGTCATACTACCCCTTTTAAGTAAGATCTCTATAAAGTCCCAGTTCTAGTGACTTAATATGGGAGGGGAAGGAAGAGTCTAACTATTCTGATCATTTTCAATTTCAAATCATTTCTAGGCCTATAGTGTGCTACATAAATATAGCTGCCATTTCAATTTCAAAAGATCAAACAAATCTTAAATATTTTTAAATCATGGTTTCTACCAGTATATTTCTTTTGCTTCCCTTTCTATTATATTATCAAAATGGCTTCCATGCCATTGGCCCAAAGTATTCTGACAAAATTGCTGAAGGCAAATTCCCCAGAAATGCCGCTGCCTAGAATGAAGAAATAACCATAGATCTTTAATCCACATATTACATAATGTTCAGATCCCCAATGCAGCATTTGCGGGAGCTAATGAGCCCTTGAAACCCCGTTGGTGGACACCCAGGCTCTCCAAGTCTTTATCGTGAAATTTTTTTTAACATTTAAATTGTTCAGAAACTATAAAAAAATTAAAGCTGACAAAGCACCAGCCTGTAGGACTAACGTTTATTTTCTAGAAGCCCTTAATTTCTATAAATTGCACAAAATAAAAACGCTGAGCAGCTGCTTCCTGGCAATTGATTTGTCAATGTCCCCACTTTCCAAACAAAAAAGGGAGAGGTTGATAATGAGTACCCTACAACTTAGAGCAGAAATAGAATGGAATACTCTTCCCTTCCAATAAATAGAGATTGCACTGGGGTAATGCCATATATATTATAGCTGCTATAGCAATCTAGCATATTCTACAAGGGCAAAGGCGATGGTCTGACTGACCAACTTCCAACAGCTTTTAAAATGAGACATTCTTCAAGGCAATTCTGGCTTAATATTCATGAGTAATTATTCCCACCTTGTTCTTCCCATAAACAGGAGTGGCTACAATACTTATTCCCAAAGGAAGAAAATATATACAGATGGTCCTCGATTTACAACAGTTCATTTAGTGACCGTTCAAAGTTACAACGGCATTGTAAAAAGTAACTTATGACCATTTTTCACACTTGCAACCTTTGTAGCATCCCCCATGGTCACATGATTTACCTACAAATGCTTGCTAGTTCATAGTTATGACGGCTGCGGTCTCCCGGAGTCATGTGATCACCTTTTGTGACCTTCTGACAAGCAAAGCCAGATTCGCTTAACAACCATGTCACTAATTTAACAACAAGCCAGGGTTAAAGCTGGGATTAAAATTGTTTTCTTACGTTTGCCTTGTTTGGGAATGAAAAGTCAGGAGCAGTGATTCGCTTTACAAATGTGGCAAGAAAAGTTGTAAAATTGGGGCAAAACTCACTTAACAAATTTCTCACTTAGTCATAAATTCTGGGCTCAATTGTGGTTGTAATTCGAGGACTACCCGTAGTTGCCCATTTGAGGCAGGGCTCCTGACTTTTCATTCCCAAACAAGGCAAACATAAGAAAACAATTTTAATCCCAGCTTTAACCCTGGCTTGTCAGGAAAGAGGCAGAACAAAAGCGTTTGCTAACACCCAGCCCCAGGATGGTTATTTATTATCGATACTCTGGCACCCTTACTATTTCATGCACTGGATACTTGGGACTGTCACACATTTTTAGCAATATTTTTTTTTAACTTTTGCATTTTATAGTTGTGACGTTTAGGTACTGCTAGATCGCTTTCACCGCATCATGTCATTCTTTTTTCTTCTGTGTGCATTCTGTGTCAATGTTTATTTATGCATTAAATGAAACTTTCTTAAATGGGGATCCTTCAGATAGCCACACCAAATAGGATTTCTGGGATTTCCCATCTCAATGCATCTGAAGGACGCTAACTCAGAAGTAGCAGCGCTATTTTTTGGTGCTCGGTGCCTTCAGGCAGACTGCTGATCCAGCAAACCTTATGATAAATGACTTGCTTTAAGGTTGTTGCAGTCACAGGTTGCAACTCAAAAGGACCTTTGTTTAGTTTCAATCTTTTTTTGTGTGTGTTGTCATTTACATATTTGGAGATACCAGCTCTTGGATGTTGATAAAAGAAACGATCGAATTTGCTGTGCAAACACGTAGCATCCATTCAGAAATTTAGGGTCATCTGTATTTTATTTCAAAGAGTGCCATAAATAAACAGTGATAAGTGAAACCGAACAAACAAATGTTAGGGAACCTTCAAAAGCAGTATTTTAACTTCATGCTTGTTGATTTAAACCACCAAAAACAATCGCTTCAAGTGCCTATGTAAATATTGATAAACATTTGGGCCTGACGCTGCAAGCCAACTGGCATTCTGTCTCATTCATTCAACCCACTGGCCCAGCCACATTTATAAGGTTACTATGGAAGAGAGCAATGCTTACTAAAGTCCCTAATGAAGCTCTTGGACTTGTTAAACCTTTTATGGAATGCCAGTGATATTCCAATCCTGCTGCTTTGAAAGGCAAGCTGTAGTGGGGGGTACATTTCACTAAACTGCTCAAAATCCAATCCAAATAAAGAACCAATTGTTCAGAGGATGACATTACATATGCAGAGCTGCTCTCATAATCCCCCCAAAACCTCTCCCACAGTGTTTAATTTCTAAAATGAGAGATGCTGTGGTTCATCTCTGCCTTAAAGTCATGAGTCCAGCTTTGGCACCTCTTTCTATAACTAGAGACAAAGGAGCTTTGCAATGGTTATTTACTGATTTGAGGGAGCTACATTCAATAGATAGCTAGGTAGGAAGGTAGATAGGTAATTAGGTAGATAGGTAGGTAGGTAGGTAGGTAGGTAGGTAGGTAGGTAGGTAGGTAGGTAGATAGATAGATAGATAGATAGATAGATAGATAGATAGATAGATAGATAGACAGATAACCTTTATTGTCATTTTTTACTGTGGGCACAATGGCTCACATTAAAAATGAAATTTAGTTTAGCTCTTGAAGTGTACACATACATGACACACATTAAAACATACTATATACAACATATGTATAGACCAGTGATGGCGAACCTATGGCACGGGTGCCAGAGGCGGCATTCAGAGCCCTCTCTGTGGGCACGCGTGCTGTTGCCCCAGCAAAGTTCACCAGAGTAGCGAGCATGTGGCGTTTGGAAGCGACAGGGCAGAAAATGAGCGAGCAAGTGGTGTTGGCCCCCCGGGAATGCCCCGGAGATGGCAAGGGACTGGCCCCAGCCACGCTCACCCAGTCTGCCATGACCACTTCAGCCATGCCCACCCAGTGGGTCACGCCCCCCCGCCCCCCAAGGGCACCACAATGCTGATGCAGCTCTGGCACTTTGCAATAAATAAGTGGGGGTTGGGTTGCAGTTTGGGCACTCGGTCTCTAAAAGGTTCGCCATCACTGGTATAGACCTACACCCTTACATATAAGTAACATATAAATATTAATCACTTTTCATCTTGAATACATAATGGAAGGAGGAAACTTTAGAGTTCACAAGGTTAATACTATATGGACCAAAACTGTGACTGAATATGGATGTTTGCTTCAGATACCATGGAGTATCCCCTTCAGAAGGTAACAAAGAAATATATACCCAAAGCCAATACCTTTTTTGCATTTTCTGTTTGGGTTTTCAAAGCCATAATCTTTCGAACAAAGTCACATGTCTTCCAACCTCAAGACATGTACACTTTCAAAGCTCCTAGATGTTAAAACTCTAGAATTGGAAAAAGAAAAGAAAACCGAATTTCAGGGAGACATTATAATCTATCCTGTTCTTTGCTGTTATTTAACAATAATGTGTTGCTTGTGCAATACAATTATCCAGAGTCTGCATTCAAAGGGTTAAGATGCTCTTATTCATCTAAGTATTTGGCTCATTTTCCCCCCACAGGAATTTTAATTGTTTTTGTTTCCTTATTATTTCATTCTAGATTATAAGATGCCTTGGTGTCCCACTGGCAGAAAGGCAGGGTATAAACCGAAATAAAAAGTACTATAGTGCTATATAGAAGCATTAAAAATATGATAAGTCAACCTGCAATCCAAAGGGGAAAATGAACTCTAAGACCTCAGTGTCTTGCATTTGTAACAAGTTTCAAAACTGATAGTTCAAACTGCCCTTCACATAAGGAACAGAAATTAATTAAACTGAGGGAAAGCAAAGCACCCTGCACGCAATCTCCTCAAGCTTGTTTCATAGCAATACCATCTTCTTAGCTGTGTGGGGTCTTTGGTGTTCTCTGAGCTTGGTTGTTTTCTTACAATCAAGCTCAGAGAGCACCAAGGACCCCACAGTTCAACCCTGAACTACAAATAATGTCTTATATTGGTCTTAGCTGGGTATCACATATCTTCATCTGAACTGGTTCCTTGTTCCCCTTAAAATGCACTCAATAGCAGGCGTGCCAAGACTTTGTTTTGCACAATCATTATAATCTGTGCAGTGGTATAACTGACTGCACGTTTCTGAGTGACATATATGAAATTTACCATATGTATGTATCCTAGGAAACAATATATTCCCTGGGTTTCTGTGTCCTTATTAGATGACAATCTTTATAGTCCCAGATAATAAAGGAATGACAATTGGAAAGCTCTCACCTGCATAATATTAAATATTTTCTTGTGTTGTGTAGCACTTGCCCTTAAATGAGTGATGATTAATTGGTTTATTTTGTATGAAATAATATAGTTCCAAAATAATATTCTTCTATTAAATTTAGTGTAGTTTAGTTAATTGCTAAAAATCAAGATTGTGCAAAGTCATTCAAAAGCAAGAAATTGCTGACTTTGTAATATGATAGAACTGAAGGGAAGAAATTAGAACTGAACTGTGTATAATCATGCATATAATCATACATAGTATATAGTAATGATGGAAAGGGATCCCTGCAAATCTAACTCCAGTAGATGTTGCTAACTATAAGGGATGGCGCTCATCTATGTTTTGAGGCCATGACCAGCACTGTCAGAACACATTTTTGCGGTCATGTGGCCAGCATGATGTTGTAGAGCGCTGTTTTTCCCCACCATACCTATTTATCTATTTACATTTGCATGCTTTCAAACCACTAGGTGGGCAGAAGCTAGGAGAAGACAAGTGTTAACCTCACTGCGTGACGTTCAAGTTATAATCCTCACAATACTATAAGGATTATTATATATTGAAAGGTATGGCATGAGAACTGTTACTTCTATGTTCTACATTCCATGAGATGAACATGCATTAATTCTCTAGATATGGACAAAGCAGGACCTTGTCACCCATTAAGCAACTTACATTTGTCACATATACCAATGTTCTAAATTTCCACCAGTGTTAAGTATCATAGTTATAATATGGTACACAAAAGCTATGACTTTCTGACAATGTTTGTTTTCACTACCCATAACCCAGAGATCATATTTACGGCAGACATTTATGCTAGTACTTCAGTCTTCCCCAACTTAGTGTGTTCCAGATGCTGGCTCAAAAATCTAAGAATTGTAGTGTCAAAATATTTGGAAGAATCAGCTTTGGAAAATTGGGTCTGACATTGCCCTTCTTATATAATCAACATAGCATTGAGAGCAACTTGGGTTAACTCCAACTCTAACCTTAATCCAAAAGTCCATCCTCTTTGACGTAACCTCTGGTAATTTTGTTTTTAATTTCAAACTTTCTTAACCTACATTTCATAATTAAAAACAAATCCCAAAATGCTACCAAAGTCATCCTGTCTAATTACATTAGAAATTATGATAAAATATGATGTCAGTGTCACAGAGAAATAGCTATAGAAGACGACATTGTGGCAGAAATGTTATTAAACTAAATTATAGGACAATAAACTACAGAATAAAACTATTTTTAAAATGTAAAATTATACTGGCAAAATGCTGAACTGAGCAAGTGATGCTCTCAGTGGCCATCATGATCATTATTAACTGTAAAATTAATTAAAAGCCTGCATAACAGATATATACTGTACCATGCAGAAAATTTAAGTCTGCAATCCTATTATTTTTGCAGATTGAAAAATTCATAGGAATGGTGGTGGCAGCCATGAAATAAAGAGATGTCTGCTACTTGTAAGCAAGATTGTGATAGACATACACAAAATATTAAAATACACAATCTTAATATCAAGAAAAGTACACATTGTCAAGCCCATTTGTAAAATACAATTCAGAAAGCTGGACATTTTTTTAAAAAAAGCTGAAGAAAAATGTAAGTCCTTGAATTATGGAAAAACCTGCTGAGAACACCCTGTAAATGAGCATCATGGAACACAGATGACGTAAAACTAGTTTGTTCACGGAATGCCCTAAAAACAAAACTAAGGCTTATAATGGGAAGCAAGAGAAAACATCCTGATATCTGATAAAATTAAAGTCAATAAAAATGAGGTCAACAGAAGACAGTGGCTATGTATTATCACTGATAAAACAAGCATGGCCTTACAAGAATAGAAAGAAGCAGTTACTGAAGGACAATCCTAAAAAATGATGTCCTCCAACTCATAAAAGCAACTGAACAACCATGTCCTCCACTGAACTCAAATAAACACACCTCTGAGTAGCCCTGAACAGGATCACATTTGAGCCCAAAATTTCCATTACTAAGTAAGGCAGTTAAGTGAGTTTTGTCACAATCTTTTTTCACAATTGTTATACAAATAATGCAATTGTTAAGCAAATCTGGATTTCTCCATTGACTTTGCTTGTGGAAACCTGATTAGGTTACAAATGTGATCACATGACCCCGGGACAGTGGAACTGTCATAAATACATGCCATTTGCTAAGCACCCAAATTTTGACCACATGACCATGGGGATGCTACAATGGTTCCAAGGGTGAAAACTGGTTATAAGTCACTTTTTTCAGTGTCATAACTTTGAACAGTCACTAAAAGAATGCTTGCAAGTCAAGAACTACCTATAGTATTAAACTGTGTACGGAACAAATTGTATGCCGTTAATGCAGATTTACACATTTCAAAATCTCAAATCATGTCCAAATAAATATCTCTTCTATGCATTTTGTATATTAAAATTTACAAATGTTCAATGTTTTTTGTTCCACGAGTGCTGTTAAGCCACGATTGCTGTAACATCCGCTGTCTATGAATTCAGTAGATAGTAAATTATGGATTTTTCATTAAGCTGAAAAATCTATATTTGAGTTAGACTGTAGGAATTAACCCCTATTATTAATATTCATCCAAGAAATTGCTGCCTGTACATGAAGCTAGTTTGTTGAGGAAAAGATCAGTCTAGAATTTTTCTTTCTGACATCTAGATTAGTATAGTAAAATGCACTCAGTAGATAATGTCCACCCAGAACCACATTGTCTCAATGAAACTTAGTCCTCATCATTTTATATCTATAGATTAAAGGAATCTAACTGTAGCTGCTATCATCACATACTGAATTCTGAGTTAGCATTCATACTATCAGGATTATAGAAATAACTAATAAAAACAACTGTTGAAAGAGGCCAAACTTAAGAAGAGAAGGTTTAAATCTGAAGTTCTTGCAGATACGGAGCTGTAGGGTTTGCCAATGGAAGTTTTCATTGTTAAGTACTGAAACCAAAAATCAGCATAAGGTAACTTGCAAACTGTGGATTCCATTCAAAGAGAAGACTGTGAGAAATGGTAACTTGTCCAGGGCTGTTCCAGGATTAACCACAACCAGATTCGCTACAACCACTGCATATTGACAGCATTTCTGGCAAATGGTTTATCTCTTGGGCCATACAATAATCACCTATGTATGCAATAGGTATGAGTTATACATAGCAGCTAAAGCCTACTAAGGTTCTGGGTAGGAGACCTATGGATTTCTGGTCAATGAAGAATTACAATTCCCTTTGTTGGAGCCTTTGGAACTTGTAGTTGACAAACCATGGATCTTTGGAATCCACATTACAATGTTAATTCACAGGGGCCTAAAGGGTGTTTATAAAGAAAAACAAAACTTACGCCCAACATTTCATGCTTTGGACCACTTGTGCTTGAAGGACTACATTCTTAGTGACTCCGGGTCCGCTATCCTACAGCTTTTACCCAGTGCTTTTTTTGTAAAAAAAAAAAAAAAAAAAAAAAGGTGCCGGAACTCACACACATCATACAACCTGCCTTGCCTACCCTACAAGGTTCCATCCAAAAAAGGTGTCGTTCTGGGCGTTCTATGACAAAAAAAAAAAAAAAAAAAAAAGTCCTGCTTTTACCACCTCCCAATGATCCTTCAGACCTGGCCTGGGTAATCAACTCGGGTTCTCTAATCTTCAAGATCACGGAACTGCTCTGACTTGCACTCCCGACCCAGCTGGAAAGCGCATCCGTTTGTTCAGGGCTGTTCTCGCAAAACCGAGGTGCGCTCCATTCCCACCCTGAATACCAGCCTTGCCGTGCAGGAGGTGACCCGGGCTCCTCTCGCGGTAGCCCTTCCCCTCCGCTCAGGCAGCCCAAGACGGCACGAGCCGAGAGAGGGCGGCGGGGGCGGCCCCCAGCCCCCTCCCCCTTCCTTCCCCGGCCACTCACCTTGGGACTGTAGGGCCCCGGGATCAGCAGCTTGAGTGCCTGTCTCTTCAGCTCCACCAAGCGGGCGTTGCAGTTCTCACACCACACGCCGCGATCGGAGCCCGGGGAGGAGCCTCCTCCGCTGCCGGAACCGGGCGAGCCGGTGCCAAAGCCGGGTGAGCCCCCTAAAGAGCCCGGAGAGCTGGTGCCGATCCCCGGGGAAGCGGGGCCTGGAGAACCAGTGAAGGAGCCAGGCGAGGAGGTCCCCGACCCAGGCGAAGGGGTGCCCGAGGAGCCCACCACAGAGCCGGCTCCTTCTGGGGCGGGGCGGCTGCTGGACCGGGACTCCTCGTAAGCTTTCCTGTACCAGCTTTCCGGCGAGAAGGGCGCCGCGGGTTTGGTGGGAGAGCAGGAGTCGTTCACCTGAGCGGAGAAGGAAAGGGGAGCGGATTAAAAAAAAAAAAAAGGGGGGGGAGCGGACGAGCCAAGTACATCTATCGATTAATCAGACCCAGGACTAGCAATCACAATAACCCCAAGCAGGCGAAAACGCCCCACACTTCTCCCTTCTCTGATTTCCACTCAAGGAGACCTGGGGGGCGATTTTCCACAGAAAATGGGGAGCGGGGGGGTTGTCCTATGCATACACCTTCCCAAGGAGCCCAGATGAGTGATAACTCTCTTCCGATTCCTCCCCCCCCCCCCGGCCGCCCTTACTTCCTTCGCCCAAGTCAGGACTGACCGTAGCTCCCCTTGGAAGGAAAGGCATCCCGACGTATTGTGCAAACATCGCTACCCGAAAGGAGGTCTCGGGCAATGAAATGGAAGCCGGGGCTGCAAAAGTTCGCCACGGTCACCGGGAGTCTGCAGCTCCAGGGAAAGGAACCTGCCCAGATTTATTTCACGCAATTTTCTGATGACGGAGCAGACCTTGCCCGATTGATTATACCAACTGCACCTTGACTGGAAACATTCCGCTTAACAGGCTGCTTAAATCCGCTTGCAAGGCTGCGAGGCTACCCCTTTTGTGTTTAAAAAAAAAAACAAAAAAAAAAAAAACACAACCCAGACCGGTCTCAAGCATCCCTCGTATGCCCCGACTTGAGGACTAACTTACCCCGTATTTCCTGTTTCGGGTGGTGACTGCAATTCTCTCTTTATTCCCAGCCACCGAATTCATGATGATCTTTGTGCACGCGGGAGAATGCCTTGAAAATGTATATCCAATGGGGAATCTCCAAATCCAATAAAGGTTCACACCGGCTAAAATCAATTTGTGCGTAGGGGCTTTTTTCTTTTTTCCCCGTCCCCTTTCTCCCCCCAAAATCCTTGAGCCCCCCCAAAAGCCGGACCAGACCTCAGACCACCAGAATGAGGGTCCGCGAGAATGTCTTTGCTTCAGATCCCTTTTTTGTCTTCATTGTCTTCTATCTCGTTTAGCTTTCTTTGCGCAGAAATCCAAAGGGTCAGCGTTTTCCCTCCCCGATCGCCAACGCCAGTTGCCCCCGATAACCATTGCCATCCAAGGTAGATTTTAGGAAAGGCGTGAGGAGCGGAGAGCCTGGGTGTTGCTCGAAGCGGAGAGTGCTCCGCGATTTTTGTAGTGCGGTAACTTGTTTCCTTCGCCAGCGTTTGCAACGGAGTTAGAAGAAATCGTCCAAAAATCTCGGGATCCAGACTCTGGGAGGAGCCTCCGAGTTCCTTGCAGCCAATATCTTTCTGCCCATTTTTTGCCTGACAGTTTTGTAAAGGAAAAGGGAAAAGCAACTGGCTAGCTACGCAGCACGCCTGGAGCCGTGGAGGAGCTGTAAAGCAATGCCTTCAACGGCTGCCTTTGAAGGCTAGGCAAGCGAGGCCGGCGCGTAACTGCAGGCGGCTTCCTACTGTTGCTTGACCTAGAGAGATTGATTTCCAGCATCGCTCCGGTGGCATTGGGGATTTAAAACATGAAAAAAAAAAAAAACACCTCTTTAAGACGAGATGTCCTTGTCTCCATCAAAACAGCTGTGCATAGTTAATATTCGGAAGAGCTTCCTGAATAAGATTGTAGGTCTGAGTTCTGCATGTGCAAGCTTGAAAGAAGTAGGCAGTGACAATCTCTGGTCAAGGCTCTCTTTTATATGGTAGGGGATGCTATATTATTTTGGAAGTAGACAAAGAAGGTCACCAAAAATCTGAAATATGAGGCTTTGTCCCTTTTCTTTTACTCATCTGATCAAAGAATAATTTCCACAGGTTTTTCCCCCCAAACTATAAAAGACAACTGTGCATTTCTGCACAGTTTATTTATTTATTTATTTATGAGACTTATATACCGCTTTAAGTGCAAGCACTCTCTAAGCGGTGTACACCAGTAAGCAATGTGTGTCCTCATTTTACCTACCCCGGAAGGATGGAAGGCTGAGTCAACCCTGAGCCGGTGAGATTTGAACCACTGACCTGCTGAACACAGTCAGCTAAAGTGGCCTGCAGTTGGGTGAATATGCTGCTTCAATTAGGGCAGATTCCTATTTGGTTAAAAAGTATTTTTGAAACTGTTCATACATAACTTTCTCTCTCCCCACCCTTTCATAACCCCCTTTAACTGGAGAGGGGGGGAACCATTCTGTTATCAATGGCCATTTTGATGGCAAATGGATCCAGCTGGAGGCAAGCCCATCTAACCAAGATATCTTCAGATATTTTGCAATGCATTTTCTTTGTCCTGGATCCAGGTTATAATCAAGTATAATTTTGGCTGTGTGAACATTAGAGAGCCATGGATAAGAATATGCCTAGATACAGAGGGAGGGACGCCCTGCAACACACAGCATTTCTGCCTATGCAAACTTTCCCCTTATGTAGACCTTGGGTGAAATTCACATTCTATTATGTGCAATCATGAAAAAGAGAAAGACATTGTGTGAAAATTCAGAAGCCAAACAATGCTTGAAATTCTCAATTTATTTTCTCCAACAAATCTGCATGGAATTCTAATAGCCTTGGGTAAATGGGGATGATAAATTGGCTTCCAGCCTAACCTCTCCTGTTAAGATTGTGAAATATGTGGTGCATTTATTTTTTCCATACATCATCAAAGCCTTTAGGCCCACCTATGCATTCCAGTGACCACATGGAAAATATCTGAAATTGCTCCATCTGGCACCTGTTACAATATTAATGCTTAGCATTTATATCATTTTAGTTTTCAAAGCACTTCATGCACATTGTTTCAGTGAATGTTATGGGCAATCTGGTGCATTCCTTATGTTTTGGATGTGGGTCTCAATCCAACTTTCATTAGGTTAGATGAATGAAAGTCGATATCCAAAATATCTGAAAGACCCCCCACATTTCCTACAAGTAGTTTCAGAGAGGGTTTGCAAGCTGGCAAGATCATAATGAGCCATAGACTTTCTGCTTCAGCACTGGGACGCTTACTATTGCAGTAGATATCCCATGTTACCAGGTAGGCAGTTCTGAGGAATCAATTCACTAGGAACCAGGCTGATTTTTCCATGTAGAAAAAAATTGAATTTCTTTTGGCATATTTGAATGGGTATAGGACAAACAAAATCCACGATTTATTAAATGGTGGCCTAAATGTATAGAGCAATCTTAGCAAAAGATGACGGTTGTTCATTTCTGCATAAATATGTATTATATTGTAATAAGACATATAAGGATCAAACTGTTCCCTACACAAACGATTCAATCAGTCTCTCCCAAAATTTTAGTTAAATGTGGGAAATACATAGAGCAAATAAAAATTGTTATTCCTTAAAGTTAGAACTGTAGATGAAGTTGACAAGTAATAGGATGAAGACTGAGCAATGTCAATAACGTCTTCCTTCATTGCTACTGTGCGAGTGTGGCTGTGCTTATTCAGTTTTTATCAGTAGACAGTCGAAATTCCCGGACAGTACTGGATCTTTCAGAGATAATCAGTGTTATAGACTTACAGTATTTATACTCTTGATTTGGCTCCTTAGGCTGGCTTCTGCTTTAAGCAAAAAATAGACTCAAGTGGGCCTCGAGCTGTTCAGTTGTAATAATGTGAAGTGCAGCAACAGACATACACATTGTAATCCTTGAGCAGACAGGAGAGATTTTCTGTAGTTGATCCTAGAGCCAAAGCACCCTAGCTTAGTCATCATGTTGATTGCTGTGCAGGTTGCTCTAGAAGCCACCATCAAAATATGCCAGAAACTTTGTCTGCACATGTGCATACAGTAGGCCAAGCTGTAACCCTAACCCATAGAAAACCAGGAATGAGATTATATTTAAAAATAAAAGTTGACTTCTGAATTTGTGTGTTTATATGGCTATTCTGTTTATTTGAAATATTTATGTCCTGCCCACTTTATAGAACTTGTAGCAAATCAGAATCCATGAAAACAAGATGAATCCCTGAAGCAAGTTAATTAAAAAGATAGAATGATAAACACAGCCATAAATAGATATCTCTAATAGGCAAACAAGAGGCATGATCAGTCTGTGTGTAACTAAGTTCTGAATGTCAGTGTGAAAAACCAGTTTGTCATTTGGTTGTGAAAAGCGGGTAATATCTAGCCACCAAGAGAAGGTCTCTCTTACAACCCATATAGCATACATCTCCCAGCCTTTGGTTGGCCCTTTATCTGTCCTTCCTGGACCCTGTGAAAAGTGATTCTGAAATAGATCCAGAAAGGGGGTTGTGTTCACATTCAAACTGGAAGCATTGTGCCCTAAATTGTGTATATGAGCCACCTGTTGTGATTATGGCTCTGGTGCCCTGTTTGACTGTGCCTGATGTATATTTACACATCTTTTCAACATTTGAAAAGTAAGAGAATGCATGTCCTAACATAAGCATTTTGTTTAAAAAACACGAAGGCTCTCCAAAACCGTAAGAAATACCGAAGTACCAATATGTCTAATACAGTATAGCATTGCATGGTTTGCAGGGACCCATTGTGACCCTTAATCCCCATCTCCATCCCACAGAAGAATGTTAAATGTGCCCCTCAACATCCAAACATTGTCCAGTCCAGTAAGTGAGTTGGGCCGAATGCAGAATACAAGAGCATCCCCCAGTGGAGATTGAAGTATAACATTCAGTCAAGAGGCAAAAAGTGAGCTAAAAGGCAACTTATGACCACAATTGAGCCCAAAATTTATGCTGCTAAGTGAGAAGTGTGTTAAGTGAGCTTTGTCCCATTTTATGACTTTCCTTGCCCTGTTAAGTGAATCACTGCAGTTCTTAAATTAGTAACGTTGTTAGGTGAATCTGGTTTCCCCATTGACTTTGCTTGTCAGAAGGTTGCAAAAGATGATCTCATGACCCTGGGACACTGCAGCTGTCATAAATGTGAGTCAGTTGTCAAGCATCTGCATGTAAATCACGTGACCCTGGGGATGCTGCAATGGTCATAAGTGTGAAAAATGGTCATAAGTAACTTTTTTCAGTGCCATTGTAATTTTGAACAGTCATTAAATGAACTGTTGTAAGTCGAGAACTACCTGTATATCAGTTCACCTTCCTTTTACATCATCATTGCCCCTTCAATAATGGTCTGGAAAAATCTCCAAACACTAGAGCAGATTCTGGTTAAGTAGGACAATTTCTACAATCATTCCTTACGCTTCATGAAACTAGCAGTGAAACTCAACTCTTCAAAATGTCTCCTCCCCCTCTCCAAACGAAGAGACTCTTCCCTCCAATGATTTTGCTGATCCAGCCCATCCTTTTTCTTCTTGCTAGTAGTGGAGGTTGGGATAATATAATGTAAAAGGAGAAAAGCGAAGTTAGTGTTGTGGTCAGGGCCTCTTCTAGTGCAATCACTGAGGGGAAAAGGGGGGGCACGTGCCCTGTGTAGTATGGTATTATCGTCTTAATTGGCTTGGATCAGCACTTCTCATGAAGAACAGGCAGGCTTGCATTGTTCTTCATCAGCCCTTTAATTAGCACACAGTTAGATGCCCCTGCCAAGCTGCATCTGCTGTGTTAGGGATCGTCAGATTGTGTGCAATGGTATGCTTAGTCATGGGAGATTAGAGACATATGAGAATCAAAGGGGGGCAGGCAACAGATTGGCCAGCTTGCTTGTAAATTCCAATTTGCAGAGTAGTGCCTTGTTACACACCAGGAAGCATAAGAACAGTAACATCTTGCTGTCCGTTCCCCCTGAAAGTTTGCCGATAAGGAACAGTAAGGATTCATGATTCCAGTTCAAACATGGTCAATCAGGCAATATTTTACAGTTGGCTAATAAAGCATAAAGTAAAACCTATTTAAATACCAGGTAGATTCCATCGTTCAGAAAAGACAAATGCTTAAGGGGAATGAAGCATCTGTCTGTTTATATACACACACACATACATGTACACAAAGGCTCATGAAAACACCACCGAAAGATGAGATATTCTAAAAACCATTAATTATAAGAAATGTTAATTATAAGACTCCATTGGGTAAATTTTGCAAAATTCTGGGGGGTGTAGGGAACCAGGGTTTATCTAACTGAAAATTGTAAGATCATTTACCATCTGTTTACCTTAATAGGGAAAGCCAAATAAGAAGCTATAGTGACTGTATTCAGATTACCTTCAAGTGTCACATTACTTAATCGGTAGTATTCTAGCTGTCAGTTATGCCTAAAATGCACCATTTTAACCAATGTTTGAAACTTCTCTTGGATGGAGCTTTCCTTACATCTTTGTTGTAGCCTGTGACCAATTTGTTTCTATGCCAACAGCAGGCACAACAGGTAGTGTACTATACTAGATTAGAGAGCCTCTGTCTGATGATTTGTGATAATACTCTATTGACACTCCTTGAAGCTGCTTCCAATGGCAAAGTAATGTGCAAGCTAGATGTATATCAGGGCAAGAGTTCAGAAGTGGTGATAACATAACTTTAGTTTTCAGCCAATAGAACTACTTGAATAAGTTGTTTTTATTTGCGCAACCATTTTTTATCATTTTTTTTAAATCCAAGTCAGCTTTTTGATTTATTTTATTTATTAGATATTTATGCTGGCTTTATTACTTTATAACAGTGATAGCGAACCTTTTAGAGGCTGAGTGCCCAAACTGAAACCCAAAACTCACTTATGCATTGTCGGGTGCCGGGTAGGTGTGGCCTATTGGATGGGCATGGCCCATTGGGTGGGCGTGGCTGCAGTGGTAACAGCAGACTGGGTGGGACTAAAAAGTTCAATCAATCAATTCCAACTTTGCAAGATCTTTTTTTTTCTGCGAGAAGTTGAAATTGACTGATTGAAGCTTTTTTTTTTTTGTACACGGCAGCAGAGGCCTAAAGCAAAAAGGGTTTATAAAAACCCAGCTGAATGCCTAGGACTGGGGCGACGACGTGCGTGCCCACAGAGAGGGCTCTGAGTGCCACCTCTGGCACCTGTGCCATAGGTTCGCCACCACTGCTTTATAAGTAACTCAAGGTTACTTTATAAGTAACCACTATGCTCCTTTCTTCTCTTGTTTTCCCCACAACAACTTGTGACTTGTCTAAAGTCACCCAGCCAGCTTTCATGCCTAAAATGGGACTAGAACTCAGTTTCCTTTTTTCTGTACCACCACCTTAAAAAAATGAACTAGTAGAATTAATGAGATCAAAGAAAAAATAACTGAAAAGTATATGAATTTGAAATTGCCAGATTTTATTTATATATTTTTTATTTAGTACCCTTTTGCCAGAATCTAGTTTGCCTGATAATTTGACCCAGCTTCTAATTCGCCAACATATAGTGGGAGGTGCAAAGGAGACCTCTAGTGTTATTTTGATATTTTTCTATTCACAATTTATTATAATGGGCATCAAGGTGCTATGACACAGCTTCTGTGTACTGCATAGCTATATGTCCTTCAAGACTCTAGAATGAGTGCAAATGAAATTTTACGGACAATTGAATACCCTAAGGTGTTTTAAATGTCTTCCTATGCACTGAATTGGGACTGAGATTGATGGAGGCTCAGGAGTGGATCCTTACTTTCAATTATGGTTAAAATTAATTTTCTATAAGCTTTTAACTCCCTTGGTTCTTCAAAATAATTATTGATCTGTTTGGCAAAAAAAAAAAAAAAAAGGAAACTGGGAACATGGGCTCACTCCTGAATTTGTGATCGTCATGCTGTGTTACAAGGTTAAACCAATAATTGGAAAACATATAGTGAATACTGATGATCATAGAGTTTGGAATATGATTATCATTTTGTTAATTGAATATGATGATCATTTGATTAATCTGGAAAAAAGCAATATGCCTGCAAAATTTCTCCCCGACTTAATGGATTCTAGTCATTGGAAGGATTTTATTTTGGTTCTTTTTCATACTTTGCTCTCTGCCCTACTTTCAGGAAGATTCTACTCCTAAAGAGCATTTTCTCAAATTGATCAGGATAAGTTAAAACAGGACATAGTAGCCTATGAACCTTTGCATAACTTACTTTTTATAAAAATGTCCATAAAGTATTTACCTACCCCTCGGTTGCTTTGAATTCCAGACAGGCAAGGTGGATTTTGCTTATGCCTTTGTTTGATCAGGGTCCAGCATGAACAATGTATAAAATCTGTTCAAAAGCCATACGTGGTTGGAGTCAATATTTTTTTCTGCTTTATTTTTCCTTGTAATTCCAAATCTATTTTTTTCTCAGTTGTTTTAATTTTGTAGTTTGTTTGCTCTATAGTTGTAGACAATTACGGTATCAGATAAAACAAGTTCAGTTATTTTAACTGTATTTATCAAAAGGTTGTCAGGATACCAATCTCAAGATTATATTCACAGAACTGTGATATAACCCTCTAGGGTAGTGTTTCTCAATTTTAGCAACATTAAGATGTGTGAATATCAGTGAGTTGAAAGCCACACACCTTAAAGTTCCCAAGGTTGAGAAATATTGCTCTAGGACTACAGAGAAGAATGTGTGTTTGTTTGTGTGTGTGTGTGTGTATCTGTATGTGTATCTTGGGCGGTCTATTGTTGCACAATTACCTGGCCTGCTTTCCATTCACCTACAGGAGTTTACAAGCTCTTTCTCCATACTGCAACTATATACTGTATAGCACAGCAACCATATGGCTTTTTTTCAGAAGGGTGGTAACATAGAGATAATATGCAAAAGTACCATAGTTCTATCTACATTCTATTTTTGCCATGAAATTGAATGTACAGGTAGTCCTTGACTTACAACAGTTCACTTAGTGACTGTTCAAACTTTCAACGGGATTGAAAAAAGTGACTTATGACCATTTTTCACATTTATGACCGTGGCAGCATCCCCATAATCACGTCATCAAAATTCAGATGCTTGGGAACTGACTCATATTTATGACAGTTGCAGTATCCTGGGGTCACATGATCACCTTCTGTGATCTTCTGACAAGCAAAGTCAATGGGGAAACCAGGTTCACTTAACCATTGTGTTATTAACTTAACAACTTCAGTAATTTACTTAACAACTGTGGAAAGAAAAGTCGTAAAATGGGGCAAAATTCACTTAACAAATGTTTCACTTAACAGCAGAAATGTTGGGCAACAGAACAACAGAAAAGTTGAGGACTACCTATATTGAACTCACTAATACCAACATGCAAATATTCTTCTTCTTAAAAAAAAAAAAAGAACTGTGTGGTATTATAAATGAGAATATTATAATAACCTGCAATCTATATGTCTCCTTTAAAAAAATGTAAAAATTGTCACCCTTCTAGAAGTGGTTAAAATGCTAGATTTCTCTATAGCCTGTCATGGGCCAATCCAAATAAAATTCCCCCCCAAATTCCAACTCTATTTGGTACATAGCCAAAGCTCTTCCTTTTATCATTGGTTTCAGTTCATCTTCACAAGCATTTCACTAGCACTCGTTAATGCCTTATAATTGTTTTCAGCAACACAATTTGTTTTGCCTGCTATAATTGCAAGATTGGGAGCTTGGGAGGAGAAATGGTAAAACTAAAAAAGCAGCATATTTGTCCCATTAACAAAACAAAGGTTTTTAAATCTCAGACAGATTCCTAGTAAGAGATTCCATGGGCTGTGAGTGGCCTCTGGTGGCTAAAACAGGGAAAAGATAATACAGTATAATTGATTCACTATTTATTCAGGACTGTGTACTGCATATGTAGAAATACTTCAATAGAAAAAGTAAAGCCAGGTAAATACAATAATGTTAACAGGCCAACAGTTTTACAAAGGAGTAAACAATCATATTAATAGGTAATGATGGAATGGTCCTGCACCCCTACTGGCTTATTTTATAATTATAATTTAGAACAGCTTTCTAAAATTCCAGGTATGATAGATTTCTTTTGGGAACTGTAGTCCAAAAATTCAAAAGGTTTTTGAAATATTAAAACAATCGACAACCGTTGTCCAATTAATACACGCCTCATTTTTTGACAGTCTGTATGTGTTATAAAATAGCAGAACACTTTTACATTCTTGTATAATATTAAACTTTTCAGAAATTCTTTCTGTATTATGCATCTAAAATAAGTTAATTCTCTTGTCCTCTTTCAGTTAGGTGATCCCTTTGCACTCAGAACAGATTTAATTTACATTATGTTACCCAGCAAGTGAATTTCATAGAAGGCATTTTAGGTTCTTCAAAATACTACAAAGAAAATATAAATTTTTTGAAGTCAATGGAAACCTAGTTTGTTTGGGACTTTCACATGATAGAAACTAAACTAAGATGAGCAACAAACATGTAATATCTTAATTTGTTTTTGTGTTAAAGGAACATACTTTATCAGATAAATATTTTTAGGTAGCTGCCCATACCAAACATTTTCCTTATTACTGTAACAAAAACATTTCTTTTGCTAAGTCAGAGATATTTGTATTCTCATGATTTTTGTTTGTGAAACACATTGTTATATTTAAAAGTGGGATTGGTTTTAATCTCCTCACATACTTGACAAACCTTTGGCCCCAAATTTATTTTTGGTGGAAAAACTGGCCCTGTGAGTTACAATAAATTATTTTTTGCCAATTCATTATTTTTTTAACCTGATCATTTAAATTGATTATTTGCCATCACGAATGAAGGCAAATATATGTAACCCAGGATAATGATGTGAGATTGAATTTGGGTCAGTTGCTGGGACCAGAGATTTATTCTTCCGAGTATTTGCTGGAGCCCATCTTCAGGGAATTTCTCTCTACTGGAATACAAGCTTTGGGCTGTTCTGTGAGTCGTATTTATGTGGTGCCTTCCTGCTGGCTGATTGGTGTGTTGTATTTGCCATCAAGTCATTTTCAACTCCTATCAGCCACAAAGATAACCACCAAGATGATTTAAATGGTCTGTCATATACTAGCCAGTTTGGTCTAGTGCAGGGATAGGCAACCTTTTATGATTCGTGGACTTCAACTCCCAGAATTCCTGAGTCAGCACGGCTCAGCTTGGAAACCTCTCCCTTCCCCTCAGCATGGCTGGCTCAGGAATTCTGGCAGTTGAAGTCCACATGTCATAAAAGAGACAAGGTTGCCTATCCCTGGTCTAGTGGTTAAGGCACTAGTCTAGAAACCCAGAGGCTATCTGGCCTTAGTCCAGATGCCAGCTGGGTGACTTTGATCCAGTCTCTCTCTGAGCCCAACTCACCTCACAGGGTTGTTGTTGTGTTGTTCCTCCTCCCCTTCCACAGGAAGATGTGTTGGATATTTCTGCCACCTTGAGGTATTTGTAAAAATAATAAAGGCGGGATATAAATAAACGAGATATTTCCAGTTATCAGCACAGCTATACATAATTATGCAGATTGTTTTAAAAACAATGTGGCCAATATGCTCATGCAGAACTGCATAGTATGGGCCCATTTTGCAGAAGCACTCTGAGTGCTAACCAAAGTGAAAGTCAGTTTGGATCTTTAGAATATTTGTGGAGTTCTGAAGAACAATAAAAATAAAAAACAATTGTGCAATACGTCAGGTCTCAATTTCTCAAGTTATTACCGCACAAAATAAAAGTGAAAAGATATTTCACAGGATTTTCCTGCTGGAAAAGAAAACTAAAAACTGAATTTTGATTTGGTTTTGCTTTTAGTACAGTGATCTTTAAAAAGGTATTCATTTGGATACCCAAGCCTTGTTTTATTGCAACTCAAACAGTGCTTACATATATAATTGTATCTCTTTGATTTAAACTTTTCAGAGGATCATATCTGAAAATGGAAGTTTTAATCAGGAAGCAAATTGTACTTCTTTTGATTATGTGCCTTCAGGTCAGTGTCAAATTTTAGCAGCCACATAGACAAGACATTCTCCAGGATGATCTGTTCCCAGTCAGGCACTTCAATCTCCCAACAGTGTACCCACCTCCTCGGTAATCAATTGCATCTGTTTTGCTGGTGACTATTCTCTTTTTTTTTCCTTCTGCCTTTTCCAGCGTTATATGTTTCTCAGGAGAACTATTCTTGCCAAAACTATTTCCAAAATACAACAATCTGAGCCTCATTGTTGTTCTTTAGGCAAGGACTCATGATTGATTTGTTTTATAATCCATTGCCTTATTTTCTTGGCTATCCATGCTCTTCTCAGAAGTCATCTCCAATGCCAAAGTTCAAAAGCTTCAATATACTGTCTATCCTGTTTCAATGCCTAGCTTTCACTGTCATAGAGTGTCACAGGGAAAACCATTTCCTGTGTGTTTCTGATTGTGTCTCAGCATGTCACAGCATGTGAATATCTTTTCCAAGCTTTTATTACTACTGTACCAAGTGTTAGTTTGTGACATATTTCTTGACTGCTGGTTTATTTATTGTTGATAGTTGATACTATAATGCAGAAACTACTCACCAGCTCAATATTGTAATTGTCAGTTCTAAGATAGGTTGCTATATCAATTTTTATGTGCAGTGCAGAAGGAGTTTTTATCACACTGTTCCAGCTGCCATCTTGACAGATTTTTTACTGTATCCTGCAGATACCCTATCTATAAGCAAATGTTGAGAAAAATGGCATCAACTGCTTCAAAAATGGGCAATTTTAATTGGAAATTAGAGACAGGAAGTAGCTGCCTGATCTGATTCTTTGTTATTTTACCACTGCTTGAATCTCCCCCTTGTGTATGAGAGTTTCTTTGTCCTAAAAATGGGATATTTGAATAAAAAACATGGTCAGTGATTGTAGTTTGTAGGCAAAGAAACAGTTCCTCCTCTGAAACAACAATCTGCTAAGCAAAGAATTCATGGTGTCTCTAAGACCATTTCTTTTTCCTCCTAGCACTAGATATTATTTAATAGTGAGAGAACAATTACTCTGGATCTTAAAATAAGACTATTTTAACATTTTATTGACCGACATGTCATTGTATTGAGTTTCATATATTTTATGCTCTTCCTAATAAAAATCAGTGCATGCTTATTAATAACCACCAAGCTTTCATTTGATACTTTATTTAATTTAATGTTTGTTTTAATCTGCATTTTAATTTTTAATGATGCTTTATTATTGGATTTTCTTTGTTGTTTTTAAGCCATCTTGACTGTGAAATAGATAGAAATACAGAGTTATACTGTACATACAATAATTGTGCCGGTGTGTTTTCAAATTATTATAAAGATGAGCGAAGCCAACACATTTTATGAATTTGGATGCATTAAAGTGATACATCTATTCTTGATGTTTATAAATACAAATTCCAATTTGAATATGCTCAAAACACTCACTTGAGTATCAAAGGGAAATTAACATTTCTTCAAATTCGGTCATAATCTTAATAACTTCCACTATCATTATCAACCTCAGCCTAGATCAGAGGTAGGCAACCTTGGCTCTTTTATGACTCGTGGACTTCAACTCCTAGAATTCCTGAGCCAGCCAATGAATTGAAATCTATGAGTCATAAAAGAGCCAAGGTTGCCTACCCTTGGCCTAGACTGAACTACAGAATCAATCTGCTTCCTTAATGTCATGATACAGCTACACAATGGGCAAATACAAGAGACCTGTAGTTTGTCAGGCATATCTACATATGTCCAACTTCCTTCCAGAAGACATGATTAAATCTAGCATTCTTTGCTAAGCTCTACAACCACATTTGTTTTGACCTACTTGACAGATACTGAAATAATGGAATTTAACCTGGCAATCAGAAGACTGAATAATATTCAATAATAAAAAAAAATCAGGTGAACCACATCAATTCCCAGGAGCCCTTGTTTATATATAGCTCATGCCACTGAAACACATGAATAAACTACAGTAGAGCCCAATGGACAATAACAATGTACTTTCTCAGGCACTAGATGGCAGGCTCATACTTGCATATCAATAACACCCAACCTGAAGCAGATTCTCACAATAAGCAGTAATTATGGAATGATACTAACACAGGAAATGGTTCATGCTACAATTTCCCTACATTTACACCAATAGTACCAGCACAAGAGTAACCTCACCTACAAGATTAGAGGGACTGTACTTTTATATAGGTATGGCATCATCTGTCAGCAATGCTCTTCTCAATTCTATATAGGACAAGTAGGCCAAACTTTGCACAAGTTTAACAACAGAACACAAAATAGAACAAAGCAATATCAAAGCATTTCAACCATCCAGGACACTTTGTTACAAATCTCAAGTAGTCAGTTTGTAAAAAAGAAACTTTAAAAGTCAGCTAGAGACATACTCCTAAACGTTTCAGAAGACCAGAACAAACACAATTGGGTCTTTTAACACATTGCTATACAATTGTTAGCTGACTGGTTATCTCTGACACATTTAATCTGCATCTGCATAATCAACCTTCTTCCCATCCTCCATCTCACCCCAATTTAAATGCTGTATCAGCCTAACTTACTGTTTCTCAACCTTGGCAACTTGAAGATGTGTGGATTTCAACTCAATTTCCTCATGGTAGGCTAGGGAATTCTGGGAATTGAAATCCACACATTTTCAAGTTCCCAAGGCTGAGAAACACTGGGCTGTAGCTCACTAAGGCTTAAACCTTTTAAGAAAATGTATTAGTCTGAAAAAATACTACCAGGCTTCTTCAGATTACTCTACTTAAATAATAAATTAGTCTTTCACCCATCCTGCTACTCCAGCTAAACCATCTCTTTACATTTGCCCATTAAAAAGGAAAATCTTTAAAAAATGTACAGAGGAAAAGAAGGCATAATTAAGCAGAGGAAGGCTTTGTGATGAATTTAGTTATACACACTTGGCTAAATTACAATGAGGAATGTATAGGAAAAGGAAGAGAGAGCCATAACAACTTTAATTGTAGGAAATTTGGCCGCAGTTTGAACTTAGGAGGGAAGGGAAAGAGAATGTTTCCCATCAATCAATAGTTTCTAATAGAAGCGCATAAGTGAAGAAATAGATCAGCTCCCTTCTGCCCTCGCTTTATTTTAAATCTTTCTCTTCCTTACAAGTGATCAGTGATGATGCAGTTACGTGATATAAAATTATATGTCGTTGTAAACTATACTGGTAGTCCCCAACGTATGACCAAAATTGAGCCCAACCTTTCTGTTGCTAAGCAAGACAGTTGTTAAGTGAGTTGCACCCCATTTTATGACCTTTTTTTCTCATAATTGCTAAGCAAATCACTGCAGTTGTTAAGTGAATTGTGCAGTTGTTATATGTGAATCTGGCTTCCCCATTAACTTTGTTGTCGGGAGCCAGCTGGGAAGGTGAATAAATGGTGATCAGATGATCCCAGGAGAGTGCAACTGCCATATTTTGAACACGTGACTATGAGGTGTTGCAATGGTCATAAATGTAAAAAAGGTCATAAGTCACTTTTTTCAGTGCCAATGTAACCTAGAAGGGTCACTAAATGAATGGTTGTAAGTCAAGGATTTCCTGTGTCAGTTCTGTCCCCTACAATCCCAACAAAAATTTTTAAGCTTGGCTTGTATTATTAGCTCAACCAACCCTCCCTAGAAATTGATTCAGAGGAGAAGGTAAACGATAATAGCTTCCCTCAACAGTGGGCTCCTGAATGAGTTGTGTTCTTAATCAAAGACTTCATTGTTCATATATGGCCTTATAATTACTGTGCAACACTGTTTTCCAGAAGCAGAACATTTTTCTCATTACTGTTAAAGCTATTCACACTTGATTTGTGTTTACTCATAGGAGTCAAGAGTACTCTACTGTTATTCTTTATTAGAAAAAAATTAATAAACGATCACATTGCTTGTTTATTTCATTGAAATGAAATGGAACTGAGGCTAATTAGTCATTAGTATTGTATGCAAGGAACAGAGTTATTAAAACCTAAGATAAAATTTAATTGAAGAAGAAATTACTGATACAGAAGGATACCATCTCAATTATTTAATATGCCTTAATTAGCAGCTCTAATAAAAGCAAGCATGTAAAAAGTCTGGTAGTAGTTAATATGTGATCAGGGGCATGTAAGTAAAGGCTTTCAAGAATCATGTAAATTAAAACCATTTTTAAATTAAAAATGTTAGGTGCCCTATACCAGTTCTTACCAGTAAGAAACATATGCTTTTGCCATATACTGAATTCCCTTATGTTTGAATCGCCATTGTCAGTGGTTCTTTCACCACTGATGCTGATGTCAAAGACCTGAAATATCATCTCAATCTAGTTCCTCCATGAACATTTTCAAGCCATGTAAGATATAATTGAGATAGCATGCTTACCTATGCGCTAGTGGAAAGTGCAAAAATTTAATTACTGTTCCTGATTTTACTTTTTTATAAAATCTACAGCTATGCCATTAAAATGGTAACACTCTGTAATCAAAATATTTTAATGTAAGGCAGTGGTTTCCACAACAGGATTAAAATCTGCAAGACAGCCTTTGCAGCAGGATGAGACAAGATTCACCCCTTGTGTACATCATGTATCAATATTGCATGAACTACAAAGGAGTAGGGCTTCAGTTGCACTTCTGTGACTGTCACCTTGCTCTTTTGACACCCCCAATCCCCATGAATGTTACTGATATAGGTTCAGTACGTAAAGCTGAATTAGAGAGTTTTAAGCATGAATTTACTATTCCTGGGGTCAAGTAAAAAGGATCTTATGATGTAGTCATTAGGCTTTTGTTTGAAAGAGAATATTCAGATATTTGGAGCTGGTAGCAGTATAAACTGGAAAAAATTAAAAAAATATGAAATGCGTTCTGTTCTGATATCCCAGAAAGATTTAGTCAACTGGGCATAGGAATTTTTTTGTAGCAACTTTTCAGATATAGCAGAAGCTTTTGTAGCAGCTGGAGTTTTGTTAAGGTTGATCAAAGAAAGGATCTAGTGACATATTTTAAAGTTTTGCTCAGTTCTTTGCACCAAAGCAACACAGTATGTTTATGTTATGGATTACCCTGGGTAGATATCGTAGATATTCAGGAAAGAAAAACCAAATGCACTAGAATAGGTGGTATCAGGCTCAACAGCAGTAAGCATGAGAGGGATCTAGGAGTCCTAATGGACAATCACTTAAGTATGAGCCATCAATGTGTTGCATTTGCCCAAAAAGCCAATGCAGTCCTGGGCTGCATCAACAGAGGGATAGTATCAGGCTCAGGTGAAGTGTTAGTACCACTTCTACTGCACTAGTAAGGCCATACTTGTGTACAATACAAAAAAGATGTTGAGACTCTAGAAAGAGTGCAGAGAAGAGCAATAAATATGATTAGGGGACTGGAGGCTAAAACATACGATGAACTGGATATGTCTAGTCTAACGAAGAGAAGGACTAAAAATGACATGATAGCATCTTCCAATATCTGAGAGGCTTTCACAGAGGAGAGGAGGTCAACCTATTCTCCAAAGCACCTGAGGGTGCAGGGGAAGAAGTAATGTATGGGAGATTATCAAAGAGAGATACAACTTATAATTAAGAAGAAATTTCCTGTCAGTAGAAAAGCTTGCTTCCAGAACTTGTGGGTGCTCCATCTCTGGAGATTTTAAAGAAGAGATTGGACAACTATTTGTCTGGGATCATATAGCGTGTTCTGCCCAAGCAGGGGGTTGGACTAGAAGATGTCCAAGTTCCATTCCAACTCTGTTATTCTGTTATATTGTTATTCTAGAAACCTGTGAATGACATATGATCTGCAGAGAATCCCCCTTTGAGTCATCATTGTTGAACACTAGCAATCCCAAACAACAGCACTGCCCTTCTCTGCCTCATCCTGGTGCCTCATGTATATATGTGTGTGTGTATGAAGGGGAAAGAGTATGTATGTATGAAAGAATGGATTAGTATTTGCGCTCACACAGATTAATTGAAACCTGGCAATCCACTAAATGGTGAAGAGAGGTGGAAATTGCTACATGTGAGTTAAAAGATTCAAGTAAGTAATTATATCAATATTTCATCAAATTGAATTTTCTTCCCCTACCCACTTTACTTATTTATATGGCCCTGGCATATTGTAGCATGGTCTCTGCATGCCATTCAAAAGCTGGTGCCCAGTAGAACTTGTACACCCTGCCTCTATGGCATCTTTTCCACCCTCCAAACATACTGGGATGCAACATGCAAAATTCCCAACCAGTAAACATGCAGCCCTATTGACAAAAACAACCCTGACACATTATCAATCTAATTACAACCTCCAGGATTTTAGGTACAATGATTTTTAAAACATTTATTCCTTTTTCTATCATTCATCCATTTCCTATTTCCAAATATTTATTTGTTCCCATTAAGAAACTGAATTTGATTTTATGATGGTCATTGGGTCACTGCTAATCCCAAATCAGCAAGATATTTTAAATAGCTTTATGGAGCTTTAAAGGTTGTACTTTACAGCACAGAGAAATGTAATTTAAAATGTTTTAGTGAAAAAGAAGGAATATTAAATGTCATCATAAAACAGGGTTCTGTCCACATCAGAGTTATGCAGGAATGGTAAGAGACTATTTTCATTGATGCCAATAACTGGCAGAAGACTCACATAACTTCTGCTGTCAGATATCCAAGCCCACATGGGGATCACTTTGTGATATCAGAATCCTGACACATGTCATTCTGTCACTTATTTCTCCACTTTTCTGCCACCCAGGGCAAGGGAGGCCAGGGGACAGACCCACCCCATCTTCTCCCCACCACTACTCTAGACATGAGATGTGGAAATGGATGTTCTATCAACTCTCAAGTGATCACTGGTGGCATAGAAGCCATTTATCCCACTTCTTGCCCTGTTCCTTCTCTTGCCCACTTTGGCAAGAGAGAAAGAGGGAAAGCAAATCTTTTCCATACCAGTTCTCCTAGCATCAATCTGCTTCTGCCAACTTAGTGGCTGCTGAAGAGATTCTCCCCATCATCACTGCTTCTCTTCCAAAAAGAGAAGGATACTGGAAACACCTCAGATTTGGCTGGAATTTCCTGAGAAGTTGCTCGTGGTTTTACTGCTGTGCTGCTGGCTGCAGGAACCACCCCCATGGCTTGAGTGTGCAAGGCAGTGCCCTGAATGCATTCCTCTATGCTTCTTTCTTGCCAATAGCTGAATGCTATATTATAATATTTATCTCTGTGTTCGAGAGTTAATACCCACTTTACAGCAGCACAACAGTAAAACCATGAGCAACTTCTCAGGGAATTCCAGCCAAATCTGAGGTGTTCCAGTATCCTTCTCTTTTTGTCATCATAAAACAGGGTTCTGTCCACATCAAAAAAGAACAGAGTGACTTCTGAAATAAGGCCCCTAGACTCTATTCCTAGATAAATATTAAAGGGTATCAACAAAAAAACCATGATGTTTGAAACCTTTGAAGACATCTTAAAGATAAACACAATTAAATCAGGTGAATATATTTAAATGAAAACACTCCCCCCCAAATGAACACACACACACAGAATAAACAGAGGCACTGCAAGATAGCTGAAAGTCAACAAATTCCTTTTATTGGAACAAAAGGAAAAGAGGACATCGGCTTTTAGTTCCAGAAATTCTTTTCGATCGCAGAAGCACCTCTACTCTCCCCAGCTCAGATATCATGTTTTAACCTACAAGGTTTGAGTTTGCTTATTAACCAAGGTTTGCTTACTGTCTTTAATGAAGCCTGAACATCAACATTTAATGTTTTGAGAAGTTTGTTCTAAATTCAGCACAACTGTAGTATTTCTTTGTTTTTACTACATTTGGAAATTCTATTTTTCCTATTTTTGTTTGAGTTATTTCACTCATTTTAAATTATTTTCCTTTTCAGTACTATAATTACATTATCCTATGCAGCGTACATTATAATCCTATGCTTTCTTTCTTGAAAATAAGTTATGCTTATTTTTCAGTAAGCATATTCAACAGAACCTATCCTTCAGTAAGTCCATTATTTCAGCCTTAGACTGCAATCTTGTACATTTTTCTAATAATCCTATTAAATTCAATGCAACTTTCCTGTGAATTATCAGGAAGTTTGTCTAATTAGTATTTTCTTTGCAAATTCTGAATTCTACTATTTTCAGTTATACAATCAGATTAACATTTTAAGATATTTAGAAATGTTTGTCTTTTACAAAATAAAAAAAAAATTATTTCATAAATTTCAGTGTAATTATTAATTTATTATACTTGTGTCCAACAGCAAATATAGTAACTACAATGAAGTTAATGTATAAACAGAAAGTTCAGACCCACAAATTAAACAATATCCTTAGTTTTCATCCACAACCATCATTGAAATATAGTCCTTGTAGCGAACAGTATTTGTTTCTGGATCTACTGCTGCTGAAAGCATTTCTTCCATTTCTTCCTGTGTAAAAGGCTCACCTGCAGGGGAAAAAAACAACAACCCTGGCTGTAGTATTTCTTATTACATAAACCTTCTAAATTATTCGTATTTTAGGATTTTCAAACTATTTCAAAAGCATAAATATAGATCTGAATTTTAGTAAAAAAACTTTGTTACTGAAAAACCTATACTGACAATATGTTTAACATGTAACATATGCAGGGCTTTTTTTCTCATAGAACGCCCAGAACGAAGTTCTGGCACCTTTTTTGGATGGAACCTTGTAGGGTAGGCAAGATGGGTTGTATGACGTGTGTGAGTTCCGGCACGTTTTTTTTTTTAAAGAAAAAAAGCACTGAACATATGAATGAATATGAAAAACCAGGAAATATTAGATGTTCTAGAATGTCTGCAAAAGCATTCTACCAAAATTCTTTCATTGAAAATTTGCTACAAAATACTAGCTATTTCACAATATTATATTGTAACATAATCTTGCTCCTGTTTTCTTTTGCGAAGTTGTTAATCACTTATTTATTCTCTATTTACTATATTTACCCAAAATGCTAATTTCCACCCCAGCATAATTTATTTTTAAAGTTTTAGCAGCATTTCAGATTTGCTGAAAATTCAGTAATGGAGGAAAATTGCTTTGTTTCGTCTAATCTGGCAAAAGTGGCAATGGGAAGACATTGTAAATTCAGGCTCATCTTCTTTAGAATGAACATGGCATTTTAGATGAGATTGCCATATATGTCATACTCTTATTTTGTTGCTTTTCATATTTATAACTGTCATTTATGCCAGTGTCTTTTTTACCATGTAATATTAATAGACAATGTTAAATTGTTTAGAAAGAGGACATGACATTTGATTCTTTAAAAAAATATTATTTTTTCAATAGGTGAAATATTTTTACAAAAATTCAGATGGCTGCACAAATACTAATTCTAAATATGTAAGCAATATAGCATGCTTAGCAATATAATAGCTACCTTTCTGAATGTACTTTGGTGGGGGGGTAGTTTCCCCATTTGCTTATATCATTCCTAAGTTGATAAAAACATGTTTATTTAGACAGATTTGATTTAGCTTCAAATAAGACACTAATATTATTACCAGTGCTTAAATTTTAATTGGGCTTCAGTTACATTATTGTGTTAAGTATGGAGCACACGCATACAGTGTACTTCATACAAAAAGAGTTGGAATTAACTGTTTAAAAGCTACATCCTTACAGCAGAAAGTTCATGTTCAATATTTAGCTCATCTCATTTGAGTCATATTGATAATTTATATTTGCTAAATATGAACATATGTCCAGAAACAAAAAAATATAAACTTTACAAATTAATACTTTATACAAAGCAACCCTGGTATTTCACTTCAGTTGTTTCCATCTCTTCATGACCAGATGAAAATAATTTGCCAGGCTTGTTTATCAACAACTGCTTAAATTCTTGCACATGTTAGTTTAAGCATAAACTTATTCATATATATCCATAGCAAAGAAATATAACAAATGGCCACACTGCTTAGTACTGGACATGGACTACACCAATATATTATGACATCCTAAGTGCTTGGGAAGAACTTGATGAAAATGAAGGTCAACACCAACTAAAGAACTGGCAGCAGTGATTTCACATTTTTAGGTATGTAATTTTTTCCCTTTTTTATATATATTATATGCCTGTAATTATTTTCCTAAGCAGAATGATTTTATACAACTTGAAATGCACTGACATTTATGGTTTTCTTTTTTTATATTAATACAAATTTGTAAGGCACACAATTTGGAATCAATGTAGAACTTAACTGAATATGCCTTTGGATTGATCATTGGAAGGCATTAGCACTATTTTATATTGGATTTTACTCTTCAGTTAGGGATGGGCAATCTTTTTTGTGACCAGGAGCAATACACATTTGTAGGATTCCAGATACTTCCACAAGATGGTGGATAGTATCATATTCAACCTCCAGGTTGCCTTTCTTTCATTCTAAGGCTTATGGTTGCTAAGCATATCTTCATACAGGTAGTCCTCATCTTACGAATGGTGGCTTAGCAAGTGTTTGAAGTTCCAACCCACCTGAAAAAGGGGATTTATGACCTGGTTTGAAGTTCCCACAGGCCTCCTTTGGGGTTACATGGGTGAACATCAAGTGCTCAGCAATACAGCTGCAGTTACAGCTGTTGGCAGTATCCCACAGTCATCCCGACTGTGTTTTACGACAGTTTTGCTGAAAATGGCACTTCCTGTTTTCTGCACAACTGTGCCCATGGTGAACCCTTGGTTTGCGTAGTGACTGTAGATTTGCTTAAAAACTAGAGTGGCAGTTGTTAAGCAAATCTGCCAGAAAACAATTGCCACAAAAAATGTCATACAATTGGTTTTACAGCCATTACGACATATAACCGTGATAGGCAAGCTCCATTACAGTTGTATGTCGAGGACTACCTATATTCTGTATCACACAGATACACTCAAATTAACATGCAGAGTAGAACTATTTTTTCCTAAGCAAATAAAATTAGTTTTAGTAAATATTTTGCTAAAGTTTTACCTTCCTCGGTCATATACTTTACCAAATCATCTTTGGTAAGATGTCCAGATTTATTCTGATCCAAAACCTGTAAAATGGAACACTGAATGTAAATTTTGTTTTTATTGCCTTGAAGTTTAAGAATTTTTCCCATATATAGGAATTATACAAACCTCAAAAGCACGTAAAAGAACATCTTCTGGAATCGGTCGGTATCTGAAATAATGCAGTTAATAAAATTGATAATGTGTGTATCTAAGATTTGACTGTTACCATGACAACACCCTTCCAACAACTCTTTCTGCCATAAGTTTTAAAATTTAAAACTTAAAAAGCTGGCAAATTTGTTTGTGGAATCAGTTTTACTTATTTAATTTCTATCCTGCTACAATGGATGGAAACTAATCAAAGAGAGAAGCAACCTAGAACTAAGGAGAAACTTCCTGACAGTTAGAACAATTAACCAGTGGAACAACCTGCCTCCAGAAGCGGTGAATGCTCCAACACTGGAAGTTTTTAAGAAGAAACTGGACAGCCATTTGTCCGAAATGGTATAAGGTTACCTGCCTGAGCAGGGGGTTGGACTTGATGACCTTTAAGGTCCCTTCCAACTTTATTATTATTATTATTATTATATCAATTTTTGACAGTTTATTTCACTGGTAATTTATCTGAGATTTACCTGAGCAAAGTAAAATAGTCATCATAAAAAAGAATAAAACAAAAATTAAAAAATAAAACAAAATCAAACTAAAACCCCCAAATAATTCACAAGAACCATTTCAATAAATGTCTACTTTAGAACATAAATATTGTGAATCTTGTGGTAATCTGACAGGGCATTTCTAGAAAAGTGAAGACACTATTTGCCACATCTAATACAGCAGGTGATCTCTGCAACAGACGATATATGACCTCCTGAGATTATTGAACTATAACTCTCAGTATCTGCATTATTGGGAATACTGGCTGTTATTGCTGTTAATGGTTCAGCAATATATGGAGGACTATAGATTTCTCTCCTGACTGAAGGGATTGCCATGTATTTTGACCAAAGCTACAGCCAATGTAACATACTACTGACACTGTAATAAATCCAAACCCATTTCATAATTGCCAAAAATATCTTAAATTTAACACTGAGAAGTTTGTTCATTAAATTGGATTTGTGTCAAATAAAAAATCTCATATATGCATAACCAAGTTTCACAAACTGAAATACCACTTTCTGTTCGTTACCTTCTTTCCATTAACACTCTAGTCATCATAGGAAGAAATTTTTCTAAACGAATAAACCCAGTTGGTTCTTCTTCTTCTACCTAATTTTTAAAAGAAGCATATCATAAATGATGATGATTTATTGGAAAATGAAGCTAATTTACACCATCTGAAATTGCCTTGTAATGTATGAAATAGAAAAAGAATAACCTTGTTCTCTATAGGAGTGCTAAGAATCCATTAGCTAATACTGAGGAAAGCGATACCTTCCATGTAACCTGATGGGGAAAAAAAAAAGATTTGCCAAACCAGACATCATCTTTCTATTTCCTCACCAATCAATTAAACAGGACTGCATTCTTCTCATCCACACATTCTATATGCAAAATGTTACATATGTATGCAAAGAATATATATTTGTAACTGCACAGACATGATCAGTGCAGCAGGAAGGTTGGTTTATGAAAGCTTGAGTCAGTTGTTGCACAATCAGGAGTAGCAGAATGCCTAAGGTTGTCATTAGAAATCTAAACTAAATATATTCTGATATGTATAATTACAGATTTGCAACCTCCATCAAAAACGGTACCCCTTCGTTATCTCTCTGTATCACTTCTGTTGTTCTATTGCAGAATCACTGCATACAACACACACTGCATTACATTGCCCCCAGCTCTACATTCATTCTTGGTCTCTCCCTTTAAAAATAAAAACTATATTTGTTTTTAAAACATTGTGAATGGAAATTTAAATACAGAGAGTTGCTTTGTTGCTGTGCAATGAGATAATAAAAGCAGATAAATAAATGTAAGTGTCATATGGTCTCATAAAGTCTTACGATTTGGGAGTGTAACAAGCAATTTACAAATCAGCAGGAATGATGGCCAATTAAAAGTGGGGAAGAAAGAAATATTTTTTTCTATACTGGTTGAAAGAATGTAAGATATCATTCTTTCTTTTATCTAGTACAGGGGTGTCAAACTTGCAACGTCATGTGACATGTCGTGACGCATCGTGACTTTTTTGCCATTGCTGGCAATGGGGTGGGCGTGGTTTTGCTATGATGCATCCAGCCTGCGGGCCAGCAATTTGACACCCCTGATCTAGTATATTAAATTTCTTGGTCTGAAAGGGCTGAGAGGTAGAAAAGTAGTCAAACAGCATAGCTAGCTTCTCCAGATTAAAAATGAGCAGTTATTTTAAAATTATGGTTTTAGAATCTTCTAGTTATCTATTTTATTATTATAGCCAGAAAGAATATTGTAAAAGAACATTTATGCAACATTGTCCTCTAGTGGTAAAATTTTTTCTATGCAAAATATTTCTCCATTAAACCAAAGTCAAACATAAAACAAAAATACTATGACTTTAGAGTAATATTTATTAATGAAGTGCTATACTGTGCTGCAAGCATATATGCCTCCTATGCAATTGGAATATATACATACATATAGCTGCAGTTTGAGACAATATTTCTTGCATCCAACTAATCAATTAAAGCTTGACTTATAGCATTCAACATTCTTTACCTTTAAAGTGCCATAACATGCTACTGCTTTTGTTCTAACATAACTGTTCCTCTAGGATTTCCTTCAAAACAGAATATTTTCTCTAACTACATAAAATTATCACTAGCCTTCCTTGTCTTCCTATCTATTTCAAATTTAATTTGATTTCCCTTTTTGCTTTTTTTACAAAAAAAAAAAATCACCATCAATACCATTATAGCCAAATAATAATACAGGTAATAGTTGGAGACTCAGTAATACGAAGAACTGAAACAAACACTGTGGGTTGCCTGGATTCATTGGCTCACAAAGTATGTTGCCTCCAGAAACAAAGATCAGGGATGTGACAAAACATTTTCAAAATTTATCACTTTTACTGCAAATTAATTTTTTTTCTAGTATACGGGTAGTTCTCAACTTATGACCGTAATTGAATCCATAATTTCTGTTGTTAAATTAGACATTTGTTGAGTTTTGTCCCATTTTACAATCTTTTTTGCCATAGTTGTCAAGTGAATCACTGCAGTTGATAAGTTAGTAACCCAGTTGTTCAGTGAACCTGGCTTCCCCGTTGACTTTGCTTGTCAGAAGGTCGCAAAAGGGGAACACATGACCTTGGGACACAGCAATGGTCATAAATATGAACCAGTTGCCAAGCATCTGAATTTTGATCATATGATCACGGGGAGGCTGCAAAGGTCGTAACAGTGAAAAATGTCACATAACTTTGAAAGGTCACTAAATAAACTGCTGTAAGTCAAGGACTACCTGCATACGGGGACAAATAAAGCTGCAATAATTATAGCAGTCACACGTATATGTAATTTCGCTTACTGACTCATTTCGCAACCATTTGAATTTATGATGGTATAAAAACAACAGCTTTGTAATCACTCCTCACATTTATGACTCTTGCAGAACCCCTGGTCACATGAATGCCATTTGCACACTTCCCAATCTGCTTATGACAAGAAGAGTTAATAGAGAATGCTGAAATAAAATCATAGGTCATGATCATGTGATGTTACACTTAATGACCATAGTGACTCACTTAATGACTGAATAGGAAATGATGTAAGTCTATTACAGTCACTTGATTTTCCATTTAACAAATGTGTTGCTTAACAGTGGAGTTGCTGCTCCCAATTTTGGTTGCTAAGTGAGGACTATCAGTCTCACAGACTCTGAAAATCTTAGAAGGAGATACAAGGGAGGTGGTGTTCTTGTTCATCCTTTCAGATCGTAAAACAAGAAGATTGGAAAAAAAAACACTGTTACTGAAAATCAATATTTAGTATGCAAACAGGAAATATCTACTTTCTGAAACTATGAAATATGTTATGTAGATGATGGACTACTGGAATTATGGTTGGGTTATGCCTTACAAGGTATGATAAAATGTGTTTGGTAAAACTATGGAGAATTTGATTGGGAAGGCTTTAAGTGGAATCCTTTAGGGATAAGAACAGATCTCCTGAAGTCTAGATCTCAGATAAAAACTTGTAGAATTTAGAAAGTGGGTGTGCTGAAAGAGTCCATTAAAAAACACTGTGAAAAGTAAAAAAAAACATTTTCACAAAGTATATGGCCTTCATTAATTATATCTTTATGCTCAGAATAAGAAAAATCAACAAGGTGAATTTTAATTATTGGTACAGAGAAATAAATACAGTACGATCTAATAGATATGATGGAGACCTGGACGGAACGTTTATCAGATCTGGAATATAACAACTTGAACAGAAGCAATATTGTAGAGGAAAAACAATTGCATTGTATATTAAAACTACCAATTCTTGCACAGATATCGAAATGAATGAATATGGCAATACTTTAAAGCATCTGAGTTATAGAAACAGAAAGCAATATTATAGTTTATATCTATTGTCACTTGCTCATCCAAACAGAAAATATGGATGAAGTTTTCCAAAACCAAATTGCAAATATTTCAAAGAGACATGAAATCATAGGGGACTTTTATACCATTTGTTGGGGGACAGACTTTGCCATGAATGATTTGTCCATTATATTTCTGACTTGTCTTGCTGACAACTTTCTCTTTGAGGATGGAAAAGTGTATAAAAGAAGTTGTCTTAACTTGATATAACAAATATTGAAAATTCCAGGACCATAATAAAATAGGGTGGCCACTAGCTCTTTGCCTATACTTTCACTCATCAGGCTTAGTACTACACTAGCAGTCCTCTATTCTGTATGAATTTAACATAATTTTAGCCTCTAGGTATTTTTATAGGGCTTTTAGCTATTATTACTAGATAAGCCAGATAATTCATTTGCTCAGTGAAATTCCTCCATATTGCATTTCTAATCCTTATTGATTTAGGAAAAGAGATCAGATTTACTCTCTACATCTTTAAGTAACAAAACTTTAAAATTATATACACTACCTCTGCAAGCATATCATGGAGATCCGCCTCATTGGGACAACAGCCTAATGACCTAATGATAGTGCCAATCTCTCTGAAAAAGGAGAACATCTGTTATTAATATACAAATAATGCAAATCTCTAATTCTGATTTGTTTTGTTCAATTGCCTCCCCATATAGCAGGAGTGTGAAACTCACAACATCATTTATCGCGACTTTTTTCCGTTGCCGGCAATGGGGTGGGCGCGGTTTCGCCATGACGCATCCGGCCTGCGGGCTGGTAGTTTGACACCCCTGCCATATAGTATGCCTATTTCTATGGTTCAAAAGTTCATAACCACTGAGGGCATAGATAGAAGGAATGCAGTTGCCATGTATCCTAAATCCCAGATCTTTAGTGAAATAGAATGGCTTATACATTTAGTAAAATGTATAAGAAATGCATTGTTTTTCAGATATACTAACAAAGAAGTGTCAATTATTCTTTCTGCCTCCAAACACAGTTAATTTACAGGACCTGAACAAAAGAAGGTGATGGATCTTTAAGGGCTTAGTGACTAAACATACATTGCAATATATAATAACATTAATTCATGCTTTCAAACCTAAACTGAATGTCTACTTAATCGAAATATAGTTCTGCAGTATTGAATTTAAATTCCTGTCATGAAAAATTATGAGGATGTCCTAAAATTATTCACTTTCTAAATATATTTACAGTAACTGGCCTAATCTAGGTTTATCTCATCACTGTGATAGAATGTACACCTGGAGAATCAGTAGAGAAGACTCTTTTTAGCAAAATAGAGCTTTCCCAAGAACGAGGCAGTAAATCTCATCAGAGATAGGCCCAGATTAAAAGACTGCATATTAAAGGACTGTGCAGTTCTGTGCAGGATGGGGGAGGAGGAGAAGATCAGAATAGCTACATCCTATAATTTTTGTAGGATATATCTAGAAGGTTAGAAGGTTACAGCTTTAGTTTGGTAAGATTCTGTCCATTATTTGTAAGCAAAGGATTGGACTTGATTGGATTTCCTTGTGTCATTTAGGCTTGAGCCTGACAATCACCTACCCAAAACTTAGATTACTACAGAATAATTCAATCTTGGTATTTACAGTTGTGGTAGGCTAGCCTTTCCCTACCTCAGTACCTTCTGGTGTATAAATTTCAACTCCCAGAATTCTCAATAATGATCACCTCAGAGAATTCTTTGAGTAAAATTCATGCATCTGGGAGACACCAAGTTGGGGAAGGCAGGATTAAGCTGCTATCATCTTTCCTGTTGAATGGAAAGGGAGCACAGAAATTCACTTATTTGCCAGGAGATGTAAAACTAAAGAATAAACTAAAGAATATATATTTAAAATACAACAGAAAAAAGGTACACTGAATAATTGGCTTTCAAAAATATAAACAGTCCAGCACTAAAACAGTTAACTCATTTTCTTAATAAACCCCAGCAAAATCTCCAGCTAAGCAATAAGCTATGCCACAGTGAATAATAGTTAAGAAAGAAGAAGATTGTGGCAATAAAACAAACAAAACAAGAAAGGGCAAAGGGAGTTAAAAGAAACCAACTGTAGGAAGAAAAACTCAAAGAGAAATCTGGTAACTATAGTAACCAAACCAAACTAGAACTTATCCTCTGTCAAACCTATCCCTTGTCAAACCCAAATTTTCACACTTCAGGCCTTTTCCCCATAACAAAGAGAACAGAACTTCCCTCCCTTCTGTGTTTGCCTTTTATACGGTAAAACAGATGTTTCCCAGTCTCTGATTTGTGCTAACATTAACTTCTTCCCTTATGCATTCAGCCAAATCATTGTGATCTCAGATTCCTGATTTCTGGGAAGTTTCCATTCTGCAACACAGACAACCACCCACATTGGGGCTAACTAAATTAATCTAAAACCAATCGAAGTGTGGAACGTTTCTCTTTAAAATAATTGTCGTTCTTTACCCACACTGCTTTATCACTAGAGCTATTAGAATTGAAATTTTCCAAACCTGACATCCACTGTTTTATTACACTCATGGTCAAACACTTCAAAAGCTTCTGTGATCTTCTTTTGGATTTCTGCTATTGCAGATTCTATAAAGCAAAAAATTAAAATTCAATCAGAGTATACTTTTTGTCAAAATTAGCAGTAAAGTATTCATTAAAAGCAGCATAGCAAACATTTTGAGCTTTCTAGAGTTAGTTTTGTTGTTAGGTGTAATATAGGTGGATAAATGAGTGGGACAAAATTCTGTTTTCACTGTCAGTCTCACTGTCACTGTCCTGATTTTCTCTTTTTCATCAATTTTGAATGTGAATGTCATCCCTCAATCTTTTGTGCTAAATTTGACATTGCATTAATCATATGCTAAGTGCAGTAAAAACACCATTTGATGGAAATAGAGGATGTACCAGAATATACTGAATGCTCTGAGAATAGTTTGGCATTGAGCAGGGAGTAAGACAATGTGTGATATCTCCCTATTTAGGATGTTTATGGATAAAGGAACAGTTGTGGTGATGCTAGAGGTCTATTGATTGGGAATGTAAGTAAATGTGCATATACTCTTGAAGGCTGATAATCACTGTTATCGGCTGAGTACCTAAATCCCAATAGAAGAGAACATAAATTACTCAGGGTTGAATTATGGAGTCCAGGTGCTTTCTGAGCTTGGTTGTTTTCTTGCAGACATTTCATTACCCAACTAGTTAACATCATCAGTATGTATAAATAGGGATTTTCTCCCTGTTTATATATATAGTAGCTTGCCCTGCCAGTGTTGCTGGGTGCGTAATTTTCTCTTTGATAGCTCCTTGATTAAGATATTGTTTTCTGCTTGCTTGTCTGGTGTTGATCCCTCTTATCAGGATGTTAGCTGCTGGAGAGGATGTGTTCTACCCTGCTCAGCTTTGCTTTTGGATTGTCGGGCAGCCTCGGTGAGTCTGAAGGGGCACGAGACCATGCCCCCAAAAGACTTCTCTTTTCCACACCAAAAGCTTTTTCAAAGGAATGAAAGGGGAGCAATCTCATGCTGCTTCAGGCCGTCTGTCCCTTTGCAAAAGCTTTTGGCACAAAGAAGTATGAGCACGAAACTGCACCCCAAAGTCTTCTCTTCTCTCATGTGAGTGGAGCTGTGCGCATGCACCAGCCCACTACTTGCATTGCCCAATTCTACTCTCCCTCCCAGCAAGGTCATCAAACCACAAAGATTGGGGACTGCTGCCCTAAAAAATTGTGTGTATATGTGTATACCCACAGATATACATACATGTATAAATATATGTATACATATAGGGATCGAATCTCTCTAGGTATCTGGGGTTTATTCAAAACCACTATTGAATACATATGAATATTGAACAAATGTAGCACAGATCAGGAGGGGACCAAGTTTACACCAGCATTATCAAGATTTCCTATACAACAGTTCCTAAATGAACTGTTGTAAGTTGAGGACTACCTGTACTTTAAACTACGGCGTTCAACTTGTCTCTGAAAAATCATGTCTTCTTTATGTTTCATTTTAGTAAGGACATTGTTAAACTGGTGTCATCCACAATAGTGATGAAGAATCAAGATACTGTACTGTTTTATGAGAGATAAAGAGCTATAATTACAATTTTGAAATGACTGTCAGCATTTATTTTTTTTATTATCATTTGTCTTTCTATTAGTAGCGCTCAATAAGAAATCAGGATATCCTTTACATAAATCAGTAAATTGTGGAAGTCTCTGCAGGGTCCAATATAGTCACATCAAAATTATTTCCCCTTTTTAATACATATAAAGTATACAGATACAGAGTTATCCTGTTCATTTAAACAAATGACTTGTCTTTTATGTATTGCTATTCTTTATAATGAATATTCTGGGTGGGTATGAAGTCACTTGCCAGTGGCAAACATTTGAAAAAAATCTTTAAGATCTATAATTTTTTTAAAAATTTCAACAAAGCTATACATTGTAAACACATTTGATAAATATGCATCAATATGATAAATCTTCAGAGACAGTTAAACCTACAATACAATGGAAACTAATTGAATAAGAAAAATACAGATGGTGAGAGTCAGGAAGAGATTAAGGAAGTAAGATAAACCATATAGGCAAAAATAGTTGGGTCTGAGAAAGGAAGAAGAGAAGCTATAAAAATATATAGGAAATGGCTAGCCAGGAAGGATAGGTTGAATGGAGAATAAGGAAAATAAGCTGAATAAAATAAGAAGAGAGGCACACTGAATTGAAAAGCAGGAAAAGAACTTATTGTTTAAAATGGGGACATAAATATATACTGAGTTTAAAATAACCATTTAAATGTCTATTTTTTCTTATTCTTATTGTATATGTGAATATGATTTAGTATGTTATCAGGAAATGTGTATAGGCGGACGGAAAGAGTGTAACCTCATACTACCTCAGCCAATGGGGAAAGAGGAGGGCTGTAGCGGCCGGTGATAGGGATGAATAAAAGAAGGAGATATTTTGGGTTAAAACTTTGGAGAGAACCAAGCTTTGAGAGCTTCTCTCCCCGCTTATTGCAATAAACGAAACAAAAGGCCTTCACTGTGTCTTGGCTGGTTATTGGTCAGGCGAGCTTGCCTCTGGTCACGAAGGAAAGTAGCCAGGAGCACATAACACATTCCTATCCTGTAATTTACAAATATTATGGTCAACATTTTAAAGACAGGCCTGGATTTGTATACTTAAATGTTGTATTTGTGAATAAATCTGTTAAATATTTCTTTCCTGATATATTTTAAGTAATTACACATTTCAAATTTTACTTTCTTTATCCAATTTGTTTGGATTTGAGATAAAAAACACACCTGCTATATTTATCTCCGTTGCCCTAAGAATGTTGAAGCACTCCTATGTTTGCAAAATAAGCCTACCCATTATTTACATAAACATGGTTCACTAAATATCACATTTTGTTGTTTTCATGACACATTGAAGCATAAAATATCTACAGTCTATATTTTCCTACATTTTGTACTAAAATATAGTTAGTTTAGTTTGACTCAATACAGTCTACAGGACACAGTCACAGTAACAAGAACAACTTCTGATTCTTTAAAGATGAGTGGTGGTGAATCACACATGATTTTTAATAAGTCTAGGTGCCAATTTTTTTTTTAATGCCACACTATATGTTTCCATCTTAGAAAGGCTGCATTAATAAAGTAGTTGCTCTGGACTATCTTGAGGGCAGCGCTCCCAGTTCTCAAGCAAACCAAATACTCCCACATCAATGAATGCTTTGAAATAGGAACGAAGTCTGTATCAAGTTGGAGAAGGCACACATTGGTAGAAGTCTCTGCTATCGCTGATAATAACAGGAGTTTTGAAATTCAGAGTTTTGTCTCTAGCCCCGCAAGGTATGGAGCAGCATGGCTACATTTTGTTCCGAGGATATATGTGAGGAAAGAAGGGAAAGAAACCCGGGTTTGTACTGAGAGACCGAGGAGAGTCCTACTGAACGTAAATAAACTTGAAGGTGAGGCGGTAGGCCAGGAAAAAGATGTAACCTAACCCTGCGTTCAGCGAAAAGCCTTTAAAAAAAATTGTAGCAGGCAGCGGGCTCGGAGGTACAAAGTAGAGAGGAAATGGTGAAGCTCCTCTCTAATCCCCCGTTCTTACCCGCAGCGACTCCTTCACGCTCCTCCGTCGCCATGGCGGCTTCTTAGCGGTCGCCATGGAGACGTTCGACACGGGCCGGGTCCCAGCTAGTGTTTCTCTCGGCTTTCCCAGTCACCGCCCAGAGGCGACGCCCTGCCTCCCTCCGGACCTTCAAGTTGAGGCGCAGTTTCATTGCAGGTAAAGTGTCCCGCGCGCTGCTGGATTTTGCCAGCAGCGACCTTGTTACCAATTTGCTGTTTAAAAGTGCTGTTTAAAAGTGCCTCTCAGAAACTTATGGCTTGGTGTTTTGTTTTTGTTTTTTTTAAATATAACGCAAGGGTTTATAATTATTACCATGTGGCCAAAAGAAGAGGCCATATCGCTTAAGTCTGCCTCAAAGCCACATAAACAGCATTACCATTTGGAAACTGGGAAACTTTCTAGGAAGAGTATAGTGTGTAAATACTTAACAAAAACAGGAACTAGCTGGGCAAAAGATACCAGATGAAAAGGACTAAACCTTGATTTGGTGAGCCTCATAAATGTTAAAGGTGCATGCAGTCCTCTGGAGAATTTTTTACTGATTTAATTCTTTTTAAAATCATGAAATTTTTAAGAATGAATGCTTCCAAGATAAATCTGTCTTCTGTTTTGAGATGCAGTATTGTTTAATCTAGGGTCTGGGGTAAATTTTGGTATGGTACCAAACCATTACTTGTTTAATCATAGTTTATTGAATATACTACAATTGGCTGAGACATTAAGCCATGAACCGCTCTTTTATAAAACAACTGTCTTCATAAATCATATCCTTTGTGTTTTATGTGAACTGAGTTTTAGGGCTGAAAATTATTTTAAATACACTGTTGCAGCTGTGTAGAGGAATATGAGATTAGAAAAAACAAGTAATATGCATTTACATGCATGTTATAATATTTTTCTTTTGAATTAAGACAACTTTTGGAAAAAGTGGCAAGCAAACACATTTTAAGCCAATTTGTGTACTTTGTCTTTAAGCAATTGCTTCTCCAAAACTCCAGTTGTGTTGCTTCATGGGGGGGAGGACTGTTCTTGGGAGGGATGAGTAAAAAAACATGTCAAGAATATATAAACTTAGAAAGCTCACTGCTTTGCTGTCCATCTAAAGCAAGCAGGCACTTAAAGTGGACAGCTGCAATTTAGGAAGATTCTCTAGAAGCAGAATATCTGCACCCACTCTCTTGGCCTTCCATGGAGGGCCTAAAAACTTGGCTCTGCATATTGGCTTGGGGTTCCCATTGGAGGTTGTTAATGGACTGAGAGAAGGTTCTATCTCCATCCCATGTGTATCTTGCTGCCATCTTTACTATTAAGATGTATACTATCTTAATGTTTTATCTTTTTGTTTTTACTTTGGTGTAAGCCAGCTAGATTCGCCTCTAGCCAAGATGCATGATATGTTAAATAAATAAATATTTAACTGTAATGACAATGGCAAAATATTTCAAGCTGCACCAGAGAAGATAATAAACTAATCCTGTGTTTTACCAAGAAAGCCACATGGATAGACAATATGAATATTGGTGACATAATGCCAGATGATGGGAATCTCTGATTAAATGGCACTTAACATGCTACTGTGTAAGAACTGAAGACATTTCAGAGTGCCAATAGTGTTTATGAAGTAGTTAGGTTAAAGCCTTTGGGGTGTCTAGTTGTTGATGTTGCTATGCAGAAAAAGTATCCGAAGTTACAAAATGGAATTACAGCATGAACATGGAACTTGAGAAAGCATGAAATGAAAATATTACATATTGACATCTTAAGCAATAGCTAACTGAAATGGAATAGAATTGGACACTTCTGGTCAGAAGATTATACTGTTAATTACTCAGAACATGAAAAAAAAGAAGGAATGGTGTTGCTTTCAGGGTCAGGAAAGATATAGCAAATAAAATATTTGGGCAGAATGTAGCCAATGCCTAAATAATATCAATCGGATTTCGCAGTTATCCTTCAGTATGACAATCATTCAAGTTTACATTCCTATCACTGATGCAGAAGAACAGATGGCTGATTAATTTTATGGTGAAGTTCAATTTGAAATCCAACAGAACATGCAGGTAGGATATACTGCTTGGGGGCAGACTGAATATTGAAGTTGGAAATATTAAGGTAGACTATGGCCTAGAAAACTAATGTGAAGCAGGAGAATGACTTAACCAATTTCTGCCAATCCAGTAGTTTACTGCTTGTCTTACGGCAACTGCCTATACAATGGGTAACAACTGCCTATAAAATGCCCATACAATGCCTGTACATGTGGATATTACCAGATAGAGTACACAAAAATCAGATTGTTACAAGATATTGTTACAAGAAGGTGGTAGGCATCAGTTATAATAGCAAAGACATGGTCAGGGGCTTACCGTGAAACAAAATCACAGACTGCTCATGGGCAGGTCCCAGATTAAACTAAAGAGGAAAAAAACCAACCAATTTTCATGATACGATCTTGAGCATATATCTACATTTGTCAAACAGAACATCAGGAATTGTTTTGAATTCCTTAACCTCATTGATAGGGAATCTGGGGAACTGTGGAAGGAAATCATAGAAGTTATTAAGAATAAATGTGAAAAGAGGCACTCAGAGATCAAGAAACAGAAGAAGAATAGAATAGAATAGAAATAGAAGAATAGAATAGAATAGAATAGAGCTGGAAGGGACCTTGGAGGTCTTCTAGTCCAACCCTCTGCTCAAGCAGGAGAACCTATACCATCTCAGATAAGTGACTGTCTAGCCTCTTTTTAAAAATCTCCAGTGATGGAGTGCCCACGATTTCTGGGGACAAGCAATTCCACTGGTTAATTGTCCTCACTGTCAGGAAGTTTCTCCTTAATTCCAGGTTGCTTCTCTCTTTGATCACTTTCCAACCATTGTTTGTTGTCCTGCCCTCTGGTGCTTTGGTGAATAACATGACCCCCTCTTCTTTTTGGCAGCCCCTCAAATACTAGAATACTGCTATCATGTCTCCCCTATTTCTTCTTTTCTTTAGATTAGTCAAACCCAAGTCCTGCAGCCATTCTTTGTATGTTTTAATCTCCAGGCCTTTGATCATCTTAGTTGCTCTTTTCTGATTTTTTTCCAAACATCTCAACATCTTTTTTGTAATGTGGTGACCAAAATTGGCTGCAGTATTCCAGGTGTGGTCCTAGTAGGGTTTTATAAAGTAGTACTAATACCTCATGTGATCTTGATTTTATACCTCTGTTTATACAACCCAGGATTGTATTAGCTTTTTTGGCTTCTGCTGCACACTATTGGCTCATGATTAAGTGATCGTCCACTAGGACTCCAAGGTCCCTTTCACAGTTACTGTTTTTAAGCTAGGTCTTGTCCAGTCTGTACTTGTACCTTTGATTTTTCCGCCTAAATATAAAATTTTGCTTTTCTCCACATTGAAACTCATTTTGTTGGATAGGGCCCATTGTTCAAGTTTGTCAAGAACTTTTTGGATCCTGAGTTTGCTTCTGGGGTGTTGGCTACTCCTGCCAGTTTGGTGTCATCTCTAAATTTGATGAGTTCCCCTTTAATTTCCTCATCTAAGTCATTGATGAAGATACTGAAGATATTGGGCCAAAGACAGAACCTTGTGGTACCCCGCTGCTTACTTCTCTCTAGAAGTAAAACTGGATGTCAGAACAAAATAATGGAATTTGTTAAAAAGAGATATCAAAACTAAGAAAGACAAAGATCTAAGGAAGGAATTTAACAAAGAATTTCATATAGCTAGTAGAAGAGACAACAAGGAGTATTACATCTGTAAAGACAATAAAGATGGAAACAGACATGAAAAAGCGAGGCAAGTCTTCAGAAGATCTCCAAAGGTGTTGGAGGTTTGAACCTCAAATAGCTACTGTACACAAAATGAACAGATAATACTTTATTTCAATATGAATAAACAAAGATGGAAGGGGTATAGTGAAATTCTATACAGTACAGATATTAGTATCTGAGATATTTTAGAATAGCAGTCCCCAACCTTTTTGGTTCCAGCAGGAGCAGCAGTGGCATGGGGGGGGGGGTTGTGCGCGCAACCTAGTTCCTGCAAATGTGCAAATGAATCTTCGCATGCTCGCCCACTGCTTGCACAGCCTGGTTCCCAATGGGCCATAGACCGGTCTGCAATCCGGGGGTTGGGAACCTCCGCCTTAGAAGATATAAGATAAGATAACCTTTTTTGTCATTTTTATACTGCGGGCACGATGGCAACTTAGAAGCACTTCTAGTACTAGAAAATGAAGTTAGATCAGCACTCTAATTGTTATCTAATTCCAGTGTGATTAGTGAAATTTAAATGCTTAATATATTGTATTTGCATACTTCAATTTCAGTGAGAATTGGCTTGCATGGCTGATTGTGAGTGATGCATTTTTGTGTAATCCTATTCATGTTTAATCTTTAATCTGTAGTCTGTTTCAGAGGAAAATCATTGAGCTGCGGTGTTGGAGAAGGCTCCTGTGTATTCCTTGGACCGCAAAAGTGACTAGCAAGCAAGTACTGGAGCGTATAACACCAGACATGTCACTTGAAGGCAAAAATCACAAAACTGCATCTCAATTAATTTTGGCCATGTCATGTGGGGGAATTTATTGGAGAAAGCAATTATGCTTGGAAGAGTTAGCAGTAAAAGGAAACTAGGCTGCCAAAGAACACAATGGCTGGATGCCATCAAAGTGAATACCAGCCAGGGCATAGTAACAACTCAAAGAAGTAAAGTAGTGCAAGATTGGAAGACATGGAGAGACCCGGTCCATAGAATTGTCAAGAGTCGGACATAACTGAATGGATAATATCATCATCATGTTCAGTTTTACTTATTCTACTGCAAGTACATACGTAATATTGTAGAGCTGATAGAGAAGGATGCTTTTTTGGAACTATTAGGAAATATTGCAAGAAACATCTTTAAGACCCAACTAATAATAAAAAATAACAAAATTTCTTCATTTCCTCCTAAGCTAGATGGCAAAATTGCAATTCTTATCTGTCATTTATTCAAGAATTTAGAAAATCTTGTCAATTTTTAATATTTCTTTATCTTCTAGATCTGATATTTTGCACCTTAATTTCAGGGTGACAAACCTCAGTCCTTATAAAAAATGAAAATCTATCTATTGTTATATGAATGGATTTCAGTTCTTTCCTTATAACTGCTCCATGTCTGCTCCAAAATACTGAATTAATAAGGAAAACATGATAGATTGAAGAAGAACAGAGGTATTAGCAGCAAATAGAAAGAAATGAGAAAAAAATAGGCCAAAAGATGGGAAAGACCATTGGGAAGGATGATAACAGGGGAGGAAAAGATTCAGGGGGGTAGTGAATGCATAGTCTTTCAGAGAAATGAAAAGATGACAATACAATGAATAGAGGTAGTGACCCAGAAAGAAAATGTTGGTGAATATGTAGTGCAAATGGATTATCAGAGATCTCATGTGGCCTCAGTGTAGAGTCAAAGGCTTTTAAAATGAGGGTGCACCCTCACCTGAGAATTGCGGTATAATAAAATGCACAAGTGGAGATGATACTTGATAAGTCTGTATAAGAAATATCTACAGTAGGTATATTGGACTAGATCTCCATGGTGCATTTTAATTCAGTGATTTTATGATTGTCTGGAGGAGTTTTGAGAATATATCCAGATATCAAGAAGATCAAGGGAAAATTAATGATCATATTTCAGAAAACAGATCTTCAGATGGATCTGAAGTTAATAACAAATCTAAATAAATAAAGCCTAGCAAGAAACATGTTAGCAGAGAAACAGCATTCTTTACAGGGGATTCTTCAAGTTTGATTGCACTGATTCTTTAGTAAATATATTTGAAAGAGAATGGATATTATATCATAGAAACTTTTAGGAAGATAATTTAGTAACTTCATGTTAATTCCATAGACGAGAAAACGAGAAAAGTACAGGATAAAAAGGCTTAGAGTTTGCAATTCTCAGAACTGTAGACATCATGGTTACTTTCCACATATATTCAGAGTCTTGGCACTGTCTCAGCATGGGTAGAATCAGGCATAATTTCTGCAGTACTCTTTATTCTCTTTATATACCGTCTGGTGAAATCAACATGGTTAAGAACAATTTTTAGAAAAGTTGGAACAATAATCAATAGAGAGAAATTAGTTCCATTGTGTTAAGATAATATGATTATTGTTGAAACAGAGCAGAGAGAATAGAAAAAGGCTACTGCCCATATAAATAAGCCTTTTACTGTTATTGTTGAGGTTCTAATGGCTCATCTTTATTACAATATGTATTTTGAGGATCAGACCAAAATGGCATATTTTAAACAGTTTTTATAAATGGGACACATACCATAACATAATGCAAATCCTGTTTTGTGGGTGGAAAAAAAATTCTTCAGGAAAAAAATTGGTAACCAAGAAGAATATTCAGGCAAAAAGCTTTCTTGCAATTTGAGAAAAAGGACTATGAAGAATATCATTCCTAGACATGTGGTACCCAAGCCTAACTCTGCTGTCCTATTTGATTCACTTAATTCCAGAGCAATTTACTTAGACACAATGAAATTGCTGGAATGAGGAAAGAGTTTACCACTGAAGAGGTGTGCATCAGGAAAAGACTAAGGTATAACTGCTTAGGTATAAGGTATAAATACTTTGGCCACCTAATAAGAAGGAAGGACTCACTGGAGAAGGGCCTAATGCTGGGAAAGATGGAGGGCAAGAAAAGAAGGGGACGACAGAGAATGAGATGGCTGGATGGAGTCACTGAAGCAGTAGGTGTGAACTTAAATGGACTCCAGAAGATGGTAGAGGACAGGAAGACCTGGAGGAACATTGTCCATGGGGTCGCGATGGGTCGGACACGACTTTGCAATTAACAACAACAATAACTGCTTGTTCTATGTGCTGTTCTGGAATAGCAGTAAACCAAAAGCAGTCTAGTATTAGTTGATAGCAAGGCTTCCTTTGAGCACATACATGGAAAACCAAGGTTAGTCTAGATGGTTTACTCATTTGGGTATAAAAATAATAAAGCAAGAACTAAGCAAACATTAATTTATATATTGCTTCTGGATAAAATGGATTATCTAGATCCTTTTCAGTACATGCTCAGGCCTGGAAATGGGATGGAAATGGCAGTGGTCACACTTTTGATAAACTCTGGCGAGGGGGAGGGAGTAGTGCATTCATCTTTGCTGTACTTGACCTCTCAGAGAACTTCAATATCATCGACCATGATATCCTTCTGGAGCAGCTTTGGGTATGGGAGTGGTGGGTTCTGTGCTGTCCCAGTTCATTTCCTTCCTCTGTGGCTGCTTGGGGTTGATAGGAAGTAAGAGGTCCAGTCCTCATCCATTGTTTTGCAGAGTTCTGCAGTTCAGTACTTTCTTCACTTCTGTTTAACAATATGTGAAGCCACTGGGTGAGATCATCCGCCATCATGGACTGAGATATCAATATACTGATGACACCCAGCTGTATGTTTCGGCTCTTGGTGAATTAAGCAATGCCATGATCTCCCTCCTGCAGTGCTTGGAGGCTGTTAAGGGCTGGCTGAAACTGAACCCTGGCAAGAACGAGTGACTCTGCATTTTGAATTCTTTGGTCTATGGAGAATTGCCACCTTTGGTCTTAGATGGCACTGTCCCAAACAGACCCAATGTGTAATCGGAGAGTTCTTCTGGACTCATGACTCCTGCTCAAGAAGCAGATGGCAATCGTAGCCAGGAGGTCTTTTATGCAACTGCAGGTTGTGCACCAGTTACTCCTTTCCTGGACCAACAATCTCTGTTAACAGTCACTCATGTCCTAGTCACCTACCATTTTGACTTTCTGAGGATGGATGACTTTGCTCCAGGCTTTTCAGAATACTCTGCTTTAGCATGAGATGCTGCTGCTTCATTACCACTACTCTGGACTTAAAACTACTAACCCGTGAGCCCCCAAGGGTTAGTATCTTGGGTCTTTAGTATCTTGGTGATGGCTAGTGCCCTGGCCCCATTGTCTAAATCCCAGTGACTTGATCTGCTTTCATTTGCTTGGGCCTTTGGCAAGGATTCAATTGACGTCTGAAATTCTTTGTTACTGCCATCATCTGCACTGTTCAACATACACTGTTCTCAAAACTGCTAGTTTGTGACTGCATCTTCCTTCAGTTGTCATTTTCTGCTGAGCAATTGATTCATCCACCTGATTATGAAGGCTAGGACATTTAAGGTAAAAGGGGAAGAAAGGGCAGATGTATTTCTACATTGTGTATCTTTCACTCCATAATACCTGTGATAGAACAAGTATTGCCAATAGGAGCATATTTTATACTGGTGCAGTTTAACTTAGCCACGAGAAAGAAAACTAACTACACACACATACACACACACACACACACACACACACACACATATATGTATATCTTATCTGTTGGGTGAAGTACCCGGTCTACCAATATATGTATATATGTATATATACACAAACAAAATTTATAAAATTTCTTGATTTTTTTCTAATTGATACTATATTTGCATGTATCTCTGAAGATACTTGTGTAAAATTGGAAAGCAGGTAGAGATGAGGAATACAGCAGAAAAAACTAGACTTAATGTAATTTTGATTTACTTTGGTAATATAATCAGAGATAGCTTTTTTTAGCAACTTTTGATATTGTTTTGATAACTTAATTTCTAATCATTTTCTTGTATATTATCTAAAAATAAGATCGGGCAATATTTGAAAATGAAATGTTTGCCATAAGTCAGTGGTGGCGAACCTATGGCACGGATGCCAGAGGCAGCACTCAGAACCCTCTCTGTGGGCATGCGCGCCATCGCCCCAGTCCTAGGCCTTCAGCTAGGTTTTATAAAATCTTTTTGCTTTAGGCCTCCGCCGCTGTGTGCAAAAAAAAAAAAGTTCAGTCAATTTCAACTTCTCGTGGGGAAAAAAAAAGATCTTGCAAAGTTGGAATTGATTGAACTTTTTAGTCCCACCCAATCTGCTGTTACCACTGCGGCCACGCCCACCCAATTGGCCGTGCCCAGCCAATGGGCCACACCCACCCGGCACTCGACGATGCATAAGTGGGTTTTGGGTTGCAGTTTGGGCACTCAGTCTTTAAAAGGTTCGCCATCATTGCCATAAGTGATAGAAATGAACTGTTCGTTGTTTTATGTACATTGGTTTCTAAACAGTAGTGCACTTAAATTTATTGTCTAATTTGTAAGGCAAATAAAAAGCATGTAATAGTCACCTCTCATCCACACATTCAGCACACTAGGAATCTGTAATATGTGAGAGATATGTTGAAATATTAATATCACATGAAAAAGCTGATAACTAGCTAATATCCCATTAAAGAAGAGTATCCTACTAGTGAATCGTTCTTACCTATACTATATAGGCCTTATGTTTGAGATTGGCTGCGTCAATTTGCCTAATATATTATTTGAAGTTTTATTCTTTGACTTTTGTTATTTAAAGAATGTTCAAAATCTGCTGCTCTATAAAACCCAACAAATGCAGAGAGCAATTAAAGATTACAGAATTAAAAGATTATGCTGAATAACTGAATGGTATACAAGACAATAGAATATAAATTCAAAGTGCATTATTTAAAATAAAAGCATAGATGGAGATAAAATATGCAGAGATGTAAGGTATTCTAATTTGTTATCTTTGGGCAGTGATGGACAAATCTTTGGAATCTGCAAATCTTCAAAGATACCAGTGTAGCTGATAAATATACATCAATATGATAAATCTTCAGAGACAATGGAAACTAATTGAATAGAAAGAAAAATACAGATGGTGAGAGTCAGAAAGAGATAACATTAAGGAAGTAAGATAACCATATAGGCAAAAATAGCTGGGTCTGAGAAAGGAAGAGGAAAGTCATAAAATAGATAAATAGTTTTTTTAAGGAAATGGCTAGCCAGGAGTATAGGAAAGTAGGAAACCAGGCCAAATAAGATAAGAAGAGAATGATGAATTGAAATGATGAATTGAATTGAAAAGCAGGAAAAGAACTTATTGTTTAATGGGGACATAAATATATTTGAGTTTAAAAATAACCATAAGAAAATAATTTTTCTTATTCTTATTGTATAAGTGAATATGATTTAGTGTGTTATCAGGAAATGTGTATAGGCGGACGGAAAGAGTGTAACCTCATACTACCTCAGCCAATGGGGAAAGAGGAGGGCTGTAGCGGCCGGTGATAGGGATGAATAAAAGAAGGAGATATTTTGGGTTAAAACTTTGGAGAGAACCAAGCTTTGAGAGCTTCTCTCCCCGCTTATTGCAATAAACGAAACAAAAGGCCTTCCCTGTGTCTTGGCTGGTTATTGGTCAGGCGAGCTTGCCTCTGGTCACGAAGGAAAGTAGTCAGGAGCACATAACAGCCTTGGGGGCTCCTCCGGGATTTGCATCCGTTCCATCTTTGGCAGCCGGGGATATTCAAAAGGGGAGTGCGCACCTGGGTAAGTTTTTCCCAGCCCTAAAGTTTGGATTGCCCCTGCTCAAACAAGGAGGAATTGGAGATCCCGAGATGAAAGCCAGGACCCAGTGAAAACCTAAGGGAAAGTCGGCCGACCTAAGGAAGGACTTCAACTCAGCCTGACAGGTAAGATACCAGAGGGATATTTGTATATCAGAGAGGTGTTAATGGGCAATAAGAGTTTGAAGAGGAGGGACGCCTCCCCGGCCAGTGTGCCGGCCAATAAGGAAAAAGAGGAAAGGTATTTACATTCTGGAATGAACCCCCTTAGGGAGATGGGAATCCCTTAGGGAGAATGTTGAAGTATTTTAAGTCAATGCTTTAAACAAGGCATTTGAACAAAGGAAGGATGATACATTACAGTATATATTTGGCCTAAGTATATGTTTGGCCAGCCAATAAATTAAATTGGGCTTCTCAGCTTAGCTTAGAGCAATGGGGAATGGATAGGCAATGGTTAAAGTCTATCAGAAACACTCCTTGTATTTCCCCACTGCCTGGAGAACAAGCTACAAGTGCCCTAAAAGAGTAAAAGTGGAGATTTAACGTGGAAATGATGTTTAATAGTCTGTGTGTTTGTGTGTTTGTATTGACTCATTTCTAAAAACCTGGGGGAGGGGAGGGAGAGACCCTCTAACAGTAATATACAAAACAACAAGGTCTTAATGATTGTTTTGCCTGGGGTGAAGCATTTGGAATTTTTTGTGTCTGGTGTAAAAGCAAGAAAGGGTGAAGAAGGGTAGTTTCTTAGTAATTAGAAGGACAATAGAAAGTGTTAAAAGAATGGAAATAATCAGATGGAAGAAAGAGAGAGAGAGAAAGAAAGGAGCTGGGGGTAAATTTTATGCCTGGCCAGGATGAAAGGTGAGAACTCTGATCTGCTATTTTGTGTGAAAGAGTTAAGTAGAAAGCTATGTATTTCTTGAGGTTCCTATAGTTTGGAAGGTGACAAGGGGGGGGGGAATTGTCCCCCCTAACAGCTTTTGAAATCAGGCAATCTAAGAAAGAATTGCCCAAACTAATATAAGATCCTATTGAAGTAGGAAAACAGGTTAGAAATGTTTTTAGGACCAATGGAAAGCATGGGAAGGTATTAGGGTACAAATGCAGAAATTAGACAGATGGAAAACTAAAACAATAGAAGATTTATTAGCAGTAAAAGAGGCTCAGAAAGTATATGCGAAGTGAGAAGAGGAGAGAGATAAACATAAGATAAGATAAAAATTCATGGCTCAATTATTGCAAACAGGCCAGCAAAGGGGATGGGGAAGAGTAATCAGGAAATTAGGAAAAGCAGGCTGGGGGTGAGGACAACCAGTTGGCACCAGGGGATATAAATCTCTAGGAGAAAAATTTTCCCCAGTCCTTAAATAAATAAATAAATGTGCCTTTTGTAAGGAGGAAGGACACTGGGAAAATGAGTACCTTAAGAAGAAGGAGGGGGAAGAACTAGCAAATTTGGTGAATTTTGAGGATTAGGGGTGTCAGGGGACTAATCTGTTTTTTGGTTCAGCTTTTTAGGAACCCCTGATAAACTTTAAAGGTTGGATCCCTGGAGGAGGAAAGGGTGTATTCGGTGGATTCTGGACTACCATATTTACCCTGAACTTTTACCTCCAGGAATGCAAATTGGGAAAGGGAAGATTAAGGATCAGGGAATTATGGACATGTAGTAGAAGCAACAATATTTAAATCTGCTATGGTCCAGACAGTAGTAAAAGGACCTGAACTTTGTATTGGTTAAATGGAGCTGTAATTTGGCCAGGGGGTACTTAATTGGTAAATTGGGGATTGTTATTATGGGGAATGAAAGAGAAATAATTGTAAATATTATGACCTTGAGTGAGGAAGCTCAAGGAAAAGTGGACCCTCTTATATGGACCCAAGAGGGCAATAGAAGAGGGGTACACATGGATCCTTTAAAGGTGACTTTAAAGAACCCTGGTGAAGTAATTCACCAGAAACAGTATAATATTACATTGGAAGGAAGAATGGGTTTAAAACCCATGGTGGAAGGGCTATTGAAGGGGGGTGAAATTTTTGAGCAATCCTTTTAAACATGTTTAGTTTGTTACTTTTTTAACCCAAGAATTTCTGCCTTGGAAAAGTAAGAGATGCAGAAAAAAGAAGAAGAAAAGGGGGGGGAGGCAGTTTCTGTCTGCATGTTTGTTTGTGTGTATGTGTGTTTTTAAAGAGCAGAAATTGGGTAAAATTTCCTGACTGTAAGGATAATTAATCAGTGGGATAATTGTCTCCAGAAATTGTGGATGCTTCATTATTGGAGGTTTTTGGGAGGAGGTTAGAAATTGATAGGGTCTGAAATGGATAGAGTTTCCTGTTTCAGTAAGGGGTTGGACTAGAGGACCTCTAATATCCCATCCAACTCTGTTTTTGTATGTGTGGCATGCTTCAGTGATTTTCCTTTGCATTTTAGTTTGGATTTATCTTTAATAATGCATTTGAGGGTATTCTTGTCAAAGGAACAATCTTATGATGTTTTATTTAACATCTGATAAATATGTGTCTTTGGAACTCCTTGCTACTGCAGAAAAGATGATTAATTGCTGCATACTGTGTGTGCACAATTTGTTTTCCTTTTCCTTGGAGCCAAGCAGGGGGAGGGAAATCTTTATAGAAAACCAATTTGGTTTCAGGGTTATAGCCACAGGCTGCAAGGCTGGATTTGAGTTCAAATCCTGCTTTGGCCATGAGGGTTGGCTGAGTGTTTTGGGGCTGGTTTATTTTTGTTCAGCCCTAGGAAGGAGGTATTGGCAAGCCACTTTTGTAAATGTTAAGGCAATTTTCCTCCTGACTGAGGGCTGTTTCAAGCAAAAGTTTTGTATAAATTTTTACTCTGTCTGGTTTAGTGAGTGGTGGAAGGGGAAGACAATCTTTTGTCTTCTTAGCTATCCTGGTGTTCTTTGATGTGCTGCCACAAGAGTGATTTGAATGTTATTTGCCTGAGACAAAAGGCATTCCAGAAATGTTGGCCCAATGCTACTTGGTGAGCCTATGTGCTTTACCTTTTAGAATCCTGAATGTGTTATTTACAATAAGTTTATTGAATTATATTTTTGTAACATGGTATCTAATCAGGGTGAAAGGGGGAGGAGAAAGAAAAATGTGACAATTTTTGATAGAGCTTCCATGGACAAGTGTAGTCTATCTGATATAGGACAAATGATTTTTCTTTCCTCCCCTTTTAAGCTGTGGAAGCAAATACATTTTTATGTAGCTTCCCAATTTTGTAAGAACTTATTCTGGGAATTATAAAGAAATGGGAAAGCAACTTTTTGGCAGAAGAAAGGATTGAGGGTGTTTAGCAAATAAAGCCCAATTGGTATGAAAGGAGGTAAAATATCTAGAATATATTATCGTTGAAGGGGAAAGAAAAATAGATAGTAAAAGGATTAAGGATATAGATTTATAATTACCAAACAACAAAAATGGTCTTAAGGGGATTCTGTGGTTATTACAAGGTACTGCAAGAATGGTGATCCAAAAACTATACGAGGGGAAATATTGGGGAATTAAAGCATAGGTGGAAATGTATTTGAAATTCTATGCTACCCTTGGAATTTATGGGATAGCCCAAAGGGCTACAGAGGGATGTTTGATATGTAAAAGAGTTAATAAAGGGTTAAGACTCCCAAAGGAGGGAGACAAATAGCTAAATGTAGAACAAGTACTGGGATCTCTGTCTTCTCTTTGACAGGAAGGCTTGGTGGCACAAACAACTCCTTTGGAATTTCCAGTCCATAAAATCCAGCCGGGACAGTGGGTGCTGAATCGTAAATGGAAGGAGGAACTTCTACAGCCAAAGAAAGGAAGTTCCTTGTTATATCTGCTGTCCGGAGGGCTGAGAAGGGTTGGACTCACTACACACGAGCAAAGGTGGTGACTGGACCTGAAAGAGGGTGGACGGTTATTCCAGGACAAGGACTGAAAGCCACGTTTAAAAGGACTTGAACGGGTAGTGGACCAGAACGCCTACCTATTTTGAATATCTTTATTAGAATTTCAGGTGACCCCAGACGAAGAACAAAGATGTTGGTGGTGACTCATCAGAAAAATAAAAGTTGTTTGTTACAAATAAAATGAATAATTAAGTCAGAAGTCATACCATTAGAAACTGAAAATGTACATTGCAAGAATTAGGTGGTAGATGTGTTACCTCTGTAATAGCTAGTGATTATTGTTATTGTTGTAATTGTGGATCAATTTGTGGATGTGAAATACTGTAATAATCATGAGGAGTGGATTCTACTTCTAATATTACTGAAGACAACACACCAAAACAGCCTGGGAAATAAAGGTAAAAATTTGTTTTTGGAATTTAAAGGTAGCTGACAATCATGAAGCAGTGATGGATATTGCAAAAGGAATCAGGAATGTGGCCAAAGCTCCTGAACAAAAGTATGAACATATGTGGGGTGATTGGAGTTGGTTAACAAATTGGCTTCCCAATTTTGGATGGTTAAAACAAATATTTATAGGACTAGTGTTTATAGTTGTGATAGGTATTATATGTTGTGTCTGTCTCCAATGTTTACCCTGCTGTGTTTCATTTTGCACTAAAACATTGGGGTCAGTAGCGAAAAACATCTCTGGAGAAGATGTACAGATTAAGTTTATGTTATCTAATATAGCCAAAAAATGAAGATTCATCAGAGTATACAGAAATACAGGGGGGATTGATAAATATACATCAATATGATAAATCTTCAGAGACAATGGAAACTAATTGAATAGAAAGAAAAATACAGATGGTGAGAGTCAGAAAGAGATAACATTAAGGAAGTAAGATAACCATATAGGCAAAAATAGCTGGGTCTGAGAAAGGAAGAGGAAAGTCATAAAATAGATAAATAGTTTTTTTAAGGAAATGGCTAGCCAGGGAGTATAGGAAAGTAGGAAACCAGGCCAAATAAGATAAGAAGAGAATGATGAATTGAAATGATGAATTGAATTGAAAAGCAGGAAAAGAACTTATTGTTTAATGGGGACATAAATATATTTGAGTTTAAAAATAACCATAAGAAAATAATTTTTCTTCTTCTTATTGTATAAGTGAATATGATTTAGTGTGTTATCAGGAAATGTGTATAGGCGGACGGAAAGAGTGTAACCTCATACTACCTCAGCCAATGGGGAAAGAGGAGGGCTGTAGCGGCCGGTGATAGGGATGAATAAAAGAAGGAGATATTTTGGGTTAAAACTTTGGAGAGAACCAAGCTTTGAGAGCTTTTCTCCCCGCTTATTGCAATAAACGAAACAAAAGGCCTTCCCTGTGTCTTGGCTGGTTATTGGTCAGGCGAGCTTGCCTCTGGTCACAAAGGAAAGTAGCCAGGAGCACATAACAGTAGCCATCTTAACTGCTACTGTTCCATAATTGAGGGCATTCAACCATCATTGAATTGAAGGTCTGAGATAGTGGAAATTGAACAATTTTTAATAAGATGCTTTGGACAAAGGTGGAATTCAGGGTGCTTTTCCCTTTTAGTGTATGTGCACCTGCACAGCTTCTAAGAGTCATTACACTACATAGCAACCAATGCAATCCTTGGTCCAATTGTATTTCCATTTTCTGTCTACATAGTTTTTAATGTAGTCATACATGATAACTTTCTTGTTTAATGTGCAACTTGTGCCAAAAATAATCTGAAACCTACAATTTGGTAGAACATAAGCAGTATTTTGTATCTAATTCACTCAGGTATGTTTTTTGAGTGAAGGTACAGGGCCCAGCATCAAGTGAGTCTGATTATTCCGTAATATGTAACATTGGCCCGTAATTCAGGAACAGTTTTGATTTTTTTTTGCTGCGCCCAAGGTTTATAGCACGATTCAGCCAGAGAGCAGGGCTAAGGTAGTGTGGCAAGGAGGGCGAGGCTATATATAAGGCGCGCGGCGGGGGCGGGGTAAGCATAGCGTTACGTGCTCGAGCCCGTGAGTCGCGCTCCTCGTTCCTGCCTCGCGAGCCTCGGTGAAAGGATTTGGCGCCAGGCGGATCTCTTTCTGCAGCTGCCGCAGCCATACGAGCCAGCCGCCTACGCCCAGACCGCATCGAGTCCCTGCCGTCGCGCTGCCGCCATGAGCTGCTCGCCGGTGAACGTGAAAAAGTTGAAGGTGTCTGAGCTCAAGGAGGAGCTGAAGAAGCGGCGCCTCTCCGACAAGGGCCTCAAGGCCGATCTCATGGAACGGCTCCAAGCCGCGCTCGACCAGGAGGAGGCCGGTGGAGGGGGCTTAGCCAGCACCGAGCCCGGCAATGGCAACATCGAGGAGTTGGGGGAAGCCGCTCCGGGCAGCGGAGGTGCCCAGGAGGAATTGCTGATGGCTTCGGGAGGCGGAGGCCCCGACCAGGCCGCGGCCTGCGACGACGATGAGGAGGCGGAGTTCGGCGGCCAGGGAGAGGAGGAGGAGGACGAAGGCATGGAGCTGGGCGAAGAGAACGGCGAGGGGGTGGCCGCTGGTGAAGAAGAGGCGGCCGACGAGCTAGAAGACGACGAGAACGGCGACGACCAAGGCTTCCAGGAGGGGGAAGATGAGGACGAAGACGCCGGCGCCGCCGCCGCCGCGTCCACCACTAGCAGCAGCGGGAACGCCAATGGCCATGGCGCCGTGGGGAAAGAATTGTCTGGCAAGGCCGCCGGCGCTCCCGAGGCCTCGGCTTCGGTTTCGGCTTCGACTCCTGCGTCCTCGGGTCAGCCCGGCGCCAAGCAGCTTTCGCCTACCCAGCAGCCGCAGCAGCAAAAGACTGGAGGGCCCGCTCGCCCTGCGGGTGAGTATTTCGCGGAACCCAGATGGGCGGAGGCGGTTGGTAGCTTCTTCACGGCGTCGGGGTGCGCCGCCATCTTCTTTTCTTTCGGCGGCCGCGGCAACTCGGCCGTCGGGGATTTCCAGGCCTCGCGCGCCGCGTGTTTCGGAGGGGGAGGGGCGCTTGCGCCATTTCGCGAGAGCAATGAGGAAGGGGCGCGGGGGAAGGGCGGCGCAGAGGAGCCGCTGGGGCGCGCTGTGGAACGCGCGGGGGAGCGTTTGTTCGCTTTTACGTCATATCCGCTCGTGAGGCGCTGAGGACTCGAGTTCAAACGCGAACTACGATGGAGGCGGGCGAATCCTTTTCTTCCGATGTAGGCCTCTCGCAGCGGCTTGTTTATTTGGGTGAGGGTTACGAGTCTCTTTTGAGCCGTCTTCAAATTTAGTGAGCGGAAATAATGCCCGAAGCTGCGAAATGGCCGTCTACTTCTGGAAATAAAACGGAAAGCGGTGGATGAATATAGCGATGGGGTGTTGGTTAGTCACCTGCAGGGCGTATCGTTTCCATAGCAGGGTTTTTGTCCCTTTGCATTTTACTATGTTGTTTCTAATGTACTTTATTTTTTCCTCTAAAAATTCCAAGGAGAAACTAAACCTGAACAAAAACCTGGTGAGAAAAAAAGGGGAGTGAAAAGACCACGGGAAGACCACGGACGAGGCTATTTTGAGTATATTGAAGAAAACAAATATAGCAGGTAATAAGTGGTATTTAATTTTTTTAATGAAATACTTAAATGTTTTCCGATAGTTGAATTCAAGTTCCTTTTTTAATTGATCAGGGCCAAATCACCACAGCCACCTGTTGAAGAAGAGGATGAACACTTTGATGACACAGTGGTTTGTCTTGATACTTGTAAGTAAAAAAGTGTGCTGGTCTCTTAAAAGGTACTTCTTGGGTAAGACTTTGAGGATCTACTTATGCTTAATACCACACCTGAGGTACAATTTCTGCTTTTATTTGAATTGATTATTCAATATCTGTCACTATTGTAATTTATCAAGATTGTTTAGAAATATGCCAATGGTGAAAAGCCAAATAAAGTGGTACAACATACACAGGTATAGATTGAGTGTATTTTGTACCTAAGCCTAACTTTATATTTTAAAATTAACTATGTGCAGGCCTCTATATTAGTGTCTGAATTCCCATTTCCTCTTCAACTCTAGGTTGCTACACAGCTCTAATATATATATATATTTCGTAGCTCCTGTATTCTGAAGTATTCATAGCTCCTGTATTCTGAGCTAGTAGGAATTATTCATTGGTACATGGTTGTAAGATTGTGGTTGTAATACACAAAAATGGGTACATTTTGGAGCTTTACATAGAAAATCTTACTGGAGTCATTCTGAATACTTTTATGATATGAACATTTGAACTAACAATATCAATTGCTTATATTCTAGTTATTGTTAAAGAGACATCCATAACATAAATAATCCCATCAAAGCCAATATGATGCAACATACTAACTACTGATGAATTTTTAAAATAACATCTTCCACAAAAAGCTAGCAGAATTTTATATTGTGGATACCATTTTCAGAGCTGTAATACTAAAGTATTATTAAATGCTGGAATGAGGCACATAAGCCTGCATTGGTAAAGTATTGCAAACTGATAGAAACCAATATGTGTCTATATCAAGTTTACAGTAAATCAGATTTTTCTTTGCTGCAGGTTGGTTCAGTTTTGTCATGCTGTGTTGCCCATGAAGGGTTTAACTGATGAGTGATTATATTAAAGCTCTTTTTTAAAAAAGTATACCTAATACATGGAGCATGAGTATTGGAGAAGAAAACTGTTAACTTCTCTTTTGCAAAAGATCCTATCACTTGCATGTTCACTGTAGTTTTGGATGAACTGTGAGCTTGATTTTGGGATAGAGAGCGACTAGATCCATGGAGATTTAGTTCTGAATAAGTTTATTACGTCCTATTAAGGGGTCTAAATTTTAGGTTTGTTGTTAAAGGCAAAAAATTATGAATATTGTAATATAAAATTATGCTGCTTTGAGTGAAATGCAGTAGTATCTGCCAGAAGTTGAAATTGATGGAAAATATTTTTCTTCATACCCATCTATGTATCTAGAGGTACTCCACAAGTTGGAAATGATATAGAAATTTTTGGAAACACAGGAAGAAAATAGGAAGTCCCTTAATATGATGCTTACTATAATGATATTGGACACTGTCATTTCATGCAATATGAATAGATTAGTGTAAAAATGTAAAAACTGAGTTATCAAAAATTCTAAGTTATCTCTGAAACCTAGTTTTAGCTATTGCATACGGCTTGTATCTGTAATATGGTATTAGGTTAACATCAGTTTGGGAAGTTTAATTATTTTGGTGTTCTTTGTTAAAAAGCTTTTAAAGCACCATTGAAAATTGCTTAATGTGACACCTAAGTTATCTTGAAAACAATCTTAAATTTTCTGCTATTTTAGACATAGCAAAGCATACTCCAAATGAAGGTTGGGCAAACTTTTGACATTTATTTTGCTACTAGTATTGTGTCCACTATCCTATGCTTGATACATGTTACTTGATACTGTGTTCTGTGAACACACAGAAGGAAACTAATCAAGCTAGGTAAGGAACTAAAGCAAATTATGTGCTTACTGCAACCTAATTGAAATTGTTTGCATAGTTATCTGAGTATTGATCCGGGATACTCGCAGAACTCAAAATCTGATTCATGGAGCATTAAAAGCTCTTGGTCAAAGGTAACTTCTTTGTAAATAAAGGATATGAAATAATTGATATAAGGGCAATTTGAACGTGGACATTCTGTGAATTGTTAAAGAGTTTGAAAATTTTTATAAGTCATCCAGTCATCAGGTAATGGGTAGATTTTCTATTCACATTTGTTTAAATGCATGATAAGCACACTTTATACCTAAGCTGCATGTAGAAAATTTAATTCTGGAGTCAATTTAAGTACTACACATTGATCTTACTGCTTTGTTTTGGAATTTTTTTGTTTTGTTTTTGTTTGGGCTAAATTCATTTACAAATACACCCATGGTAATTCAGAAATACATGCAAGTTTTTAAATCAAAATAATGTGAACCACATTTTTAAAAGATGCTCTTCATTTTCATGTTACAACATACTACAACAGATTTGAACTATATCCCACCTCCCCCCTTTTTTTGAGACAGATAACTGTGACCTACACTTTAAAATTTCAAGAGATCGCTTTAGTGCTTCTTCATTAACTATGGAAAGTTTTGCCTTTCTCTGGGCTGGAGGACGAGCCTCCTATGGAGTTTCGAAAGGAAAAGTCTGTTTTGAGATGAAAGTAAGTGAAATTAATAGTGGTATTATCAACTCATTGATGTTGAAAGTGTTTTTGCTGAAACACAACTTGTAAAGGCAAAGAAGATACTTTATTGGTATCTGAAGGTATTATGAATATGTACCAGGTTTAATTAAAAAATAATGCTCCCTTTGCTTTTAAAGAAAAAGCTAACCAGAAAAGAATTGTTGGCTCTTGGGAAAAATGTAGATATTGAATAATAATAATTGTAAACAGTTTATTAAAATAAAATATAGAGTTCTGTGTAACCAAAATAGCATCATCTGTACACAAGAGGAAATATGTCTTTGGGTTCAGGTTTGCAAAAATAGCAATATGTTCGTATACATATTATAGCATGAAAAGTGGCAAGGAAAGATGGGTGTGTCTGGCAGAAATTCTGAAGAGAAATTCCTGGTTTTGTAATATATTTTAAGCCTACTTTTATTGTCAAAACTAAATTCTACTATTTTCTGTGGGATAGGTAACTGAAAAAATTCCTGTTAAGCATCTGTATACAAAAGACATTGACATACATGAAGTAAGAGTTGGCTGGTCACTCAACACAAGTGGGATGCTGCTTGGTAAGATGTTTTTTCCTGCCATTCTGAGATGAGAGAGGAAAAACTGTTCATTTTTTTTAAAATTTTGGTTAATTATAGCCTGTTTGGAATTAGCTAAATTTGTTATATATATAAATAAAATGTAATTAAGTGTACATATAACAGTAGGCCAGTTAGGTATCTCTTGTCCCTCTCCCCCCCCCCCTCTCCCATCTTGCTAAACGTTTTATCCTTTGGTTTTCTTAAAGGGAAGATAAAACAGCTTGTAGTGCTAGGGTATACAAAACATTTGTCTTGAATTGTTTTAGTTGCATTAGTGTTCTTAACAAAGTTGAAACATTCCTGGATATGGTTTGCTTCTGAAACTGAATTTTGTATTCACAAGTCAAAATGAAGAGTTTTTTGTTAAGCATCCAAGGCACACAATATAGTGATTAAAATGTAAAAATCAATACATGTTACAAAAAAAGTTTTAAAAACTTGTTTTTACTTTTGGAAATTCTGCTGTATTGAAATAAGTGTAGCTTCTTCCTCTGTAGGATACTACTGGAAGAAATCATTTCTCATGTCAAAGAGTAATCAATAACTTTTAGAAACACTCGTTTTTGTTAAGTTTAGCTCTGCTCTTACCTGCTTGACCCCATTTACGATAATGGGTTTACTTGTCTGAATAATTTTTCAGAGGTTGGCATAGAATGATAGAATCTCATTGGATAAGAAACAATGGAATTTGTTCCATAGGCATAGGCATTTTAACATCCTTCCCCTCCAAAAAACTACAGCTCTTTTTCTCCAATATATAATTTGCCTTGTGCCATTAGTAGTAAGTTTTTGTGTTTTCTACAGTTTGAAAGCCTCATCTGCAATTGTTCACATTTATTAGGTGAGGAGGAATTCTCTTATGGATACTCCTTAAAAGGGATAAAAACCTGCAATTGTGAGATTGAAGATTTTGGTGAGAAATTTGATGAAAATGATGTGATTGGATGCTTTGCTGTAAGTCTTCATTATCTTATTTGGATTGTAAATATTCCATATTTGCTGTTGTATATTGTGTAATTTTTAATAACTGAAGAATTAACGTGATAACTTTATTACAGTAATGAGAATTTTCTGGAATATTTGGGAATGTTCCCTTTAAGACTGCTGAGTTTTCTCCTGTACCATGTCATTCCAGAGACTGTTTCCAAAAATAAATCCTCTGAACTAGAAGTTATTTGAGATGTTCAAGAGATAAATATTAAAATAATATATTTCATCTGGAACCTCATGTCTTAACTCCTTTTTGGAGAGTTACGTAATAGCACTGAATCTCTTTGAAACAGGATAATCAGGGAGGAGGTTTAGCATTGTATAAAGTGAACTAAAACCCTCCTAATTAGATCAGAACATTTCTTGGACTCATTGTTTCTCTACTTTTGTTACAGCGTAGCTTGACTTTCACTCTAAAATTTAGTGTTAAATCTTAACTAGTAATCTGTTTAGATTTAGGGTTTCTTTCTGATATCTTAAACTACCTGAGGAATTGTCATTATGTTAATAAAAAATTTTTTGTTATGGCAGAATTTTGATGGTGATGAGGTGGAATTCTCTTACTCAAAGAATGGGCAGGACCTTGGAATTGCTTTCAAGATCCCTAAAGAAGTTCTTTCTGAACGGCCCATTTTCCCACATGTCCTCTGCCATAACTGTGCAGTGGAATTCAACTTTGGCCAGAAGGATGAGCCTTATTTCCCCATACCAGAGGGGTATACATTCATCCAAAATGTTAATCTGGAAGATAGAGTTAGAGGACCTAAAGGACCAGAACATAAGAAAGACTGTGAAGTAAGTAACAGCCCATTTTTGAATTAATATAAAAGCTTAATGTTTTCAGAAAGGATTGTTTTTATGCTACCTACTGTGTCCTGCAATGCTGAAAGTTTATAGTACAAGTCAAACACTTGGTAGATAATGAAATGTTTTATTTTGAGGCCTTATAATTAAAATCATGACTAAATTTTCATTAGGTGGTCATGATGATTGGTTTGCCTGGGGCTGGGAAGACTACATGGGTCACCAAACATTCAGCAGAGAATCCTGGAAAGTACAACATCCTTGGAACAAATACTATTATGGACAAAATGATGGTAAGTATTACTGTACTAATTTATTGCACAATTTTTAAACATAGCAACTTTAAATTGTAAATTGGCAGTGGAGTTACAGGTCATTCAGTTGACTAGTCTATCAGTTATAGTGTGCTTTCCATTGAGGATGTGACATGGAAAGGGCCAGGGACAGTTCAAGTGACTTGGGAATTCATTAAATTGATCACCATATTTGGAAATGTGGCTGTTAATGTGTTTCAGATTCTTGATTGACAGGTAATATTAAAACTATCCTGGCTGTTCACATGAAGCAGTTCTTTTTGATATTTCTTTGACATTCCAATAATCAGTATTTCTGATTTTGCAAGATCTTGCAACTGGCTAATCAAGTTGACACTTTGAAAATAAATTGGGATAGCATGTTTAATTGTTAAGATTTGGTGTGTGAAAGGATAAAGTGTCTTTATTTTAGAAATTTTAATTTATTAAGCTTAAAACAGTAATGATGATATATGCTACTTTGATTTTTATAGGTTGCAGGTTTTAAGCGGCAAATGGCTGACACTGGAAAACTTAACACATTGCTTCAAAGAGCACCTCAGTGTCTTGGCAAATTTATTGAGATTGCTGCTCGTAAGAAACGGAACTTTATTCTGGATCAGGTATGGGGGCGAGAATTCTTTATGTTACTAAGGCAATTAAGCTGCAGTTTAAGGGGCATAGAGTCTAAACTTCAGTGGGAAATAAGTGTTTGAGGCATAAAGTTGAAATTACAGCAATTGTGCTCAAAGTACAGTTAAAATCGGGGAAAATGGTTACCCTAGGGTCTAGGCCTAACGTACATAACTTCCTTCTACTTGTAAACTTCATTGCGTTATACATGTGGAGGTGAAATCTAAGCACACTAATTTAACTTCGCTCTAACAATGACAGCTACGTGTAGTAAGTTACTGCATTTTTTTCAGACAAATGTGTCTGCAGCTGCGCAGAGGAGAAAAATGTGCCTGTTTGCAGGCTTCCAGCGCAAAGCAGTTGTTGTTTGCCCAAAAGATGAAGACTACAAGCAAAGAACACAAAAGAAGGCAGAGGTGGAGGGAAAAGATCTTCCAGAGCATGCAGTGCTCAAAATGAAAGGCATGGAACATAATCTATACTGTGTTCTAGGATGTTGAGTATCTGTTTAAAGGAGTAATGTAAAATCTATAAAGATTCAAAATTTCTTTGCCTTAAACAATTAATGCCTCTTTAAAAAAAACTGGAAGACTTCTGTAACTTTGTTAAGACCAACACTATATTGTGTTCCCTCTGCTGCAGTCCTTAACACTATTCAGTCATGATATGCTTCATGCAGATGCACAAAGCTGTCTTGGCATTAAAGTGCCCTAGAAAACGAAGCTGAACATGTTTAGTGGACGTGTATTCCCAGTTCAACCTTATAGGGAGAATCTTTCAAGTGTTCAAGAATCTTGCTTTTAGCATCTTGAGTGAAGATTACCTGTCTTATATTCCTTTTATATAGGAGGGGAACTTTGGCTTGTTCTGATGGTTTCAGAAATAAATACTGAATATTGAGGGCTCTCTGTCTTATAGGAAATTTTACTCTGCCAGAGGTGTCAGAATGTTTTGATGAAATAATCTACGTAGAATTGCAAAAAGATGAAGCCCAAAAACTTCTGGAGCAGTACAAAGAAGAAAGCAAGAAGGCCCTTCCTCCAGAAAAAAAGCAGAATACTGGTTCAAAGAAAAGTAATAAAAAGAGTGGTAAAAACCAGTTTAACAGAGGTGGACAGAGAGGACGTGGTGGATTTAACATGCGTGGCAACTTCAGAGGAGGAGGTAGACAGTAGTACAATTTGTCCTTCTATGTTCCGTATATTATAGGAATCATCTTAAATTCCTGATCCTAAAGAAGAGAAAAGCTATGAAGGGTTTACAGCTACCTATATCTACTTCCAGAAAGTTCTCAGGCTCAGACACAAGGCAGTATCAGTATTTGTAAAGTAGGATAATGACGGCTATACAGCTGTCGAGTATCCCTTTTGTAGAGTGTTTGTCTTGATTTATGATTAATATGAAAGTGACAGGTGGTGGCTGAAAAAGTTGGGACTTGTCACTTCCTTTCATTACAACAATTCTTAAAGGAACTCTATTTGGGGTCCTGCAGAGGTTTGCCAGTTGAGGTCTTGGATTCCAGCTGCAAAGTTTTCATGTAGTTTTTCCATATGGCATGCTGGGTGTTGGGCAGAGGCTAACCAATGAAGGATAGCAGTTGCTTGTAGTTATGTATGCCTTTCTGGGGTAATGGGTTTTTTTAAAAAACAAAACAGACTAGTATGGGTGGCATTTTTTTTCTTCACAGTCCCAGGAAATCGTGGCGGCTATAACAGGAGAGGTGGCAATATGCCCCAGCGTGGAGGTGGTGGTGGCAGTGGTGGAGCCATAGGCTATCCATATCCTCGTGGACCTGTCTTCCCAGTAAGAGGAGGAGGTGGCGGTGGAGGCTATTCAAACAGGGGAAATTATAACAGAGGTGGAATGCCCAACAGAGGGAACTATAATCAGGTAATGTGTTGTTAAAACCAAGAAGATGGTCTTATTTTGTTAAATAATTTGCTTTCAGTAATCTACATTTAATTAAAAGCAGTATGTAGCTCTGATAACTAAACTTGAATGAGCCTGTTGCTAATAGTATGTCTAAAATTTTATGTTTCAATTACTTTTACTTTGAATCAGGTTTTTTCCCTTACATACAGTGATCTCTAATCAAAGAATGATATCATGCTAATAAATAATGGTATCATTATTTGTAATGCTACTTTGTGTGCAAGACTCCAAATGATTAAGTTTATAAAGACGTAAACATAACAAATGCAACCATAGAATAGTTGAGCACAAATCACATTTAGTATTAATACAAATGTGCAATCAGTTTATTTTATTTATTTATTTATGAGACTTATATACCACTTTAAGTTGGTTTCCTAATCCCTATATTTTTTTCAAATAATGGTTATTAAGCTAAATGGATCTGTTCCTAAACTGTTACTTGTAGATTGACTCAGTATTTTTTTATATATAAAATAGTACATTTTAATCTAGAATTCTGGCTGCTTTCTTTTGTATTTAGTGTGGTATCACATAGTATAATCACAGCTATTAATCTGAACAAAGCTTGTAGGTTCTCTTTAAATGGTTTATGGCTCTTGTGCTTGATAGGAAATATACTACAGTGTATTGGGGACATGCTCTTAGTAATAAATTTAGCATTTTCTTAATAGACAGAATTTATATCCAGCTGGAGTACAAAACCTATTTTTCTCAACTAAAACAACTTGATTGGATTGACAGAGAGTGTTCAACAGATAACTCAGTTTAACCCATTTCTTGTTTTGCTGTAGAATTTCAGAGGAAGGGGAAACAATCGTGGCTACAAAAATCAATCTCAGGGCTACAACCAGTGGCAGCAGGGTGTAAGTGTGCTTTTCAATTCTAATTAAAACATAATTTTTGTTTGTAAATACCTCTTTCTTTTTATAAGACTCATAAGTAAACCATAAACTTAAATTTGATATAACATTGTGTTCTCTTTGTTCTTTTGCAGCAATTCTGGGGTCAGAAGCCATGGAGTCAGCATTACCACCAAGGATATTATTGAATTCCCAAATAAAAATGAACTGATCCATATTTCTTCAAAACCTTCACAAGAAATCGACTGTTTTCTTTAGTAGGCTAACTTTTTAAACATTCCACAAGAGGAAGTGCCTGCAGGTTCCTTTTTTAGAAGCTTTGTGGGTTTTGGTTTTTGGTTTGTTTTTTTTTTGTACATTTTTTAATTGCAGTTTTAAAGTGAATCTTAAAAGAACCTTAGCATTGTGCACGATAAGCGAATGTGTCAGTATTTCAGGGTTCTTACATTTTATCTGTAAAATGTGATTTTTTTTTACCACAACAAAAGTAAAATGTTGCTTTGTATCTGGTGTCCTCTGATTAAAGATTTTTTTTTCTCCCCTCCCTCCCCTCAATTTCTAGGAAACAGTCGTGAGTCATCAAAACAGAATATTTAGCAACCAGGCTATTTTGTGCCTCCCCTCCCCAAATAATACAATGTAAACAATATTCATTACACTCCATCTTCCACTCCATTCTCTACGCAGTTTTTAGGTATGGAAGAGGGAAGAAAAATCAAAACAGTCTTGGCAATAAAGAAAGGGATATTCCTGTTGTTGTTTTTTTGATCTGGCAAAGGTTTTTGAAGAGGTAAAACAAACCTTAAAGCTAAATAGTGAAGGTGGAGTGCACATCTAATCTGGTTGCATCTGTCTGTAGAGGCTCAACTTGTGAAGGTACACACCATCAACAACTTTTTTCCATTGTTCTGCATTTTGATTCTGAAAAAGCTGGCTCTGCCCATTTCTTATTAAACAAACTTGTTGTAAATCCAGTTGTCTAATGGGATCTATATGAAGTTAGCTGTGTGTCTGTAACCTTTCCCCACAAAACTGTGTATTTAGTGTGCTTGTAGTAGTATTCTCCACCATTTTGTAAACAAATGAACTTGTGATTCACCCATTTTATATCTAATTTTTAATCATGTTAGTTTTCAGATGGGTGTGTCTCCTTAGCCTGCTGATTTACTTTAAAGAAAGTGGGTGGAGAAATTAACTTTAGCCGTTTGTTTGCAATAAAATAAAATCATTTTACTCTTACTCTGGGATTCTCACCACATTAGTCTAAAATCCCTTTAATGAAACAGTTAGCTTCAATGTTCAAAGTAATCTGATTTCTGAGAAGGCTCAAAATGTATGCTCTCCACATCCTATGACATGGGAGAGAATCCTACGCAAATTGTCATTTTAATAGAAGATATGGAAATATGCCTGTCTATTATTTTTGCAGTTTGAATTCCTGTGTTGCAAGTTACTACACTAAAGCTGATTATGGCTTTTTTATGTCCACTTAGCAGTGCTTAAACTCCTAACTTCATTATCAGAATTTTGCAGAACTGTGACTAGTCTAATAAAGATAAAATTAGTTGCAGAAAGGAATTGCTTTGGGAGGGTGGGTACAGACAAATGATGCAGAATTGAGTTTAGCAGGAGTAAATGAAAGTGGACATTTTTATGCATTTTATCGTGAATTCCATTAAGTTGGCAATCATGGTTTGCATGTACTATGTTCAGCATTTCTAATTTTAGGGGAACATGTTATCCATAGATTTTAATATCTTTCAGCAAAATACTGATGTCCTTTAAAACAAGTAATAGAAGAATTTATTTTGATTGAAAAAAAGATTTGTTTCCCAAAATGCACTTGGCCTTAATAAATTTTAGGCACACCTGAGAATCATTTCTCCCTAATTTATTTGTTGTATTTTGTGCCTTTCCCTTCTATTCCTCTCCCTTTTATATTTGGGCTAAGAAAGATTTTGGGATGCTTTGGATGGATTTTTGGGAGCTTAGTGCATGCATTCTGTTCAGACCTAGCGGCATTCTACAATATTTACTAACATGAACAAATTCCTAGATACGCTTTTCTAGAAAACTACCCAATGAAGCAGTCTGCATTCATGAGGGTTCGCAATGTGACACCCGTGGACATGTTAATATCAAAATTGGTTTTCTGTAAAGAAAACACCTTTTTTGAAGGGATGTGTTTGGTCCTAAAAAAGGTCCCTTTGAGAAAGAAAACATTTGGGAAAATACTTTGGTTTTTGAAAAGTAAATTTTGGGGCAGCTATTTTATATGTACACACTACATAATTTCACAATTCTCTTGGCTTTGGCTCAAGGAGCAGGTGGCAACATGGCTAGTAGGATCTTTGCACACATCCACTTTGTGCACCAGATCGATATATGTAGTTCATGCCTTAGTAGTTGCTTCCTAGTTGGATTACTACAATGTATTCCCTAGGCATGCTCTTGAAAAACATTCAAAAATGAGGTAGCCCAGAAAGTAGCAATGCAGGCATTATGCCGTTGAAGTGAGCTGTATTTGCTTTCAATAAGTTTCCAAATGGCGTCACAAGGCCAATATAGGCAGAAATCATTGGTTGTAGGACTGTCCTCCACCCTTGTTATTTATCAGATCTTTTATATGAAACAATATTTTCTTAGGGGACCTAAAAGACATAATGCCTTTGTTGGAAGTCTTGTGAAAAAAGGCTCCTGCTGAGTTTCAGGTGGTCTCAATTTTCTTGGCTTCCTGGAAGAGCCTGAAAACCATGCTACTTCTCTTGGGCTTTAGAGCCAAGATGCTAGCAAGTCCCTCTTTGTATTTTGTTATGTGTTGTAGTGCAGATAAATATTTTACAAGTCTTATTTTTATACATGTTAACTATTTTATGCTTCGTTAACTGCAGTTACTTCAGATAGGCCATATAAATTCAGAATAAGTAACAAATGTGTTGTAGGCCAGCGATCCCCAACCTTTTTGACACCAGGGATCAGTGTGGAAGACAATTTTTCCACAGATCGGGAGGGTTTCACTTGCTCACCAGCTGCTCACTTTTAGTTGTGCAACCTGATTCCTAATAGGTTATAGACTAAAATCCAAAATGTAGAACATATAAGTACTATTCTATCAGGATATAATTTGAAAATGGGATTAACTAGTTTTTCTTTAGGTTCCCAAGAATTAACTATGTTTATAACAAAACAGACCAGCCCCCTCAAAATGTTCTGGAGTGTTTCATACCATGTTCTACATACCATGTTCTAGTGCAATATAAAAGTTAAGGTATTGGATTCGGGCTGGAAAGTTCCTGGTTCAAGTCCTATTCGCTGCCAAAAGGCTTGCTGCATAACTTTGGGCCAATAACTTGGCTAAACCTACTTCCCAGGCTTGGAAAGATAATAGAGTGGAATGCAAGCTGCTGCATAAAACACCTATTAGTGATTATATTCCTTTTAATTTGGATTGAGTTTGGACATGCCTAGATTCTAGACTTATGACATGAATACAAAAAAAATTTGCTATTGCTATATTTCCAATTGATAAGTTTAAACAGGTGCCAACAGTCTTTCTTTACAATCCTTATCAAAAATCAGTTGAACCTAAGACTTACCAATAAAGGAGAATATTTGCAGCTCGGGGTTGAAATGAGGGGTGTCCTTGATGCTCGCTGAACTTGCTTGTTTTCTTGCAGATCTGCTAGCACTGATGATGTTACCTAGTTTGGGTAATTAAATGCAAGAAAAAGCCCAGAACATCAAGGACCTCTTATTTAAGATTTAATCATTACAGAGTTTGGGATATGTAAAAAAAAGTGTGGTTGCAACTTTATGACTGCGGGGCAAAGAAACTCAGCAGCTTCTGCTAGATATTTACTACATGATTTCTTAGTGCACTTGAAAGCATTGGAAAAAAGTACTAAATTAAAAGCATACATTCATTTATTGTGTTCTTTACAAATATTTTGTACGCCAAATATGCAATTAACTGAATATACTATGTTTTTTTACTAGGTGTACATGTTTTCAATTAAAATTGAGAATCATTTTCTTTTAGCAATAAGATATTCCACAAGATCAGTAGGCCATTAAGAGATCAGTAACAATATATTCTATTATATTTTGGTAAAATGTATTTTCAACTATTTGGATCCTTTATAACAAAGAATGCCAATTTTAAAAAAGTGATAAATAGATACATGCTATACATGCATGCGTACACCAGCTTGATGCAAAGCCTGCACTAATGACTGAAGGAATGACTGGCCCGATGTCATCCGGCTACATCTGGCTCTCATCAGTGTAAATGTTTCAAATAAAAAAAATCCATGTGCATTACTGTATATAAATCAAGCGACAATTCTTAGAAACTAAAAGGCCTCAGACACTGCATCTTTACAGATGAAAAATTCTGAAAAGGGAAAAAACAAATACAGTATAGTAATTTAGAAAGACTGAAATCTGCAGAACACAGGTATGGCTAACAGTAGAATCTGGTAAATATTTTGCACGATCATCAAAAATTCCAGCATCAAAATATATTTGTACTTTGTAGCATGAATTCAGGCAAACAGTGCTATTTCATTTCCTATTAAAATAGGTACTGAGAACAGGGAAATTGCACACAGGTAGTAGCTGTGAGAAATTTAAAAAAAGACTGCTTCATTAAGAGCAAAGTAACCACTACTGTCCTCTAGTTTTTACTATTTTGTCCAATGAATAAAGCTTTCAATGTGCTGTTACTATATTTTTAATTCGTCAGAAAAAACAGAATGCGTTACTTTGAAAGATTTCTGCCATGCTCTCAAGGTAGCATATTTACATACAGTGGTAAAATGGGAATAAAAAACTGAATTTCACAATAAAGAAATGTTTTATCAAATTACAGTAAAGTTCATACTGTAATTACACATAATCGGTACAAAATAGTTTAATGGCATTGCCAAAACTTAACGGCTTTTTTCATGATTTGTTTCTCTCTTCATTGTAGGATCAAACTCAGTTCCTTCAAATAGTATCTTGTTTTTTATTGCTTCTTGAACCATGCGTTGCTGGAACCTTCGTTTTGCATTGCTGTATCTACAATAGAACCTTTAAAAAAGCACATTATCACTTGCATTATTATATTTTGTTTGCTTTATTTCAGCAATAAAAAAACTAGATAGAAGAAAAATAAAAGTATGAATAAGTGAGAATAAGAAGTCTAGCTGTTGTCAGACTGACCTACACTAAAACTTAAAAAGCACATGCTACATAACACTTTCTCTATCCTATATGTAAAAATATTTTATGGTTATTTATATATTTCTGTTTTCTGTGTCAGTACAAAAATGTCAGACTTCCACAAGATCTTGCCATGGAAGTTATTTCCAACGCTTTCCCCACTACTACTACGCAACAAAAGAGAATAGATGTGCCTACCCTTTTTTTCATTGCAATAGTCTTTTTTAAAGAACAGCAACTAATTAGAAATTTTAAGCTTATTTACTTTGATTAAAGAAAAATTCTACAGTTGCCAATCAAAAAACAACTCTGGGAGGCTCACAACAACCAATTTCGGAATCATAATTTGATGCCAATTATGAAATAAAACAAGTTCTATATGGAAATTATGTAAGAAAATGTCATTGTTGCTAATGAGAACTGGGTACAAACTCAGACTGATGCGTGGAAAGTACATCTGTTCCAGGTAATAAGGAAATCTTACCACAAACATTAATAAATAAGTACCAAGTGTGATTATTAATAAAAGTAGAAAAAAAAACATGTTTGCATGATTAGAGCATGATCAATCTTAAAACAGTAAGCTATCATAATTTTAGAATCATCATACCCACCAGCATCCTAACGTTGTCACAAAGAAACCCCCTACTCCCAAGTGATAGGATCGTCTCACTTTGCCTGATGATGAGAAAAGAATTATCTTTATTCATAGTGAATGTGTATTGATAAGGCAGCAATAACAAAGACAGGAAATCAACATTAAAACAATCCAAAATACAATTATTTCTGAAGTTTAAGGTAACAATAGATCATTGTTGGGATACTTATTTTAGTTGAATGGGATTTAGTGAAACTAGGCAATAAACCTGAGATCATCACTGCAAAGCACTTATTTGGAACAAAGGAGAAACGTGCAAACTGTTGAAATAAGACTGTCTAGTTAATGATTGCAACAGACTGGCTGATCATTGAATTCTTCTTTTACTATTAATTTGATCACTGAATTCTTCTTTTACTATTAATTTGATCACTGAATTCTTCTTTTACTATTAATTTTAATTAATATTTAGAAGTTTAAATTTACTGCCAATATTCAGACCTTAGGTATTGTTGACAATATGTACTTTTTCTAGGAAGGAATGCAGAGTGACAGAAGGAAGCACTACTTTGAAAGATGTGTCAACTGTGGTTATTAAAATGGTGCATAGATGGCACATGGTAATTTGTGAGAAAGTATGATGGGAAAATGGAAAAATAAAACTATACACAATCTCATATAATTATATGTTAACAGGTCTTTATTTTTACTTACTACTTGCCAAAAAGTGTCCAAGCCCTATACCGAGACCACCCAATATTCCGTAAAGAAATGATTGTCGAGCACAAGGAATTTTATGGATTTCCAGCATTTCTTGCAGAAAGGACTGAAAAAAAAATCAAATACATCATAGTTAAGATATACTTGGGGATCAACGAATCAAAGAATGAACAAGAACAATTTCTCTGAATAGTTTAAGATCCAGTTTCAAAAAAGGCATCAACTTCTGTTATAGTTAAGCATAACAGAAATTTGGTAAAAACAGCTTTTTCACTGAGCCACAAAGACAGGAAAAACAACGTAAAGTCAAACAACTATTGCAATAAGTAAAACATTGATCTTATGTTACTTGTAGTAGATTAAAACTTATACTGTTATTTTACATTTTTCTGATAATATGATACTTTGATAGTATTGCTTAGTTATTTATTTGTACTAATAGACCAAGAATAATTGGATCATCTCAGTCATTTTATAAGCAATTAAAACAACCTCCAGAAAACAAAGAACTGTGAAAACCATTGCTATTCTGCAAAATGGAAACAGACAGAATGAACTATGTTTGAGATTGGATACAGAAAATACGTTTCCTTTGATTTTATTGATTTACAAGTGGTCTCTGAGGTCATTAAATAGATTGTGAGCTGGATAGCTTATATTACTCTCCTAGTAGATAAGTTGTAGGAGGTGATGCTAGGATATGGGTATCAAACTCACGACATGTCGCGACGTATCGTGACTTTTTTCCCATTGCCAACAATGGGGTGGACTCAGTTTTGGTGTGATGCATCTGGCCTGGGGACCAGCAGTTTGACACCCCTGTGCTAGGAGATTGGTCATATTAACATTACTATATATTATACTTAATGTATAAATTATTCAAATGAATATATTTGGAGATTTGAGATGTAGTGTCATAAATTACTGGTAACATCAGATTTGCTAGTACTGTAGAACTTAAAGAAACCCATCTGAATTAGTTTCTGAGCAAAAGATCATGGACTTCACAGTTCTAGGAATGAATCAGTAAGCTTCATAATTGAGTTGTATTCTTGTTAAGGTTTGGGAAAGGAGATTTAGAGCTTATCTCAGTTTTCATAAATTTACTACCTCAATATGGTCATAAACCACAATGCCAACTTTTGGCAATCTTATCATTGATATTCAGTGATAGTTATAGTGAGCCAAACAGTGGAGCAAAGAACTGTATTTTGAAATGTGTGAAATAAATGAAGGAAAATGGATACAAGGAAAGACGTTATGGAAACTGTTAGGAACACAAAAACTGTATTACAGATTGCCACAGAAGCATGCAAAGTTAACTAACAGGAAGCATTAAAAACAATGCTTGGTACAAGGATGAAGATAGAAGATGAATGTGTTTATTTCAAGGGAATGTTTATTAAAGGTTGAAAAATGGACGGAGAAAATTTTAAAACGCAAATGCTAGAATGATAACATTTGGTCGAAAATGGTTGAAAAATTAGTAGTAATATGAAATCTGCATTAAGGACTAAACGTTTAAGAGAGTGCTTTAAGAGATCCTTTAAAAGTCTAATACCATGTAACAGCTTCCAAAAATTTAAATTACCAGAATGCTGAGCATATTACACTTTATAAAAACTCCCTTCATAACAATTGTTTGTTCTTTGGAAAAATATCAAGTACATATGGACAATTTTTTAACACCAGGACAGTAATTCGGATTATACCCCCCCCCCAAGACGTTGTTACTACTACACTTTGTATGTCTGTATCAACATATATAAATAATTCAGTTACGATTGATTATCATTCGTTCATTTTTGTTTTTTCCTATTGCTAGCGAAAACCCCTTTAAAATAATGCTGAGCAGCAGGGATTATTGCTATTATTTTGAAATAGGATTGCCTGGGTGCAATGGCATTTCCAGAAGCAACTGTCACACGCCCAACGTGGAAGAGAAAAAATGGGTCTAGTGTTTTAAGAAGATTTGGCAGATTAAAATTAAATCCAGGTCTCCTACATTTAGCTTTTCAAAAGGAGGAGACGAGAGGTCACCGAAACCTTCGTATTCAGAGTTATTGTGAATCTCTGGACTGAGAGAAGAAGATTCACCTAGCCTTGACTGCTTAAGAAGGTGACTTATTCACGGTTGGAAAGGCGCTACGTTTCGACCAACCGAGCACCTTGGAGTGGTTGAAGCAATTCGACGAAGAGGCAATTTTCTTTAAAGAAGCTTTCACCTCTATTACCTTCTTAAAAATCTTAGTCTCTTCCTCCGTCGCCATCGCCAGATAAGCGCCGGGCTTTCCACCCTGTCCAGACTCAGAACTACGACCAGCGAGTCAGAATGCCGCGATAGGCAAGAGAGGCCTTACGCTAAAAAAACAGCCGCTCTACCCACTCGCCTTTCCCGTCCGCCTTTTTTTCCTGACTCGGCCTCGCCTTTATCTCTATGGTGTTGGGAGATTGAACTGACGCCATTTTAGGTCTAGAGATTGCGAACAGGAATCCTTTGTTCAGTGAGATGGGTCACGAAGCAGCGCGCGGGCGTCGTTTGCATGCGCGCGCGTGTGGCGCGCGGCTGTGTGGTGTTCCCTTCTCTGTGCTGGAAGAGGGCGGGAAAACGGCATAATAGGAAATGGGAGAGGAGCGGGGAAGTTAAGCATGAGGCACGCTTTTGGGGATGGGGTGGGGGGGAGAGCTATATAGCTATATAGAGTAAATGCTCTTGAACGCATTAGGACGTAACGTATACTGAATGTTCCCCATGTCCTAAGCATTTTCAGGAGAACGGTTTTCGCAGGACAGCGAGCGAATATATATATTTCGAAAGCTAAGCTGGGAAGAAATCTTAATAGTGCAAATGTTTGGCGACTGGATTTTATCTTGGTTAAATCTTTTTTTATATACATATTTTTAAAGTAAAAACACCTAGAAGGCCCCTGTTGCGTACTCTAATAAAATGACTAGAGAAACTCAGTAACGAGTTTCTGGGAATAATAGACTTTCTGGCTTGAAAATTGGAGGTGTAGTGCAGGGAAGGCTGGATAAAAATATCGGACTAGGATGAGCCATATTCATAATTCTATAACTTTCACAGTTTGGCCTGGCGCAAAGAATAGTTATGAAGACAAAATGGAAGAATGCCCCATTTTGTACTGCATTCTAAAATTCTTGGGTAAAGGTTATGCTGCCTGAGTATTTTACAATATTTTTATAAAAGTTATGTGGAGCTAACTGAAGTCTTTTGCGAACCTTTTCAAAATTCGTCTTCCCAAAATGTTCAGTGCTTATCTATATCCAGTTTCCAGCTATCTATAAATGCATTACATTTTAGATATCCCTAGTGTTGAAGGAAAAATCTTCACCAGGGTCCAGTCTAAGCCAGGAATAATCAAAATGGAGAGTGCTTTAGAAAGAGGGTCGCAGTTTATTGAAGAGGAGAGCCAGATGAAAAGATGGTTCTGGGGAAAACTGCCCACATATAGTAGGGAGTGGTGAGTTTTTATACCTTCTTGAGATTTTGTTGGGAAAGTTGTTCCTGTGGCATGAACTTTGACCTGAGTCTGAGTGTGCTTTTCTGGTATTCTGATGGTGGTGGGTTAATCTTATTATGTCCCAAAGATCATATCCTGCTTCCCTGGGGCGTGACTGATGACTGTTGGATTTATTTGGGTGTGAGGGGTTGTTGATTCTAGGGATCTTTATCTTTCTAATCAAAGCTTCCTGGCTCCAATCTTTCTGACAAGATTATCACATCTGTATTTCTGCAGATCTGGTTTCTATTGGGCAGAGAGACTTGGGGAAGGGGGTTGGTTTCTGCATTTAAAATCCTTTGGGGAAATATATTCTGCCTTTTTATTATTTCCCAAAATATTTCTTTCTCTGGATTCTTCCTACAGTAGTAAGATCATTTTCATTATGACTAACAAAAATGTCACAAAATGGCAAGTAAATTTTTGTATGTTCAAGGCACTGCAAGTAAGTTGAGAGAAGACAGGGGGGAGAAAATGTCTTATACTGGTAGTCCTTGACTTACAACCATTTGTTCAGTGACCATTTGAAGCTACAACAGTGCTAAAAAATGGATTTATGGCCATTGCATCATCCCTGTGGCCACATGATCAAAATTTGGATCTTGGCAGTTTGCCCACACTTCCATCTGCAGGACTATTCCAACACTCCCCCCTCCCATCTCCATCTTTGCCCTTTAGCTGCCTTGTACCTAACCCTGCAGGGTGGCAAGCAGGCTCTGGGGAAACTGCAGTTGCCCCAGCCCAGGCCCAGCCACAAATATTCTCACTACCCTGCACTCTGAGATCCCTGTCACCCTGCGCTTCACTGCCCCACCTCACCTTCACCCTTTTCTTGTTCTGCTGATGATGAGGCATGCCTGACCTCGATGCTAGGAAGGGCTGGATTGGCCTTTGGCTGAGGGGAAAAAAACTCCGAAAGCAGTCTCTGAGTGGCAGTGCATCAAAATCCTGGCAAGGTCCAAGGTATGAAGAATTAAAATATGTATAGTATATTAAACATAAAACATAAGCCAAAGATCCTCTGCAATCGTGTTCTTTAGAGCAGTGCAAGCCCATCCAGAGATGACACTGGTGTTGATAGACAAACACAATCTACATCTTTGAGTTCAACTTCAGTCTGCCTTCAGTCTCCAAATACCAGGATAAGATGCTAAAAGCCACATCAGGAGGTGATGTGATATTGGATATAATTAATTAAAATAAATATATGATAAAATGTTATAGGCAGATACCTTAATGATAATATTTTATGCATAACTTGTACAGACTTACAGAAAATTAATGAAAATAGCTGTTTGATAAGAATTCCTGACATTTGTAGGAAGTGTGTATAATTCAATTATAAGATATAGGTCCATCTGCCATCTGGTGGTTATTACCAGTTTATATTACCATGATTGCAGTAGTATGAGTTTTTTAATGCTTAAAAGTACATAGATTTTCTTTGTATGGATAGAGTGGGGAAGGTGAAAGAGTATATAAAGCATGTTCATATTATTTGAAAAGCAAATTAAGGAAAAGTTAACTCTAGTCTCACCCATCTCTTAGTTATAGTTAGTACTAGCTATATTTTAAATTAATGTACAGATAATCATTTGCAAAATAAAATATCCATAGACATGGTTTGCAAGAAGAGTAAGAAAATATTCCTAAGATAATTCAAAGAAATAAAAAGTGAAGCAAAGTTAAAACATTTTAAAAGACATAATCCCGCTTATAACGTTAAGGGAAAAGCTCTGCAATCCTAAACATCTTTACCAGGGAGTAAGCCACACAGTGGAATTTACTTCCCAAAAGATTTGGAAAGCAGGTATACGATAGTTTCATAAAATAACCTCAAATTTAATAAGAAGCAATTACTATAACTATAAAAGTGTTGATAGTGTGTTCTTATATTTGCGGAACCATATTCTGCATAGTGCAACCAAAATTCTAAGTGCTTAATACTTGCTAGGGAGTACTACATTAGTACATGAATATTCAGGAATAGTACTATGAGTACATGAATGGAATGTAGATAATTTGTGATGTATGTGTGATGTATGTGTGATGTATTGTTTAAAATGTATGTGCTGATGGATCAGGGTTATCACAATAAATTCATGGTAATTATATAAAAGCTTATTGTTATGTTTTTAAATAGGTGCTGTGTAATGATAAAGCAAGAAAAACAAACCCTGATTGTGAGCTTATAGACTTAATGAGAAAAGAGATGGAATATAAAAGGAGAAGGAAAACAAGATTATACTAGAGTGAAGTATAGCTGGAGAACCCATATTACAGATTTAGCCAAGTGACAGTATTTTTAAAGGGAGTGGATGACCGATGCTAGGTTAGACTATCCGGTTCTTTTCCCAGCAATAGACACCCAATTATCTTTGGCAACACACACACACACACACACACACACTCACACACACACACACACAAACAAAATAGGACCCTAGTTGTATCTAATTGTTTATTATAGATACTTGATATTTAGAGATGAATGACCTCAAATGAATACTGTACTTACCGTATTTTCTGGCGTATAAGACGACTTTCTAAACCATGAAAATCTTCTCAAAAGTTGGGGGTCGTCTTATACGGCCAGTCGTCTTATACACCGGAAAATACAGGTATTCTATTTTATTCCTTTACACATGTGGTTTGGCATACCGCCTCCTTCTTTCTTCTTCCCTCTCCTTCGTCATCCCAATCCCTTGCCCACCCCTCCAGAACTGCGGATTGGTAGTGGCCGTCCCGTGATTAATTCATTCGAAGGAAGTAGAAAGGGATGGCCCAGGGGGAAAAGAGTTGTAGGGTGTTTTTTTTTATAATGAAAACAAACCTAAGCATCTGCGTCCATTCGAGGCACTTCTCAGCGTTTCTTCCGCCATCATCCAGGGCCTTTTTGGCGTTGCCCTCTCAGCCCCGGTGGGAGTAGCTTGGGGAGGCGGAGCTTGAAAGGAGGCGGGGCGGTAGGAGATGCTCATGGGGGATGCAGTGACGGCTCATACTGAGTGTGCAACTGGCGGCTGCGGAGGTGGGCAGACGGCGCAAGGCGTTCCCTCTTTCCTCGCGCCCCACACAGTAGGGAGGAAGGAGGAGGAGGCTATGGGTCTGGAAGGGGAGGGAGGGGTGTCAGCTAAATTCCTCTCGGATTTACGAAGCAGGAATGGAGGGGGGACAGAAAACAGCTACACAGTCTTTTCACCCATCGACTTCCACCGAGCTTATGCCAGCGGTTTCCCCCTACCTAAATAAATTTGCATGGTGCATTTGTGGTGTTATTTATGACAGATCCTGGCTGGTCAATCTGGCTCCCGTCAGTAAGTACTGTAGTGCACTGAGTTTTAATAACAAATTTAATTTTTATTTGGTGTGCGTTGGAAGAGGGATAGTCTTATACGGCGAGTATAGCCCAAACTCTATATTTTAAATGTAAAAGTTGGGGGTCGTCTTATACGCCCAGTCGCCTTATACGCTGGAAAATACAGTAAATATGATAGCTTACATATATCAGTTCAAGTAGTAGCTGAAAATGTTCTGCATAATGTAAATGTACTGAATAAATTAAAGACATGCATTCAGATTAATAATTTTTTTTAAAAAAATAACAATGTTTATAACATTAAATTAGAAAGAAAAACAGAATATCAGGTAACTTGTATTATCTCGTGAGAAATATCAAATAGATCTAGTGGAATCAGTTCCTGATCTTCATCAATTGTTTGTTTATGTCTGATCCTCCAGGAGCTCAGCTTCTTAAACAGTCCTAAGAAAGATGCAATTTTGCCTTTGCTTTTCTCTTTCTTAGCTTTATTACAAGGTTTGTTTTTCACAGTCTTGTATTTGCCATGCTGTTTTTTACTTATAAATAATGTTTTTAAGTTCCTGTAGCTGCAAGTATTGGTTAATTTTGTAGTTAATTTTGTAGTTTTTGCTCTTTGCGTTTTTGTTTCAATGTTTAGGAAAGTCATGAATCTGTCATTCAGTTTTTTGATGTTTGCTGTTAATTGAGGTAGTTTTTCTGACAGCTCTAGTAGATTAACAAATTCAGTCATCCTTCAAAAGGCCTCTCAATGTTTATGGCTTTCAAGTTCTAAGAACAAGAAAATATTATTAATTTTAATCAATAAAAGCCTTAACATTTATACATTGTTAAAATTTACTAACCTTGTTTCTGTTAATGAATTTGGCACATATTCATGGATCAAGACATTGCATACACAGATACATACAGCATGTGTGAAGTTCTAAGAATGAGTAGTATCTGTTTCTACGGAAGCAGATGACATCACTATTGGTTGAGTTACTTCATATGTCAGCTCAGAAATACAGATTGTGCATTTCTGCAAGAAAGGAATATTCATCAGAGTATACCTGAATAATTCCACATTCAATTGGATATTTGTTGATAGGGATCCTAGCTGATGGCACAGATGTAACTTTAATAACCTTATGTCTTTATTCTGGACATTTAACAGTTTGTTTAGCATTTCTCTTTAACTGACTAGGACAGCACTCTAAGATGTATAAAATCATGAAAATTTTCATGATTTCAGCATCTAACCTGTTCTTTGCCATCATCTGTGAAGGCTAATTAGTATAATTTGTATACTACGTCTGTTCTTATAACAGATTTCCAAAATGTCTCTTTCTACACTGATATGCATGTTATAACTATAATAGTTGCTATACAAAAACATGGCAAATGAAATACTAATACAGATTGTCATCTGTACCTATTATAGCAAACTTTACTCATATTGGAATGTAAAGTGTATAGTGACATGTATCCTTTCTATATTTACAAAATTAAATTGTGTATTAGAGTGAGTGCCAATTCATTGCTTGATGAAATACCAAGTGCTGGGTATTACCTTTAAAAAATTATATAGGTTTAGCCTAATTTACGCGGAGATAATGCCTTTCTGTGGGAGCCTCCATATTACTAAGACCATCTAAGGATTGCTTGCGGTTGCTCCAAACTTATTTAATGGTGGTGGTGGTGGTGGATGGTGGGTGTGGAATCCTTTGTGCTTTTGTTCTTTGGAATATGATCTTTTCCAAATTGAGGCATATATTGGCTATATCTCTCTTTAAAAGAGTTTTCATTATTCTTTAACATTTGTGTTTGGTTTTGTCTTATACTGTAAACTACCAATAATTAGTATGGTAAACAACCTGAATAATAGCTATACTTTCTCCAGCATGTAGAGGAATGTAGACTCCACGCATGGGTTGATTTAGTCTTCTAGCCCAATCAGACCAAACAAAGTTGCCACGCCTCTGCAGGGTCTGACCATGCCCCAGTTTTCATTTGGTCTCAGCCCTGAAGACACATGAGAATTTGGCTCCTAATTTAGATTCAAAAAGGTAGTTATTGCCATTCGTGGTTTCTCTATCCTTTTTTTCCTTCTTGGGGGGGGGGGATTGGTTCAGCTCTGAGCTCAGTGCTGCACCATTTCTTCTCTCTTAATCAATTCCCTTCTCCGTGAGTTTTCAGAGGCAGACAGCTGATCGTAGATTGCTGCCTCCTCATTACAATCCACCTCCCCCACCCCCTCCCAAGATCTTCGCTGTGAATGCGAAGCTAAACTACTAATTTTCAGCTGAAAACTGAAATCACCTTCTTAGGTTTGTTACCAATTCAAACAACCTGCGGGCGCCATTTTGAGCCTCTAGAAGGCTCGATCCTCACACTACTCAAGTACTTCCTTGTTACTGTTGATTGTCAGCTGTAAATTACCAAAAAAAAAAAAAAAACAGCAGGTGAACTGTTTGACTAAAAGAGCTGATTACCAGATTACTTGCAGGAGAGGATTTTTTTCTCTCAGCTTGTTTCATCTCTCATCAGATTGTCCCCGCCGCCATTTTGGGCTCCGCCCGATCACACACATTAAATTGACTGCTTTGTCCTAATTACAGCCTTTTCAGTCACGAAGTAACTTACTTATTTGGTGATTCTCACTAAGTGGGGGGGGGGGGAATAGGAGTTCTAATTACATTCCTTTAGATCTTCATTCAGCTGCTTAATAGGTACCATCTCAGGTTGCCTAGTGGACATAGGGAAAATACCTTGAGTCTCTCACTCCATTTTATCTGGTAATATTCCAGACTGTGACTTACCAGTACCTTTTAAATATCCAGTGCCAACAGATTGGATGGCTGCTTGCCTTGCCTGTTTTCCGCTGTCTGCATAGTGGTCGGCACTTACTGTCCTAGCCGTCACTAAGTGAGACACGAGGGTTAAAAAAAAATTAAAATAAAACAGAATTAAATTAAACAAGATATATACCTATATTCATATATAGACTTATCTTTAATTGATACCTTTTCGGCCAAATTGTCTCTATTACAGTGGGCCTGAAAAATTGAATGGGGAGGACAGCCCCTGAGCGTAGCGCGGCTTATATCGCGTAGTGACTCCGTGCTTAACGGTGGGCCAGACCTCACAGACCCTCGTGCAGGCCTATACCACCCAGGTGGGCCGTGGCCTTCCTTTCTCCTGCAGACCAAGGGCCGATCCAGGGATCTCCTGGTGAAAACCTGCCCTTTCTTCTCCTGCAGAACAGGACTGATCCAGGGATCTCCTGGTGACAACCTGTCTTTTCTTCTACTGCAGTACAGGCCAGATCCAGGGATCTCCTGGTGAACACCTGTTGTTTATTTCCTATTGTTTATTTCAATATGGCGGATAACACCGTTTCACAGGCTTCCACCTCCAGTGGAAATATAAAACGCAAGCCATCCAGTCTGGATACACCTGCAAAAGCCAAGGCCAAGGTCAAACGGACCTCTAAGGCCGATGACAAGCAAGCAGATAGCAGACATGGGGTGCTGGAGCGACAATTCTCCAAAGCCCAGCGGCAGACAGGAGAGACGCAGCTTATCCCCTCACCTCCTCTTGCATCCACATCAGGGGAGCATCGACCTTCCCCTCTTACACAGGCTTGGTCTCCCGAGCAGACCCTGGACCAGGGTTCCTTGCTGGGATATGAACGGGACCATCTGTCCCTCTTTGACCGAGAATTGAGATTACAGGTCCAAGATTCAATTCCAGCTGCTGAGCCAGGACCTTCCTCAGTGTCTTGTGGGTCTCAGGGGGAGGTTACTACAGTCGTCCCTCCCCCAATCCCTTCAGCATCTTTCACGCCGATGGCGGCGGGTCTTCGGGGCCCCGAACATCCTTCATTTACTGTCCAGCTCCAAGCCATGATCTCACAGGCGGTGGTTCAGGCAATGGCGGCTTCAGGGAGGGCCATTCCGGTCCAAGGACCGTCAACCCCCCCTACGCCCACGGAAACTAGGCATCCCAGGGATATGTGATTTCAGATCACGGTTCTCCACCTCAATCTGAAGGGAGCGAGATATCAGATTTTTCTGCTCAGATTCCGGAAGAAGGCATGTGGTCAGACGGGGAAGACATTCAGGTGGAGGCCACTCCTATGGTAGGGGTGTTTAATCCAAATTCCTTCTATCCTCTTTTACAAAAGGCCTATGTCACCGGAAAAATTGAACCCGTGAAACCACAGACGACCGATCAGGACTCTGGACAGAGTTCTGACCGACTGTTTCTGGAACCGGTCAAGAAGAACCTACAGATACCTTGCCCCCCTATGTTTCTCAAATCCATTCAGGATCAGTGGGGATCTCCTGGAAGTTTCTCTGCTCTTGGGGGATTAGATCGTAAGCTCTTAGATACGGTCCCTTCCCTCAACGATGTCCTCGAAGTTCCGAGTGTAGACGAGGCTCTCGCCCCCATATTGTCAGACACCAAAATCCCAGGAGATATGTCGGAGGGCCTTAAGGCTGAGGACAAGAAGTCTGAGATTTCCCTCAAAAGGACCCATCAGGCATCGGCTTGGGCTATAAGAGCCTCAACATCTAACTCCTTTTTCGCTAGAATTGCATTAATCTGGCTCAGGGAATTACAGGCCAGATTATCCCCAGACGAGGTAAGAGTTCACCAGGATGTCACTAAACTAAGGGCCGCACTGGAATACATGGCGGATGTGTCTCTGCAGTCGGCCAAATATTCGGCTCGGGCCATAGCTTCCAACGTGGCCGCAAGCCGATTGTTCTGGCTAAAAAATTGGAAGGCCAATACCAGGCACAAATGGAGAGTAGCTGTGGCACCATATCATAAGGGTCGCCTTTTTGGAGAGGCTCTCACTCCTTACCTGACTGAAAACAAAGAAAAGTTGAAAGTACTAGCTCATGTTGTCAAAAAAAACGGGCAGACGTTTTTCTCCATACAACCGGCGTCCGTCGTTCAAGTCTGGCTCAGACTGAATTACATGGAGCGGGTATCGGCCCTTTCAAGCAGGGCCGGACCGCTCATCGGACCGGTCCGGCTACAGAGACAAGCCAAAGCCACAATTCCAGGCTAAGAGGCCCCTTCGCGGCAGAGGAGCTCGTCCTTTCCGAAAGTCAAAGTGACTTGAGGCGGATTCCTCCCATTGGCGGAAGACTGGCACTATATTTCCACAAATGGGAAAGTACCACCACGGACAATTGGGTTCTAACCACTATCAGAGACGGACTGTCTCTGGAGTTCCTCACACTCCCACCTCGGCGCTTCATCTCCTGCCCCCTATCCAGAAATCCCGTGAAACAAGGTCTCATGGAGGAGGCCATTTGTCATCTGTTAAGCATAGAGGCAATAGAGCGGGTACCCCCAGATCAATGGGGACTGGGTTTCTACTCCATCCTGTTCGTGGTACCAAAACCCTCAGGAGGATGGAGGGCGATCCTAGACCTCAAGGCTCTAAATCGGTACCTAATTTACCAAAAATTCAAGATGCAAACTCTTCATTCTATTCTGGGCAGTATTCGGCCGGGGGATTTTCTTACATCCATAGATCTGACAGAAGCTTACCTGCACGTTCCCATACATCCAAATCACAGGCGTTTCCTCAGATTCAGGTATTCCAACCATCACTATCAGTACAGGGCCCTGCCATTCGGCCTATCATCAGCTCCAAGGGTTTTCACCAAAATCCTGGTGGTTCTCGCCGCACAGCTCAGGTTGGTACCAGTCCGCGTTCAGTGCTACTTGGACGATATCCTAATCCAGTCGTCCTCGGCACTGAACGCCCGTTCAGACGTGGCACTGACGATCAAGACACTCCAGGATCATGGATTTATGATCAACTTCCCAAAGAGCCATCTGATCCCAACAAACCGTTTGCTCCACCTAGGTGCAATAATAGACACCAGCCAGTGCCGAGTTTTCCTGTCTCAGGAGCGTCAGCTCAGCATACGTACGATGGTCACCAGGATGCGCAAGGAGAAACGTGTAACCCTGCTTCTGCTGTCACAGCTGTTAGGGAAACTGATCTCATGTATTGCCATAGTGCCTTGGGCCAGGCTTCATACGAGACAACTACAGTGGTTTCTACTCCCTTACCAGAAACGGGGTGTAGCATGTTTTCCACAGAGGGTGCGAGTCCCACCACAGACACTCACGTCCCTCATCTGGTGGTTGTCCCCAGCACTGTCCAAAGGATCCCTGTTCAGAGAACCGACTCGGGTAACCTTGACCACAGACGCCAGTCTGTTTGGATGGGGGGCACATCTGCAATCTCAATTCGCCCAGGGACGGTGGTCTCAACAGGATCTCAAGAAAAATATCAATTGGTTAGAGCTCAGAGCCATACACCTAGCACTTCGCCATTTCCACAAGGAGTTGGTGGGCCGCCACGTGCTGGTTCTGACAGACAGCGTGGCGGCAAAGGCCCATGTCAACAGGCAGGGCGGCACTCGATCACGGATTCTAATGCCCGAGGCCCAGTGTCTGGGGTCATGGGCGGAACAGAATCTGTTGTCCCTAAAGGCAGAACACATTTCAGGGGTGGAAAACGACCAGGCAGATTTTCTGAGTCGATCTACGATAGATCATTCAGAGTGGTGTCTACATCCCCATCTCTTTCGGGAGATAACTCACCGTTTCGGTCGGCCCAAAGTCGACTTGTTTGCATCCCCGAAGAACACCCAGCTTCCCCGGTTTCTATCTCGGTACCCATCCCAGGGTTCGGAAGGAGCAGATGCCCTCCACAGCCCTTGGCTGGCGGGTCTTCTATATGCATTTCCACCCCTTCCCTTGATCCCGGCTGTCATCAGGAAGCTGTTACAGGAACAGGCGGAGCTAATCCTTGTGGCCCCGTATTGGCCGAGGCGTCCATGGTTCGCGGATCTCATGAACCTCGCCGTAGCCCCCCCTTGGCAAATCCCTCCAGAGAGGATAATTCTAACACGGGGCCATATGCCATCCGAACCCACAGTGGCTACAACTAGCCGTCTGGCATCTGAGCGCCAGTTCCTGATGTGCGGATCTTACTCTTCAAGGGTGATAGCTATGATTCAAGCTTCCAGACGGCCGGCGACGAACCGAATCTATGATGCCACTTGGAAGAACTTCTGTGACTGGTGTACCTGTAAGGGTTTGTCTGTCTCTTCTGTCACTATTCCAGTGATTCTTGAATACCTCATGGATGGAGTGGATAAAGGCTTAGCGCCCAACACCTTGCATAGACAGGTGGCCGCTCTTTCCACGGTGTTCACCTGTGCCAACGCCACTCCATTGTCCCATCATCCCAGGGTCCGATCCTTTATGAAAGGAGTCTCCAACACCAGACCTCCAGTAGTACACAGGTATCCATCTTGGGAACTACCTCGTGTTCTGCAGGCACTCACTAGGTCTCCCTTTGAACCTATAAGGTCTTGTCCTCTTCACATTTTGTCCCACAAGGTGGCTTTCCTAGTAGCCATCACGTCGGCGAGACGCGTGTCAGAGCTGGCTGCTCTTTCAGTTAGGGAAGACCTGTGTACCTTCTATCAGGACAGAGTGGTGCTGAGGTTAGATCCCTCATTCATTCCCAAGGTGAATACCCTGTTTCACCGGGCTCAGGACATTGTACTACCAAACTTTTGTCCCAATCCTTCTCACACACTAGAAAAGCAGTGGCATTGCCTAGATGTACGTAGGGCATTACATCATTACATTAAGAGGACAGCTTCCTTTCGCAAATCGGAGGCATTGTTTGTCTCTTTCCACTCAACTTCCAAGGGACAGAAGGTTTCCTCCTCTACTATAGCCAGGTGGATCAAGGCCTGTATCGCTCAATCTTACCAGGCTTCCTCTTTACCTGTCCCAAGCCGCCTGACAGCGCACTCTACTCGTAGCGCTTCTACATCGGCGTGGCAGACTCAGGCGTCCATAGAGGACATCTGTAAGGCGGCTACGTGGTCGTCCCCTTCACCATTCATTCACCACTACAAACTCGACAAGTTTGCTTCCGCGGAGGCTGCGTTTGGCTGTCGGGTTTTACAACAAGTGGTCCATTTCAGCACCGACACTTAACCAACCTGCTTCCCACCCGTGGGATCATAGGGGCTTTGGTATGTCCCATGCGCGGAGTCTACATTCCTCTACATGCTGGAGAAGGGGCGTTGTCTTACCTGAACGCCTTTTCTCAGCATGAGGAATGTAGACTCCACCCCCTCCCTGATTATTACTAGCAGCTAGGTTAGTGTCAGCAGTTCGGAGCCATCTCGTCACACAATCATTCGCTTCGCCCTTTCGAAAACTGGGGCATGGTCAGACCCTGCAGAGGCGTGGCAACTTTGATTGTTTGGTCTGATTGGGCTAGAAGACTAAATCAACCCATGCGTGGAGTCTACATTCCTCATGCTGAGAAAAGGCGTTCAGGTAAGACAACGCCCCGTCTCACAATGAGCACAAACCTATGTGTTGAAAATAAGGGAAGTATTTTGGAAATGATGGAAATAGGCAAGAACCATTATCCAGGCAAAGAGGGGTGAAATATTAAGCCCTGGGAAGCTAGATAATATTCAGAAGCAATTCAGGCAAATGCCTTTCTGATTCACTGTGCTCTACTTCTCTAGTTCTTATAGTTCAGTCATGTTTGCAAGGTTATGTTGTTATATCCTGTCAATAAAATAATTCTATTAATAGTTCTCATTTTTCTTTGGAGATGATTTTCTGTTCTGATCTTCTAGTAGTGCTGGCACCTTCATAGCATCCCAGACAACTAAATAAATGCTGTTAACCAGTGCCAATGGGCCTTACAACGGGCTAACAAGATCAGAATAGAATAGAGCTGGAAGGGACCTTGGAAGTCTTTTAGTCCAGCTCCCTGCTCAAGGAGGAGTCCCTATATCATTTCAGACAAGTGGCTGCCCAGTCTCTTCTTAAAAACCTTGAGTGATGATCAAGCACTGTCACTCAAGTCAGGGCAGTGTGGATCTGGGGTGGAGAAAATGCTATTCTTCTGGGCAGACAGAGACACAGAGGAAATACAACTTTGGATTTCAATAAGGACATTGTTGGAAAAAAGAGACCCAGAGCATGCTCTCTTTGCTAGATTTGGTGGCATGCACAGAAACAGTGGGGCCTTATAGATGATAACCAGCACCTTGAATTGGACATAGGAGCCTCACAAAACAATGGCCTTTGGTTCAACTTCCCTCCCCCATGGAACCACCCCTCAGAAAAGGAGAGTCACTGTAACATGGGGTGTTCTAGTCTTGTAAATTAAATTAACAAGGATACTCTGATCAATGATATCGAATGCTGCGCGATCAAGGGGAAGCAGGATGGCTGCACTATCCCCATCCTGAGTCTGCCAAAGGTCATAGCAAGTGCAGTCAATGCTGCCTCAGTACTCTAATGAGGCTTGAAATATCAAAGGGAAGACTCAGTGTGGATGACAACAGTCCATCTCTGTTGGATCATTGACTATGTTTAATTTAATAAATTTATTTTTTCTCCAGATGTTGAAAATGTCATCCACTTGATTGTAGTTTCACAGAGGTTCTTTAAGCCTGTGTCCAGATTTAACCATAATTATGCTATCTTATTTCCATTTCTCATTGAGGCACAATAATGGCTAAAAATAACCTGGATTTCATGCTTTTTCCTGTTTAGTCTGGTGGAATGTATTTAAGTCTAGTGTGGGTTGGCTCACTTGTTTCATTGATTTTCAAATGGAAGAGAAAGACCCTAGTTTCTTAGTAAACCACATACTGAGATAGATATATGTGTATGTATATATGTATAAGTATAATCTGGAGAGTTTGTGTGCCTTGAATGCCAAAGGATTTAATAGCATAGAGTTTTTGTCATTTCTGTCAAGTCTCCATGAGATGTCTTACAATAGACTTGGCCTAAGGATCCTTAATTCTATTTTCTCATTATTTATCTGATTTAATTCTGCCACTACTGCTAAGGAAAATATTTATTTATTTTAGCATACCAATATTTTGACTTGTGTAAATGTAAAAATAAATTTACTACAATAGTGAAAAATGGTTGAAAAGATACACTAAAATTGACAAGATCAAACCACATATTTTAATAAAAAACACTTTTTTAATAAATTAATGGATTCAAGTTTATAACAGTCAAACATGACAATGTAACAAAAGTCAACAGCTTCTGCTTTTTCATACAAATACTATGCATTACAGTAAACCTATCTTTAGTTTACAAAAATGTGTTGGTGAAAACTAACCACCTAAAAGTGAACATCAGTTGTTAACAGAGTTGTATTGCATGTATTCAAGAAGAACCTCACCATATTTTTATACTGAAACCATCCAGTTAAGTAGTGTAGTCTGACATTTATTGGCAATTAATTTTTGATCTTAAATATGAATGGTATCTTTAAAATGGCTTTAATAAGACAAAACACCAAACAGCTACAGTATTCTCTTTGATAAGAAACAAAATAGAAATTGGGCAGATCAGAGAACCCAAAATGTATTTATTCTACCCGTTTTTCTTTAAGGTTGAGATATCCAGTATTATAGGTAGAAAGTGTTTTTAATGCACACTATGGCTACTGGGAGAAGTGCATTCCCTGCTGAGTAGTAATGCTGGTGAAACATACCTTCAACTGTTGCTAGTTAGGAAAGCAGATTTTGGCAGGTTGTTCAAGGAATCAAGTGTAGAATTGATATAGCACACGTGATAAGTTATAGAACTCCCATCATTCCCTAAGATATTATAGCAGCTTCAGAGTTCAGCTGTTGGTGGACATACAGTCACTATAAAATGCCACAATATGTATAATAGAAAAGTTCAATAAAATCAGAATAAACTACCATGTTATTAAAGAATTGCTTCTACTTAGTATGCCATGTATTTCCTTGCATTCTTTACTCAGGGGTGTCAAACTGCCAGCCCGTGGGCCGGACGCATCATGTGGAAGCCACGCCCACCCCATTGCTGGCAATGGCAAAACCGGCCCGATACGTTGTGCGACGTCATGTGACATTGCGAGTTTGACATGCCTGCCTTACATGCTGTAGTTGTGGACAACCATAAAGACACAAAATATCAAATAATTATGTCATTAATAAAGCCAGTTACTTTATAGAAATTTGATGGAGATAAAGCTAGTTCCAGCAACTCTGGATGGGTAAAATTTCATGGCACTGGTAAATAATGTCAAGAAATACATGCATCACCCTTCCTTGAAAGGGGTGGAGAAATTGCTACCCATCAGCATATGGATAATTAGGAGCAGAGTTTACTTTGTTAACATGTCAACTTCCTTAATAAATGGAGACCCACACTAGGAAATCTTTTTTCCATATTAGTTGAAAACCCAAATTATCCCATTCTCAATTTACAAAGAAACATTTTATGATTTTAAAAGTATGTTCTCAGAAACCCAATTTCGATTATTGGTTAAAGAACACAGACTATGGGACTTAGATATATTTGAAATATTAGATATATTTGAGATTAACCAGTAAAAGTTACTCTGGTTAACTCATAAACATAGTAAGATAATTTATTTGCTTATTAAAAGGACTGGCTACAATATGTAATATTTTAATATTCATTTTAGATGATTTTTTTTTTACTTCCACCAGGATGATGTTACATACCTGAGTATTGTTTGCAATAGTAAACATATCCACAAAGGAGCATAAAATGATGTTATTAGAAGAACAGCTAATAGCTTAATTGAGCTATTCTCAATTAAGACAAGTAATAATAGCAAGCCTGTCAAAATAACAAGAATTCATGTTCTTCACTAATGCAAGCCTTGGAAAGACTTGGTCTAAACACAGCTTCCAGTTCATTACTTTCCATATATTTGGAAGGTTCTTAGAAAAATCTGAACCCAATTTCAATTAGATGCCAGTACTATTGTTAATCCCTACCCCAGTGAAATCACATCAACAGAACACGTTGAATAGAAGGTATTCCTCTAATATTTTTGTAACTGATTTTTTTGTAGTTCACACAGTATATATTGCTTTTTAATGGCACACAAATGTCTGTAACTTATTCATCTAAAACACTCATTGATTCGGCAAAAACCAGTGAGCTGGATAAAGCATTTGGTTTCTTTGTTTGAATCTGGCTGCTGAGAAAGGCAATTACAACTGTCACTTCTCTTGGAGTTTCTAAATTGGAATTCTATTTAACAATACTTTACATCTGTTGGATAATCCACATTTTGTTTCCAAATGACCTATTATTTACCATGTTCTAAATTAAGTTGTCTACAAGTTTATATGAATCTGTAATTTATCTGTTCTATTTGTATTCATCTTAAAAGTTCAGATTTTAAATGATATGTGAAACAGGCACTATTATCTGAAAATTTCAGAATGATTTTTCATATCTACAAATCAGATAAAAGCATGAGGCAATTGAAATAAAATGACTGCAATTTATCACCCAAAAGAATGCACTTATATTTGTAATAAAATATAAATTTGCTCATTGTAAATTGAAAAAAAATGACATAGAAGGTACATTTTAGGAACATTTCTGCTAAATAGTAAGACTCTTTCTTTCTTAGACAAAATTCTTTGTATTGATAATTCTGTACCCTGTTTACACGTAGTATTCACTAGTTCCTTGTATACCAACAAGAGTTGGAAGAGGCATACTCTAACCTATTTTATTCCAAGTCAGTAGCAAGGAACATTGACCATTACTGTACTTCCACTGATGTTGATGAAGTTATGCAGGCTGTACTGAATTTATTCATTTTCTTTTAATGGCTGATATCCCTCGGGGATTTGTAAACAGCAGCACACAATACTGTAAACAGTTTAACGTCTGCTCAATTAGTCCAAGTCATTTGATTAGATTAAAATGAAGATTGCATTTGAGTTCTTCTCGAGTTCTTTCCATTTCATCAAGACACTTTTCCCATTATATGTAAAATCCTGAGCAGAACACCATGGGTTTGAATTAGTTCTCTAATTACAAACCAAAGACATCATAAAATGTCTATTTACTATTGTATATGGGAAGCCAGTTATTGAAAAAGCTTCCAAAATAACAACTTTGGATTAAACCTATATTTTAGCATGATGGCCAGTTCTCGCTCCTGATGCTGAACTTGGCAGAGAAGCTGATGTTGCAGCATCTTCTGCTTCTTCTAGGACTTCCTGAAGCTCTTGACTTACACTAGACTGAAGGGCAGCAGGTGTAAGCCATTCTTTTGGTAGACAACTCTGGAGAAAAGGAATACAGGAACTGAAATAGGCAAGACGATTGACCCAGCGAGGAATCTCTCTTCCACAGAGAATCTAAAGGGAATTAACAAGTTAATCATTTTTTAAATAATATGTGGGCTCGTATCTGAAATCAATAATTTCTCTCACTTGAAATATTCAAGTATGCAGCACAAGGTAAATTTCTACTAATATTGCCTGCCAGACTGATAATTTAAGTCAGGGGTGTCAAACTGCTGGCCCGGCAAAACCATCCCGATACACTGTGTGACATCACGTGACGTTACGAGTTTGACAGAAGGGGCGTTGTCTTACCTGAACACCTTTTCTCAGCACGGAGATGGAGAATCCACCAATGGGTTTAGACTGTGTTCCTGCCCAATCAGATCAAGTCAGCCAAAGTTGCAACGCCTGTCCTGGGCTAGAGTGTCCCAGTCTCAACGCAGGCGAAATCATGACTGACAGCAAGATGTGTTGGTTCATAAATCTAGCCCTAGGCGTAAATCACCTGCGAGGGCGGGAGTGGATTCTCCATCTCTGTGCTGAGAAAAGGCGTTCAGATAAGACAACACCCCTTCTCCAGCACTGGAGATGGAGAATCCACCAATGGGGCATTCCAAAGCCTACTGTCCCTGAGGGAGGGGAGCAGGCCAGTCCGGAGTGGCACTTTGAGGTACTACCTGTTGGAGAACCCTCCTACCAAAGGAGGCCTCCGCTGAGGCGAACCTATCAATCTTATAATGCCTTATAGAGGGAGATGGTGAAGGTCATGTGGCCACTTTGCAAACGTCCTCGATGGATGCCTGAGTGGCCCAGGCCGCGGACATAGTCACACTACAGGTTGAGTGAGCCATGACCCGTTGTGGAACCAGCAATGACTCAGCCTGATATGCCCCTGCTATACACGCCCTAATCCACCTGCCAATTGTGGAAGAAGACACCTTCTGACCCTTGGAAGAAGGATGGAAGGAGACAAAGAGGGCCTCAGAGTTGTGGAAGGCAGCTGTCTGTGAGATGTAGTAACGGAGCGCCCTGTGGAAGTCTAGAAGGTGCCATTGCTGTTCCAGGGCATGAGAGGGTGAGGACAGAAATCTGAGAGTACGATTTCTTGAACCCTGTGAAAAAGAGAATTGACCTTAGGAAGGAAGGTAGAGTCCAGACAAAGGACCACCTGGTCCTGGTGAAAAAAGCACGTCATCTCTGATTGAAAGTGCCGCCAATTCTGATATTCGTCGCGCAGAGGTGATTGCCACCAGGAATGCGACCTTGTGAGATACGTAACGTATATCACATGTCTTGAGGGGCTCAAAGGGCGGTCTGGTTAGAGCCCGAAGAACTCACGGCAGATCCCAAGAGGGATAACTGTGCACTACAGGGGGCTTGGTGTTAGTAGCACCCTTGATGAATGAACGGATCAAGGGATGATGACCTAGGGAAACCACGGAGTCACAGGTAAGTACAATGGAGAGAGCGGCGACTTGTCTGCGCAATGTGTTTGGAGCTAAGCCCCTCTCCAGACCCTGTAAAAGGTAATCCAATATATGTGGAATTGTCAAGTCTGCAATGGTCAAGTGGCGGTTCGAGCACCACGAACAGAAGTTCCTCCACATGGCCTCATAAATATGGTTGGTAAAGGACCAACAGGAGGCCTGGATTACAGTAATGACCCCCTGCGAGCAGGACTCTAGGGACAGGATTGAGCACTCAAGTGCCAGACAGCTAACGAGCCATTGGGGGTCTGGATGAAGAAGGGTCCCCTGGTTGAGTGAGACCCAATCTGGGGGAATCCTCCATGGAGCTGCTAGAGAGAGGTTCACTAGGTCGGCAAACCATGGACTCCGTGGCCAATACGGGGCCACTAGAAGAACCTACACATGTTCCCGAAAAAGCTTGCGGACAACTGCAGGAAGAAGAGGAAGAGAAGGGAAGATGTAAAACAGTCCCTCTGGCCAAGGGCTCCAAAGAGCATCTTCCCGTTACGCCCCTGGAGACGGAAAGCGGGAAAAGAATTGCTGGAGATGAGTGTTTGTCGGGGAGGCAAAAGGTCTAGAACTGGCAATCCGAAGGAGTGGCAGATCTCCCTGAAGATCCTTGGGTGCAGGTGCCATTCCGAATGGTCCACCGTCGCCCGGTTCAGGAAGTCACCCTGAAATGTGATCGGCCTTGATGGAGGCCAGGTTGGCTTCTGCCCAGGGGCCCAGCAGGAGTGCCTTGATCAAGAGTGCACGAGATCGGGTGCCCCCTTGCCGGTTCACATGTGCCTTGGCAGCCACGTTATCCATGAGGACCAGAACGTGACGCTTCGCCATTGTGCTGTGAAAGTGGCAGAGGGCCAGGTGTACGGCCCTGAGCTCCAGCCAGTTGATATTGTGCCGAAGGTCGGAGCGGGAGCAACGGCCCTGGGCCCACTGTGAGCGAAGGTGCGCTCCCCAGCCGAACAGGCTGGCACCAGTTGTAAGGGTGAGTCGATCGGGCTCCTTGAAGTAAGACCCCTTGAGCATGGCCGAGAGCCACCATGTGAGGGATCGCACGACGTGAAGCAGAAATCTCACCCTTTGATTGGAGGAACTGATGTTCAGTCTCTGGAAGGGGAGTAGGAACAACTGGAGGTTCCTGGAGTGGAGCCTGGCCCAAGGTACAATTGCAATAGCCGAGATCATCTTCCCCAGTAATTGGGAGAGGTTGGCCAACGTTACCGTTCGACCCCTGCGCAATTGGACAATCAACTTCCTGATGCTGTACCTGCGTTCTTGGGATAAATAGACCCGGCTTTCCACCGTGTCTATGATGGCCCCTAGGTGTAATAACCTTGTTGCAGGGATCATATGGCTCTTGGAGAAGTTTACCGAGAACCCGTGATTCTGGAGCAGCATTATCACCAGTTCGTGATCCGCCTGAGCGGCCTGGATCGACAACGACTGGATTAGAATGTCGTCCAGGTAGCACTGGACTCTGACTGGTACCATTCTCAGGTGAGCTACTAGAACCGCCAGGATCTTAGTAAAGTGCCCTGTACTGATAATGGTGTCCCCTGTGGGCAAATCGTAGAAACCGGCGGTGGGTGAGAGAGATAGGGATGTGAAGGGACGGTTCCATGAGGTCGATGGACGTCAGGAAGTCTTCCCTTCTTACGCTTCCCAAGATGGACTGGAGCGTTTGCATCTTGAATTTGCGGTATGCAAGATGATAGTTGAATCCCTTTAGATCTAGGATGGCTCTCCATCCTCCTGATGCATTGGGGACGATGAAGAGGATGGAGTAAAACTCCCGACTTCTCTGATCCAATGGCACCGGTTCTATGGCCCGTATATTTAAGAGGTGACGAATGGCCTCTCGCATGAGTCTTTTCTTTGTTGGATTTCTTAGTTGGGGACAAGAAATGAAGCTATTCGGGGGGTTGGAGATGAACTCCAGGGATAGTCCGTGACGCACGGTGTTTAGGACCCATGCATCCATGGTGGTGGCTTCCCACTGGAGGGCAAAGAGAGAGAGTCTGCCCCCGATGGGAGGATCTGCCTGAGAGTCACCTGGATTGGTGGAATGGGCAGCCGCTCCTGCGAAAGGGCCATTGGATAAGAACAGGCGCACTATAGGGGACGCCTGGAATCCAGATGGAGCTGATTGTGTGGATAAGAACAGGCGTACGGTAGGGGACGTCTGGTATCCAGACAGAGCTGTTCATGTGGATAACAACAGGTGCACGATAGGGGACGCCTGGAACCCAGATAGAGCTGTTAATATGATTAGGCCCAGGATTACAATAGGGTAATTCTGGTTTTTAGGGAGACCTGGAGACACCAAAAACCCAGAAATTGAATCCAAGGAGGTTAAATGCATGAGAAAGAAGGAGCAAACCGGATAGAATCAATCCTGTTAAGCAGGCTGTGAAATGGATATATTACAGACTTGAGTGGCTGTGGAGATCAAATACTGACTGACGTCTGACAGGCCTTGGAATGGTGTGGAGACACCACTGATTAGCCAGGTAAGGTTGTATTTAGAGCAGATGAAGGAAGTAGGCCTGAGGAGTCTAGCAGGCCTGTTCTGAGGCAACAGTGGCCGTGCAGGGTCCCTGTGCAAAGTGAGGCTCCAGGGGCCTCAAATGGTGGCCGCAGAGGAGAAAAGAGCGCAGAGCAGGCCCCAAGATGGTGGCCTCAAGGAAGACCCAGTCCCAATAAGGGACACAAAAAGGCGGCCACACCCAAAAAGGCTGCCACACTCCGAATGGCAGCTCAAAATGGCGGCCACACTCAAAAAGGCTGCCACACTCAAAATGGCCACCACAACAAAAAAGGCAGCCGCACGAGGTCTGGGGGTATTGCTCAGGAAGAAAGGCTGGAAAAGAGGTAATTTAACAGTGGAGGGCTGAGGAGCAGCACTGAGCCCAGTGCTGTCCAAGAGGAGAAGGAGGGCTGTGTTAATGAGGGGAAGCAAGTCCCCTCAGCCTCAAGCCTTTATGGTTGGAAGTGGGGGGAGGGAGAGGAACGAAAGCCCCCATTCCTAGTTAAAGGCAAACAGTTCTTCAGCCAACTGAGAGGAAAAACACAGTGCTGAATATAGCACTGTCTCAGAATACTGAAGAGAATGGATAATAAAGACTCCACCAATGGAAACTGTACCTGCCTAAGAGCCAAGTTGCTATGTCTGTCTTGGGCAAGATCAAGTTGAGACTGGGACACTCTAGCCCAGGACAGGCATTGCAACTTTGGCTGACTTGATCTGATTGGGCAGGAACACAGTCTAAACCCATTGGTGGATTCTCCATCTCCAGTGCTGGAGAAGTAATTTTGACAATTCTGAAATTATATGTGTAGTCTGCATCCAATTTCCCCCCAAAAAGACTAATTAGAACGTTAAGTACAATGAAACTTCACTTATATGTATTGAGGGTAATGTGTATCATGTCATAATAATACCCCAAATGCCATAAATAGTCATGTATTAACACCACTTTAATCACTTTAACACCACTTTAGAGATATCTGTATTACATTAGATGTGCCAGACTTGTCTGTTATTTTAAAGTGATGCCTAAATGGAAATTTGGTCTACTGCATCCAAATATCTGGGAAATGGAGGTCCATTAATAAAAGTTTCAGTAATACTGATAAAAAATAGTACAATAAACATATAGGTCACCAATGCTGTTGCCATTATTATTTTCTCCTTATGCATTGTTTTCAATATATAGCACAAATCCCACACTGTCCTTAGTAGTATCTGAGAAAGCAAACTGATTATGTGTTCATGAAATAATTCTTTGATAGCTTAACTGATTTCTCTAGAGATGCAAATTGAATATTTTGTCTTTGCCAAGTGCAAACTGGAAACACGGGTAACTTAAGGATTCTATAAGATATGCAAAAGTTACTTTTTAAAATAATGGCACCTATACAAATTAAACTTGCCTCTGATAAAGATGAAGAAAAGTGATTGCAGTTTTTGTGCATTAAATGATAAGCATTTCCCTTAAATTCTTTTCCAAGTTCTTCTATAATTTTTTCTACATCTTCCTCCATGAAGTCAGTACTTCCAAGAACAACAGCTTCTCTGAAATAAAAGACTGAAAATTAAAGGATTCTTGCAATTCAGACAAGAGTTTTTTTCATTTCCATTCTCTTTTGAGAACATAGATACATTTCTGGAAACCAATCTTCATTTAAAACATTAACTTTTTGAACTTCATGTTCAATGAACATTTTACAATATTGCTTTTTTACAATTATGCTTTTATTTATAGGCACATCAGCTTACTTGTGTAGGCATACTTTTTATCTATAACAATTATGGGAAGAGCTTTTTATAAGACAGCACAACAAATAGTATTTTTCTATTCTAAACAAGGATTAAAATTGGCTCCTTTTATTAACAGGAGATGGGCAGCTACTTTTGTGTTTGATCATAAATTTGAGAACACAAGAATGAAACTTACTTACTTGAATTTAAATGTTTCTCCTAATTCAGATGCATTGCCTGGTAAAATTTCAAATATTCCAGAAAAAGGATATGGATGACCACCATAAGCAAATTCTGAAAGACAAATTCAAGATATTATCCTTAGTCAGTTGTTAATAATGGTTGACTTCCCTATACAAATAATTTACCAGTCATGCTTAAAACTGATGTACTATCATATACAAAATCTAGACAAACCTTAAGACTTGGTACTTATAATATGAAAGATTTATATTTTAGTTGGGAATATTGGGTTGAAAGATAGCAAGGCAAATGCTATTTATACTAAGTAAATCTCCCTCCTCCGAGGGAGACAGGAGGTTAAGAAAGATGAACTATAAACAAACAAAGTATCTTTATGTATAAATTATGAATAAAAAATCAGAATTAGTACAGTTTTGGCTGTCGTAAATGTGCCATGCTCCCCTGGTCACATGAACATATTTCAGATGCTTGGTCACCTGTTTCACATTTACGACCAGTTGCTAAAGCACCCTGTATCATGTGATCGCCATTTACAATCTTCTCTGCTAGCCTCTCCAAAAAATCAATGAGAAAGCAGATAAGGAAATTGTAAGCAGAATGGACATTGGATTTGTCTGTTCTGCTATTGTTTCTGCCCCACTGGAGAAGAAAATGCTAGCAAAAATTAGCATTCTGAGCCTTCCAGAATGATGGAATTTATTAAGTGTTTTCACCAGATTTGAGATCCATTCCTCTAATGCAGTGGTTCTCAACCTTCCTAATGCCGCGACCCTTTAATACAGTTCCTCATGTTGTGGTGACCCCCAACCCCCATCCAGCTGGCTGGGGAGGGGGGGCAGGAAGGCCTCTTTGCCGGCTCCGCCGAGCCTGATTGGAGAAGCGCCATTCCTCTCCCTCTTTCCTCTCTCTCTTTCTCTTTCCTCTCTTTCTCTTTCTTCTCTCCTCTCTCTTTTTCCTCTTTCTCTCTCTCTCTCTTTCCTCCCTCTTTCTTTTTCTTTCCTCTTTCCCTGTTTCTTTCCTCTTTCTCTCTTTCCTCTCTCTTTCCCTCTTTCCTCTTTTTCCTTCCTCTCCCCCTTTCTCTTTTTCTCTCTTTCTCTTTTCTCTCTCTTTCTCTTTCTCTCTGTTTCCTCCCTCTTTCTCTTTCTCTCTCTCTTTCTCTCTTTTCCTGTTTCTCTCTACTCTCTCTCTTTCTCTCTCTTACGGCAGCATCGTCGGGGGTCCCCGCCCCCCCCCGCCCCGGCCTCCGCCGCATCCTCAGCCGAATGGGCGGGGAGGGGGAGCAGGACGCTCCGGTGGCAGCGGCACAGCTGCATCATCGGGGGTCCCCGCTGCCCCTGCCGGGACTCCGTGCTGCCCGGCCTCACCCTCTGCCCATCAATGGAGCTGCAGTGGGGGCTGGTGCCGCGCGGCCCCTGCCAACCACTCTGCCAGCCCGGCTGCTCCCCCCCAGGCATCCCTCTTGTGCCGGCGCCCGCCTGAGCTGCCTGGGGGGCAGCAGGAGGAAGAAGGGGAGGAGGAAGAGAGCAAGGAAGCTGCCGCCAGCGCCGGGCCCCAGGAGGAGGCTCTCCTTTCCTACCATTGCTGCATCTCCTTCTTCCTTCCTGGCAGCCTGGACTCTGGCGCGCCTTCCCGGCCAGCGGGGCCAATGGTCGGGCTGGCTGGGGATCGCAGGGGCTGGTCTCCCTTGGGCCGCGGCTTGCAGGAGGGCTGGCCCACTCAGCGGAGCCTCCAGCGGGCCACTCCCAGCAGGGATCCTGGGGCTTCCTTGGGGGGCTCCAAGGTCACGAGGCCCTGGCTGCGCTTCTCCCAGGGGATGGGGCACTTGGGCTCAGGGCCAATCAGGAGCCCTGCAGGAGGTAAGTCCGCCTGAGAGAGAGAGAGAAGGGAAGCGAAAGTGCCTCTCTGTCTCTCTCTCTGCAAATGGCGGAGGAGGCCATGCGGAGACAGATGTGGAGCGGTATCTCGGTTCCTAAGACCATCGGAAATATGTGTTTTCCAATGGTCTTAGGCGACCCCTATGAAAGGGTTGTTCAACCCCCAAAGGGGTCGCGACCCAGAGGTTGAGAACCGCTGCTCTAATGTGTCAAGGGATTTCTCCTCTGAACACCATTGTTCTCATGATCATTCAGAAGGCCCCTTCTCCAAATCGTGCTAACAATGACAGGAATGGGGCCTGTTTTCAGGATGAAGTGAGCTGGCCTCAGCTCACCAGCTGCAAAACAATGGAAAGCAATACCAATAGCAATTATACTTATAAACCGCTTCATAGTACTTTACATCATTCTCTAAGTGGTTTACAGAGACAGCATATTGCTCCCAACAGTCTGGATCCTCATTTTACCAACCTTAGAAGAATGGAAGGCTGAGTCAATCTTTAGCTGGTCACAATCGAACTCTTGGCAGTCGGCAGCATTAGCCTGCAATACTGAAGTCTAACCACTATGCCATCATGGCTTTTTCCCCTCTTCCATTAAATGGTAAGTCAACCTAGGCACAGTGGGGCATGGTGGGAGCCCAAGCCTTCCAGACAGGGTGGGTTGGGGAAAAGGCCCAGGTCTCTTGGGTGTGGTGGAAAACCTAGGTTCTCTCTCTGCCCCACCATGCCCAGGAGGCCAAGTCTTCTCCTGGCACTTCGCTTAACAAATCCAACTGGGAGAGCTAGATTGTGATAAATTCAAATTTAGAAACTGATGTTCTGCTCCTTCAAATCTCCCCACTAATCACACACTAGAAGTTCCATTTTAATTATTCCTTTTAGTAAAAAAAATATAAGGCTAAAATAAGGTACATACCTCTGCCATATATCTCAATTCCTGAGTGAAATACTCCAATTCCAAGGGAGGAAGTATATTCATTCATCCAGTACTAAAAAAGAACACGGAAGATTTAGCTAAATATAAATAATTTTTATTTACATCCCACATGCCAAGGAAATTATCTCTGAGGGGGTAGACAATTTTAATCATTTTTTCCTGAAATATTCAAAACATTGTTTGTTGAGCATTAAGATAGTCATAGATAGAGCACATCTAATTTAACCAGGTGCTAAGAAGCTTAATAATCCAATGCTTCTTTATTTGTTATATTAGGCATGTCAAACTGCCGTCCCGCGGGCCATATCGGTCACTCCAAAATCACACCTACCCCATTGCCAGCAATGGGGAAAAAGTCACGATACGTAGTGTGATGTCATGTGACGTCGCAAGTTTGACATGCCTGTGCTATATCATAGAACAATCAGACAATTAAATCCAAGCAACTTTTCTAACCCATTTAAAAAAAACCTTTTACAACTACAGAAGAGGAACAGCTTTTACTGCACAAAACAGACCAAAACTGATTTGAATATGGATCTGAAAGTGGATTTAAAAATGCCAACTACAAAGCTAATATGGAAAAGGATGCCATATTGGAAATACAAATGAAACTCATGAATGAAGGCAAATGAAACTGGCTATTGTCTTAATAATGAAAGGTGACATACAAATAATAAATCAGAAAAATGACTTGGATAGCTTTCTTATCTTAGATGTACAAAATAGACATGTTAAACCAGTGAAGGAGTTTCTGAGAGGAGACAGAGAAAACGATAAGAAATCAACTTGTGGGACATTATTTGAAAAGATTAAAAATCAAGTTTTAAAATAGTAAACAGAAAGAATATAAAGTGGATTTATTTGATCAAGATATATATATATATATATATATATATATATATATATATATATATATATATATATATATATATATATATATATATATATATATGTTGTTTCTGGTAGCTCTTTACAGACATAATTCAATAATCAAATCCCTAAATCAGAATTACATTTATCTTAATTTGTTGCAAAGTCCAAATATTAACTTCATTAACAACTCATTGCTGTCTATTATAATACAAGAAGATTTTTTTTTTCATTCCGTACCTCACTCCATTTTCTATAAACTCATTTTAAATCTTTTTCTCTCCTTATAAGCACAGATCCAATAAAATTAAAAATTAACAATAAAAATTACATATGTAAGGAAATTGAAGAACTATCCATAAATAATACTTATAGTGCAGAAAAAAATCTTTTTTCTTCCTCATGCTCTCCCCATTCTCTGTTCTATCTTTTTTGTGGCTGATGCCAAAAAACTAAAGCAGGATCACAAGTGGTTAGTATTTGGATGACAGCCTCTTAGATACCTCCAGAGCTTTTAGCTAGAATGGGAAGTAGAAAAACATTCTGGAAGAATACAGTGGCAAAACCCTTCTATACTGTTGCTAAGAAAACAACATGGAAGTGCCTGTGTAATAACTGGGAGCTGAGCTTGACTCTAGGGAGATTACCTTCTCCTCAGAAAGGGACTTGTTTTTATTACACTTAAAGTACCATGTTATAAATAAATAATAAACAATGTAAACATATTCTTGGACTGTCAGTTCCCATTATCAGTTACTCTATAATAATGATGTGCATATCTCAGACTTCAAGATCAAAGAATTATCAGGCCAGGATAATCGCACAAGCAACTGTACTGCACTGTACCATCCCTTACCATACACCACACACATCACACTATACCATACCTTCACTGCACTCTACACGTATATTATGGACTTTAAAAAATGTACTGTTTCAGCTCTAAATCACTCTACACTATTGTGGATAGTAATTACAAAAATGAGTAATAACTTTATAATTATTTACAAAGAATCCTCCAGGAATTATTAGATTATGTTTTGAACAGTAGCATTCTTATTTCTATGTGCAAACTCCCGTGAGTTTTGAATGAGCAAATATGTAATATTATGTGCTAAATTATTTTGGTAAACTATGAAAATTATTGCCTTCCTTCTAACAGACCCTTGAGGAATTAAATTCCTTTTAGATGCATAGCTATAGATAAACATTGCATACCACCATGCACATTCCTAGTACAAACCATGTGGTTGTGCTTCTGCAAGAGAGATGCCATGGAAAGAGCGTCTGTAAAATTCAAGCTGTCACTACATTTGTGCCACTTTCACTCTAAAAATGTATGCAGATCATAAGGTTGATATTCATCACAAGTACATGATTACATAGTCATTATTATGTTTCACCCTCTATTTATGCTTTTAACTATACTGCTCAAAAAAATAAAGGGAACACAAACGTATAGGATCCTATACGTTTGTGTTCCCTTTATTTTTTTGAGCAGTATAGTACTGTACTTTCTGGCTATAAGACGACTTTCACAAGCGGTAAAATCGGCGCCAAAGTCGGTCGTCTTATACGCCAAGTCGTCTTATACGCTGGAAATTACGGTAGTTTCTGACGTATAAGACGACTTTCTAGGCATGTGACTCGGCGCCGAAGACGGGGGTCGTCTTATACACCGGGTCGCCTTATACGCCGGAATATACGGTATACAGAAACCCTTTCTGCTCTGCTTTCAAAATCATGTAATTTATGTCACAACAGTTTCTGACGTAAAATACTGAAACCATCTCCACAATTATAATTAAGAAGAGGAAAAGGAGAATCCAAATCCACAGTTAGCATCATAGTAGTGGGAATCTAATTCCTTTCTTTCTGGTTAAATTCCACTATTTTATTCTCTATATCAAAGATATCTTGCAGATGGTTGACAATCATCATTCTGACAATCAAATATAGAAAGATGACTGTTGAACCTGATCGGCAATTATAACATTACATTTGGCTTTGCACTCACACACACACAAAACCCACCATTACATTAGAAAGCCATGTCCATAGCAGCTAATATAGCTGCTTTAATTTACAGAACAAAGAAAATCTTGAAATAGTCCACCGTCCATCAAATGCTAATTTGATCTGACAATAGGGAACTAGAATATAACCTAATTTTATTGCAACCTATCTCTGACAAACATTGATATTTTTGTCCAGTTAAGTCTGGTTTCCTTCTGATTTATCAGGTTGGATTAATTTGCAAGTTAACCAACTTAAATAAACAAACAGGATTTGGGGTTTTTTTGCTGAAATGCTGCACTACAAGTCTAGGATTTACAACTGTTCATTACTAACTTGATATATGAAGCAGTTAAAAGATAAGATAACAACTGTCCCCACCTCACAATGTTGCAATCTCTTGATAATACTGCTGGACTATTGCCAAAGACATAGAATACTGTATAAAGACCAGATGTACATCACTGTCAAGAAAATGTGTAGCTATTATTTCCCACCATCTTTTATTTTAATAATTCGTGCTACTGTATATCACTATTTATTAACTTTGACAACTTGCAGATGTGTGGACTTCAACTGTCAAGCTGCCTGGGGAATTCTGGGAATTGAAGTCCCCCCTTCTTCAAGCTGTCAAGGTTGAGAAACATTTAAGTGGACTACAATGTTTTTATAAACATTTGCAGCAAAAAATGAATGCATAAAAGTATAGGTAATCCTTGACTTATGACCATTTGTACAGTGACCATTCAAAGTTACAATGGCACTGAAAACCATGATTTATGACAGTTTTCCAAACTTACGACTGTTGCAGAATCCCCATGGTCACGTCATCAAAATTTAAACATTTGTCAACTGGCATGTACTTACGAGTTGCAGTGTCCTGGGGTCATGTGATCACCTTTTGCAACCTTCTGACAAACAAAGTCAATGGGTAAGTCAGATTCACTTAACAATCATGTTATTAACTGCAGTGATTCACTTAACAACTATGGCAAGAAAGGTTGAAAAACGGGGCAAAAGTCACTTAACAACTGTCTTGCTTAGCAATGGAAATTTTGGACTCAATTGTAATTGTAAGTTGAGGACTACCTATATACATTCATTTAAACCTTCTGTAAATTCTGTATGAATAGAACACATTAGTAACTCAAAACATGATGTAACTTTTATTAAAAGTACCTTAGAAGCACCAAAGTACCAAACATTTTAAAATTTTACATGTCAAAATAAGTGGATGTTTACATTTTTGTTTATGATTTTTATTTAGAACTATTTCTATGCAAGAAGCTATATTTTTCATCTTGTTCTATATTTTGTACATTTATATTACTCCCTATTTTCCAAGGAATTCAAGGTGATGTATACTGTTTTATTCCCATCCTATTTTTTATTCCCATCCTATATTATACCCATGACATTTAAACAAAGGCAGATTTTCTACTCCTAGCCCAACATCCTGACCCATTTGTAATGGCTTCATGCTTGTTAAGATTGGTTTTGACATTTGCTAAAACCTTGACTTTTTTTAAGCCCTATAACTACCAACCACAACAAAATGCAACCAAACAGGTCAGGTGAGCAGACATGCATTAAGGATATGATAAAGATGTAGTATGCTAAGGAACAGGATGATTACAGAAGCAAACTCCAAGCCCTTTAACACACAGTTGCAGCTAGATTTATCATAGCTCCAAATCTATGTTCATTCCACCTTTTATTGCACTATATTGGTTTTTCCTGTTGGAAAACAGTGTGCAACACTAAAAAAAAAAAAAAAATGAGATTGAGATAAGTAACCTCTGACTTACTTATGGTCCACCAAAGAAATTGCAAAACTTTAGCCTTAAGTAGACAAGAGTAAAATATATCTCAAATTTTCCCTGCATATATATGAAGCTAGAACCATAATTTAAAAACATTAAAGTCATGTTATTAGACAAGAACTGACTTGCTCAAAAAGATATTTTCCAGCACAAAATATCATTTAATCTTTTTTGTTACTTTCCATCTTTTGATTCTTTCCAAGGGCAAAAAAAGGGGGGGGAAAGAACGGGGGGGGGGGGGAAGAACCAAGCCTGTAATTTTGTGATCTTTAAGGCTTTCCCACTGTAAACAATTTAAGGACTATTGTCCCAGATAACTCATTAAGAAAACAATTATTCTTTAGATATATGGGGGGGGGGTTAATTTAGTAAACTACAGGTACTGGTTGAGTATCTAATTGAATCCAGCACCCGGTAGGAGAGAAGTGAAATCATACACACCTGTTGCTAGGACTTTCGCGCTCCCGCTAATCCCACCGAACCCATTACTGGTTTCTAAACTATTACAGCACCTTTCAGTCAGGTAACCATCGGAAAATTGAGGGTGGATCGGCGGGCGGGGAGAGAAGCAGGGAGGATATCTACTGCATTGGCAAGAACTTCTGAAAGCGGAAGAAGCCTCCGCTTCTTAACTTGAACCTCGAGAAGCTAAGCCGAAATTCGCCCAGGCTTGGATGGAGGGTGGGAAAAAAGGAAACACGAAAACGCAAGAGTCGCTGTGTCGGACAGCTAAGAGAAAGCCAGCTGTCCCCGGCGGAAGGTTAAAAAGAAAGGAGGAGGAAAAAGGCCAGGAAGACGCGCCCGGGTAGCGCTTAGGATGGGAAGTGTCCACTTAGCCGCTGCTCAGGCGCAGGAGCCCTCACCTGCCCGGTCACTCACCATGTCGTAGACGTTGAGGACTACCAGCTGGTTCGCCATCCTTTCTCCTTTCAAACGGGGGTCCCTCTCAGGCCGAGGACGGCGGCCCCCTCGGGACGCTCGCGGGCGGAGGCCGCCTTCTCGCCCTGCCTCTTGCGGAGGAGTGTGAGGAGGTGGAAGAGGCCGCCAGCCGCATGGAGCCGCCTCAGTGCGGGGAAGGGGAAGCCGGGCCTGCACTGCCGGGAATCGCCCTCGCGCTAAGCGAGGCAGAGATGGAGAAGCGAGCCTCGAGCGGGACCCAGTCAGCACGACTCCGCCTCTCCGCTTGCTTCTGGGACCTGGCTGGTCCGACCCCACCGGTCTGTCTTCAGGCGACAGATCGCGGCAATAAACCTTCCCCGAGGACTCGCTGTGTGTTCCCCTCAACCTCGGTCCCAGCGTTGCAAGAGAAGCTCTCAAGCCAGCCGCACCTTCCACGGGGGCAAATGGACGCCAAACTACAATTCCCGGCATACACTACAGCAGGAGCCCAAGCCCCGTTTGGAGTGCACCTCGATACGTGAAATACGAATTCTATCCGCATTCCACTTTGTCAGAGGAAAAGGCTTGGAACGTTTAAGGGTTCGCTGTAACTTGAACTGTCCTCAGTGAAATATAATATTATGCTGCTCTGCAATCCCACATTGCAAAGATATGTAAGGATCACGACTAGATAACTAGCTCAAGATTGCAACCTTACCGCCACTTGTTTTGTCGATAACTAGGTAACGTGAAGTGGTGCTTACTCATGAGACTAGATAACCAGAGTTGCCAACTCTTGGGAAACAGAATATTTTGCCAGAACAGATTTCATTTTTTTCCATTGGCTGAGACTTCCAAGGACCTAATCGGGTACAATAGTTTAGAATTATAAAGAATACTTAGTCCAAAAACCTGACGTGAATTCAGAGTTCTTTTGCAAAGTAATGTCCTAAATACCAAAAACTGTTTTTTCTTTCAGAGATACAATATATGAAGATAGAGGAGCCACTGCTGCAGTAGCTATTGTTAATTTGAGATCAAAAGCCTTTGCCAATCTACAAATCATTCTGAAATCTATTAGTACCCATCTAGTAAACAGCTATCATTCATTCACAGATTCCTCGTGCCCATTTGCTGTAGGTTGTTTGACGTTGTGGGGAAAATAGGAGGAGGAAGATGTATTAGCTATTTTTGCTGCCTTGAGTTATTTGTGAAAAAAACAAAGATGGGATATAAATAAACTGTACAAGTCCTAGTACCTTGAATAGACAAGGTAGAATATGCTGCTAAAAAAAGTTGCTGCCAATGTGCATTCCCACCAATTGCCTTCTCAATACTTTTTCCCTTTCTGCCTACAATTATCTCAAGCACAGAGATACTTGGAAGAGCAAAGTCCCAATTATCAAAATAACTATAGTGGAATTAATGCAGTATTGCTGCTGCTGCTACAAAAAAAAACATCCTTGTGTGTTTTGAGTTTGGACATATTTGGGCTTTGCCCCCTGCTTCAAAATGAAATTTAGTGTGATCATCAGCAAGTCCCTAGAATAGTGAAGATAGTCTGTAAATGAGTAAGGCTTGTCTTAATAAAATCTAGACAGGTTTGTGGGCTTTTGTAATAAAAATATCATTGCCTATCTTTCATCACAGAAATAGTACTATACAGTGGTACCTTGGTACTCAATTGCTTTAAAACTCATCAACGCATTTTGGCATGGAAATTTTGTCCTGGTACTTATCAGTTGTTTGGTACTCAATGTATAAGCTCAGTGTCAGCTGCTTGTGACTCACTACATTATTCCTTCTGGGAAAAATGTGGTACTCATCGATTTTTGTATTCATTTGCCTCCTGGAACCAATTACAATGAGTACCAAGGTTCCACTGTATTTCAAAAAGCATTGGATGGTAGGCTCATAATCACCCAGAAATTAAGGAGAAAATATACAAAATATACAAGTCTTTACTTTTATAATGACGTTTACAAATTTCTTTGACATGCATTTCTCTTTCTTTAACTGCATGATTTATTGCATAGATCCTTTTACCATTGATTATCTGAGGGCATGTTCTGACCTGGTACTCTCAGCTCTGAAATAGAAATGTTGAATGTTTGTGTCTGAAATCCTATTTATTACTTATTTATTAAACAAATTTATATAGCCAGCCAGCTCACACATAGGTAACTCCAGGTGGCCTACATTTTAAAATCCACTGCATAATAAAAACCCAAAAAAATCCCCACCCCATCCCCATGGCAGCAACAACGCAATCAAATCAATCACTTTATCACTCATCTCTACTTGTGGTCCCAGGCCTGCTGATGACATCATGTTTTAGGGCCTTAAGGGAAAGCAACAAAGTGAAGGCTAACTGTACACCAGATGGAATGATATTCCACAGAGAAGGGGTCACCACTGAGAAGGCCCTTTTTTGTGGTATGATGAAATACTTGTAAGTTTCATCCACTGAAGTACTAATAATGTGCTCTGGAGATTGTACAGTTCTCTTGGTTACAAAATGTGGAATTTCCCTTTAGTATTTCTATAGTATCTAGCTCTCTGTAGTATAATGGTTAAGGTATTGGGCTAGGCACAAGGGACCCATGTGCACCGTCAATTTTGAAAGCTAAAATGACTCTAGGTCAGTCATTCTCTCCTAGCTCAACCTACATCACAGGCTTGTTATGGGGATTAGGAGAATACTATTCTGTGTTATCTTGAAAAATATGGTATACATAACTCAAAGTAAATGCCCATTACCTGGCACATTGATTTATAATTGAAGCAGGCACAGCAGCACCTGCATTTTCTGTGTCACATGAGAAAAGCACATCTTCCTTCCCCTGTCCTTACCACTTTCTACAGACGGATGATCAACAGCACCCTGTCATGCAGCATCTCAATCTGGTTTGGAAGCAGGAAGATGGTGCAGAGAATGGTGAGGATGGCTGAGAAGATTATTGGCAGTTCCCTCCCTCCCATCCAGGACATAGCACATAAACGTTGCTTGAGCAGGGTCCGCAAGATTTCCTGGGACACTACACATCCTCTTCACGACCTGTTTTCTTTGCTACCTTCTGGGAGGAGGTTTTGTGGTATCCAAAGCAGAATATCCAGATTCAGTCACAGCTTTGTTCCATACAGTATTAACCTTGTGAACTCTCAAGCTTCTTCCTTCCATTATGTATTCAAGATGGACAGTGATTAATATTTAAATATTTCTTATATGTAAGGGTGTAGGTCTATACATATGTTGTGTATAGTATGTTTAAATGTGTGTTATGTATGTGTGCACTTTGAGATCAACAAATTTTCATTTTTAATATGTGCCATTGTGCCCACAGTAAAAAAAATGACTATTAATAAAGATTATCTATAATTTAAATTTCTAGGGTTGCCCAACTGTCAATACTCTCTATGTCTTACAAATATTAGCAACTGAAATATAATATATTAAAACCACAAATACAAGAGGATCGTGCTGGGTGCAGGAGGGTGAACTTAGCATTTATACCATGTTCACCTTCTCTAGGAGGTATAAACCCCATCCTAGCCCAGGGCTTAGCAAAGAGCCAGATCTTCTAGAATCCTTTGAAGAACAGATCTAGGGTATATAATATTCTAAATATGTATGCTTCTTTTAATTTAACATAGTGATAACTATAGAGCAGTGGTTCTCAACCTGTGGGTTGGGACCCCACTTGGGGTCGAACGACCATTTCACGGGGGTCGCCAAACAACACAGTCCGCCATTTTTCCCCCCTTTTCCTTAGCTGTGCTACTCCGTTTTATTCTATTGGCTTTTGAAAGACAATAGAATAGACTCTCTTGAATAGTTGTCTGCAGCGAAGGTGAGCTGTCTGGAAGTTTCCACCCCTCCCTGCTGAGCAACTACTAAAAATGTAAGTAAAAGAGGGCCAGAGGTGGGAGGCTGGCGGGCGCAGGGAAGGTTGCTGGCGTGCATGGGGCCTGGCAGGTGCCTTACCTCCCTTGGGCTGGGCCAGCCGATGGTCGGCCTGCGCCATCTCTGCCGCTTGCCAGCTACGCCTCGGCCAGCACAGGGGGCAGCACCACGCATGCGCGGCGCTCCCGGGCAAGGAAAATCCTCGACTTATGACCGGCTGGGTAGTCCTCGACTTATGACCGGTTGGGGGTCGCGGCATTAAAAAGGTTGAGAACCACTGCTGTAGAGACATGTTCGTGTCATTTCCTTGGTAGCAGCAGAGAAATAGTTTTCCATTGCCTTTGTAGGGAAACATTTTCAACTTCCCAGTCTAGCACACAGCTCTGGGTTTTCCTGGCCTTCCATTCAAATACCACATGCTCTGGCTTAGATATATTACACAGATAGTAAAATATATCTGTAAATCAATAAACGCTATGCACTTATATTTTACTTAAAATGCTGAAAACAAACTTCCACAAGTATTCAATCACTTAACTGAATTTTATTTTGACTTTTTTTATGGATACTTACATATGGTAAGTGCAGACAATTTGACATATATTAAAATGAGGTTAAATATTCTTTATTGCATTAAATTGGACTGCTCTTCATATTTTAAATTGACTTGGAGCACTTCCTTTTGGCAACACAGAAAAGGTGCATAGATGTTATAACTTAATGACTATTTAATGCATATAGTAATGTAATCTTTCCATTTATACTAGTTATCCTTTATGTTAGTACTTCTGTTAAAGAATAGGAAGGTTTGCTTAAAAAAAAGTTAGAAAAAACGAAATATGATTGCCTTGTCCAACCTAAGTACTGCCCAAATGCATAGCCAACAATCTAGGAATTGAAATTTAAATTTTTAAAGGGTGCTCTGGATGGTTAAAGATGACCTATGGCAGGCAAACATCATCTCAAAATAAAGTTTAAAATCCACAATAATAATGAAAGGTAATTTTAAGATTGTATTAACTCCTGGAAAAGTAAAAAAAATGAACAACATTTTTCATAGCTAAACATAGTTAATCATAGAAATATTATTTCATCCAATGTGATAAATTAATCTTTCTTCTCCTGATCATCTGTTTTTTCTTCAGTGACATCTGGCCTAAGTGATATCAGGGGATCAACAAAAGGGAATGCCCGAAATATCTTCACATATCTGAAGTAGCTGAAGATGAGGAATCCCCAAAATAAAGTCACTACCAAGGTGGCCCAACCAGCAACATACATCCAACCTGGTCTGAAAAACAATATAATTTGTATATTCAACTAATTAAATTTAACAAAACTAGCATATAAATCACATTATTTATTAATATAGTCAGAGCAATTAAAATATTAAAGGGAGAGGAGATAGCCATTTTTCTGTATATTCATAAAAGTTGTGCATAATCTACCATTTCCAGAGAGATAACTTAGTCTTTTCCAACAAGAACCACTTGTCAAGGTAATGATTTAGAAGCTAACCAGCTTGTATAATGTGAGATGAATGATGCAATGTTAGGAATGACTCAGCAGGAGTCTATATCCCTTTAAGACAGCCATGTCAAACTGCCGGCCCATGGACCGGATGCGTCATGCCGAAATCGTGCCCACCCGATTGCCAGCAATGGGGAAAAAGTTGCGATACGTTGCATGACATCACATGACGTCGCGAGTTTGACATGCCTGCTTTAAGAGCTTGAGTATAAAAGGGAAGGCCTTGCTGGAGTCTTTCTCTTATCCGTTTCCTGTTGTAATTACTGCATATTGGAGTTTACTGATTTATGACCACATGTATGTATCTTGTTTCTACTGTATATTTGTAGATAGTGTAATACAAACCACTGTATACTGTATTTACTCCTGGGCTATCTCAGCACAGTAAGACTGTGCATGCTCTTACACAGCTAGATTCTGCTTCACCTGTTACCAGCTAAACCCAGAGAAGAAAGAAGTGGCAAATCTCAGTTTAACTGGAAATGAAATATTAAACATACTTAATTGCAAGAGCTTTTCAATCAATGATAATCCAACTAACTTCAAAGTACAAGTAGTCCTTCACAAACAACTGGTTAGCAATTGTTTGAGGTTACAATGGACCTCACCAGGACTACTTACACCTGGATTCAAAGTTCCAGTGGCTCCCCCCCACCTCTGGTCAATCATATTTTGGGCTGTTGGAAACTGACCTGAATTTATAGCCATTTGAAGCGTCCTGCAGTTACACTACCATGATTTATGACTTTTTTGTTGGAAACCAGCATTTACTTCCAGTTTCTGGCAAAAAACTCTGTAGTTTCTGTCTAAACCAGTGGTTCTCAACCTTTCTAATGCCGCGACCCCATAATACAGTTCCCCATGTTGTGGTGACCCCCAATCACTTATACATCACCGGGTGTCAGGGGCATGGCCAAAGAAAAGAGGGAAAAAATGGCGGACAGCCTTGTTTGGCGACCCCCGTGAAATGGTCATTCGACCCCAAATGGGGTCCCGACCCACAGGTTGAGAACCACTGGTCTAAACTATACTAAGGCTACTTTTTGTATTATGCAATATTATATCAGAAAACTAGTGACTGTACATATATGCTGCTAGATTTCACCCTGAAATATCTATAGCCAAGTTTTATAATAAAAACATACAACATGAAAAATTGTTGATTATTTCCAGGCTATAATATCCAGATAAAAAAGGCCAGATTAGTGGTTTACAGACATTGCAGAATATCACTTATCATTCCAACTCATACCATCCCAGCATAATCCCATGTCCCTTTTAAAAGCTCTGGATTACAATCCTTTCTGGAGATATTCAGATCTAAAACACCTTCTCAATGCCCCAACACAACACAAACCCTGCATATCCCCTAATATTAACTCTGTCATCATAACATACCAGGTCAGGAGATACTATAGGACTGAACAGAATTAACTATAACATTAAACATTCCTTGACTTATCCATCTTTCAGTATTAAATAGGCAATAGGCACTGCCTCCTGGATTCTATAAAAAGTAAAAAGTTGTTCTCTACATAAAATAATAGATGGTCATTAACCTGACATCTGAAAGGCCAGTGTTAAGAAATCAATGAGAGCAGTTCAGCCTTTTCAGCCATTTTGTGCCTGTCTTCAAAGAAAGACTACAAAAGGAAAATGAATTATAATTTATCAAGAAGTTCAATTTTATCTCTTGGAGCTTGAATTTTGATTTTTTTTAAACCATTAAAAATGTACTACACTTAAATACTACACATGCTGAGTGAGCAAAACAGGTTGTTTCTGTTATCAAAGTGGCAGGGAATGGTCAAGGGACATGCTGCTTATTTTTCATGGACTTGAGTTTAATATAGTTGCTATAGCCTATGTTCTGGCAATTTATTTCTATCTGATCTTGTTTTCAATTTTTTTCTCATTTAAGTGAAAACCGAAGAACGAAATTTATTCTTAGAACCTGTAATATGGCATTAAAGGATTTAGCTAAAGGTCATCTGAAATACATTTCCCCACCACAACTACTTGAAAAAGTATATATATAGATGTGTTTATTATGTATTGAATAATAAGATACTAACTCAGCTGTTCTGTATATTATATAATTTTTCAACATACAGCATATCAAAGTGTTAATCTTACCAAATATAATACTAGTGATTTCTGTTTGTAAGTAGTGATAGTTACAACTTGAGGTCATCATTCTTATAAAGTATGTAAGCTTTTGCAATACACCTAGGAAGGCATATTCATTAGTCAACGCATCAAAAAACTTATTTAAGTTTTATGATTGTATACAAAGAAGTTTTATTCATTTCTTCTCATGTTTTCCACTGCAGCGGTGAAAAAATAACCAGTAAGGAGGTTTATATAAGCATGCATGTTGAAACTGTGGAGGTAGATTCTACTCCAAAAGTTCTAGCTCTTGAATGTACAGAAAATGTATTGCAGGACCTCAGATTTTCTATAGCTGATGGGGAACTCATCAAATTTGCAGACAACACCAAGCTGGCAGGAATAGCCAGCACTCCAGAAGACAGGCTTATGATACAGGAGGATCTGGACAGACTTGAACACTGGGCGCTATCTAACAAAATGAAATTCAATGGTGAAAAAAGTAAGGTGCTACATTTAGGCAAGAAAAACCAAATGTATAGGTATAGTATAGGGGGTACCTTGCTCAATAGTAGCAACTGTGAGAGGGATCTTGAAGTCCTAGTGGACAATCACTTAAATATGAGCCAGCAGTGTGCTGCAGCTGCCAAAAAAGCCAACACAGTGCTAGGCTGCATTAACAGGGATGGAATCAAGATCACGTGAAGTATTAATACCACTCTACAATGCCTTGATAAGGCCACACTTGGAATACTGCATCCAGTTTTGGTATACCACAATGAAAAAAAGATGTTGAGACTCTAGAAAGAGTACAGAGAAGAGCAACAAAGATGATTAGGGGACTGGAAGTTAAAACATATAAGGAAAGGTTGATGGAATTGGGTATGTCTAGTTTAATGAAGAGAAGGACGAGGGGGGACATGATAGCAGTGTTCCAATATCTCGGGCTGCCACAGAGAAGAGAAAGTCAAAGCTATTTTCCAAAGTGCCTGAAGGCAGGACAAGAAGCAACGGATGGAAACTAATCAAGGAGAGAAGCAACCTAGAACTAAGGAGAAACTTCCTGACAGTTAGAACAATTAACCAGTGAAACAACCTGCCTCCAGAAGCAGTGAATGGTCCAACACTGGAAGTTTTTGAGAAGAGACTGGACAACCATCTGTAGGGTTTCCTGCCTGAGCAGGGGGTTGGACTTGATGACCTCCAAGGTCCCTTCCAATTTTATTATATTATTATTATTATTATTATTATTATTATTATTATTATTATTATTATTATTATTATTATTATTATTATTATTATTATTCCTGTCTGGTGACAAGAGATCAAAGCTATTTTATTTTATTTCCCCTCCAAAATAAAATTGTTAATAAAATTAGCTAAAGCTCATAGGCAATTACCTTTCAATGATGCCAAAGGTCTGGACAGCAAAATATGTAGACAAATTACAAAAACTAAAACACAGAAAATAAATTTATTAATATTCTGATTTTATTGTCCTTGTGTCAAATTATAGTAAAAATTTAAAATAAATGCAACTATAACATTTCTAAACAATGTATAACCCAGATGATAAAGAGCGTTAAAGTAAGGTTCTACAAAATAACATAAATAAGGATGTATTTAAATGATTTTTTTAAAAAAATAAATGTTAATTTTAAATGAAAATATATTGCCTAATTGCATATGGAGAGAAAATACTTTACTTCAGATAGTCTCTGACTTAACAACCAGTATGTTTAGGAACTGTTTGAAGTTACAAAGGCACTGACCGTTTTTCACACTTACGACTGTTACAGCATCCCCATGGTCACATAATCAACATTCAGACGTTTGGGAACTGACTCATATTTATGATGGTTGCAGTGACCCAGGGTCATGTGACCACCTTTTGCGACTTTCTGACAAGCAAAGTCAATGGGGAAGCCAGAATCACTTAACAACTGTTGCTAACTTAACAACTTCAGTGATTTACTTAACAACTGTGGCAAGAAAGGTCATAAAATAGGGCACACCTCACTTAACTGTGTCACTCAACAACAGAAATTTTGGGCTCAATTGTGATTGTACGTTGAGGACTATCTGTATACAAATATGTAGCCATTTCAAAGCAAGTGTTTATGCAATAATTTGCAGTGTTTTCTTTGCAAATTAATGCAGAAATTGGATAGAGCAGCCATAATTAAATCCTGACTTAAAAATGAATTTAACTATTTCCCCTTACAGGCTGGGTAATTCTGGGAGTTGACACCCATGTATCTTAAAGTTCACAAGCTTGAGATCTAGACAGTTCACATGAATTACAAAGTATGATTGGACCATAAAATATAGTTAAAACATTGTTAAGCCTTGTAGAATAAAATTAAAATTGTATGCAAAGTATAAGAACAAGTTGTCACAATGTACCAAGAAGATTATGTCTAACATGCAGAAAAAAATAGAGGGCAGACAAAAAACCTCTAAATATGGTTGTTTATTAGCATACTACTTGCTAGTATATGGTAATAATGTTGAATGTCGCCCAAACTTGATAATGGGCTGGAGGTGGAAGAATAAGCTGAAATCAAATCCAGGCAAGACAAGGTGCAATTGAAAAATAGGAACTAAATTGCAAGATCAGTTAAAACAAATATCAAAATTCAGGAGTATCTTAACAAACTGGCATAATGAGTAGAAACCAACAAGTTGAATACAAACTGAATAGCCTGGGTAGGGAAAATCAAAGGCATGAATAGAGAACAAGGAAGATCATAGTGGGAAGCAGTCAGTGGTGGGATTCGGCCAGTTTGCACCACTTCGGCAGAACCGGTAGCTAATTTTTTGTTGCCCAGGCCCAGAATGGACTTCTGGAAGCAGCATCCATGCAGAGAACCGATTGTTCACATATTTGAATCCCACCACTGGAAGCAGTGCATGCAAATGTAAGGGTGTCTTGCATGCAGTATGAAAATTCTCATCTAGAAACTCAATGACTATCTTTTCTGTATCTGATATAAATGTGAATAACACAAAATAATGAGTTTTGTGCCACAAGCTGAAATTTGAGCACTCTGATCTCTCTGTTCTGCATTGGTCAGACTACACTGAAAATCCTGTGTTCAAATCTCAGTAACATGTTTTGTAAGGATGTAGGCAGAGCAAACCAAGCAAGCTACTGAAGGACCAGGAAGGAATAACCCACAATAAAAAAATTGGAGACATTGGGTATGTTGGAGAAGACAAGACAACAAAGAGACACTAGCTTTCTCCAAATACTCGAATGGCTGTTATGTAGAATGGAGTTTTTCCAGCAGTGTTCTGTGAGAATGTGAGTGGGTTTTTCAGGATTAAGACTAGGAGAAGAGGGGAACTTTCTCTCAAATGAATAGGTTTTTTTTTTCTTTAGACTCTAAGGCACGTGTGTCAAACTCGCCGTGTCACATGACGTGTCGTGACATATTGCGACTTTTTTCGCATTGCCGGAGCTGGGGTGGGCGCAGCCTCTGCATGATGCAACCGACCCATGGACCAGCAGTTTGACACCCCTGCTTTAAGGGGATATTCTGCAAATGCAGAGGATTTTTCTCCCTTAGTCTATTGTGGAGAAGTTATTTTTCTTTGCCTTTAGTGACTACAGGGAAAAAACACACCTCTTCACAGGAAAAATATGAAAATAAGGAAAAAATAAATGGCTTGAATATTCGAAAAAGAATTATAAAGAGCAGGATGAAAAGAAGGAATAAAGTTAGAGAATAACTTTGTACTGTGAATGAGTTTAAGTTTCCAGGACTAGATGAAGACAGTTTAAGTACAGTTTGAGAAAAGCTGGGGAAAGCACAAGGAAAGCAAATTTGATAACCATTTGATGACAACATGTAGATACCCTGTAAAAAGTTTATTAACAACAGAAAGTAATTCCATATGAAACATTGTGGAAGCATAGCCTTCCTTTGAGGTTACAAATAATGAATAATATCTATTAGACTCAAATCAGATTTGAAAAGTTAACCTGAAATTTGGATCCAGTATTGTCAGCTTGAACATATAAGTACTAGTATACTGAGGCCAAGTTAAAAAGTTCAAACCAGAACTATTTAAGATTTCATATTTTTTATCCAGTTTCCTTAATTTTTCTGGTCTTTTTTTAAAACAGGACTTGTAATTCTGAAAAAAAGTAGATGTGTTCATTTATTTAATAACATAATTTTAGATTATGAAATATAAGTATTTAGATTGTGTCTGTACTATTTCATGATACAAATAAATACACAAAAAATAAATATATCCTCAGAATTACTTATTTTAATTATAGGGGTCTTAAGAGAATCCACAACTTTTCTCCATAAGCTTCCTGAATGCAATGGCTACTTGCAACAGTACAGGGAAAATCTTCTGGAAACCATCTAGATCAGGGTAGTCAACCTTGGCTCTTTTATGACTCGTGGACTTCAACTCCCAGAATTCCTGAGCCAGCTCAGGAATTATAATAATAATAATAATAATAATAATAATAATAATAGTAAAGTTGGAAGGGACCTTGGAGGTCATCTAGTCCAACCCCCTGCTCGGGCAGGAAACCCTACACCATTTCGGACAAATGGCTGTCCAGTCTCTTCTTAAAAACTTCCAGTGTTGGAGCATTTACTGCTTCTGGAGGCAAGCTGTTCCACTGATTAATTGTTCTCACTGTCAGGAAGTTTCTCCTTAGTTCTAGGTTGCTTCTCTCCTTGATTAGTTTCCACCCGTTGCTTCTTGTCCTGCCTTCAGGTGCTTTGGAAAATAGCTTAATTCCCGAAGTCCACGAGTCATAAAAGAGCCAAGGTTGACTACCCCTGATCTAGATCCATAAGGTCTCGGAGGTGATCATCCTAATCAGTACTTCTACATCACGGAGCTCCCAGATGGCAACAACCCTCACCTGAACCAGGAAGTAATTTGACTATGGCAAAGTACTCACTGTCCGTGTTCTCCATATCCAGACCACCCACCAACTGCTCCAAAACAAAGATAACTCTAAAATATCTTCATCTAAATAAGCCCAGTAACCATGTCTATCAGCACAGGAAGTAGTCCTGCCAGGAAAAAGAGTAGATGATACTTAAGCAGGATCCCCATCCTGTCTGTACAGCCAACTTAACATATAGACATTAACATCTAGTTGGCTCCAAAATAAGAGTCTTGGACACAAGTAGCCTGTCTCAGAAGATTATTGTTACCCCCTTCTTTTTCTGTAATACTGAGACTGATGATATGTTCTTGTCCAAGTCTGACAACTCACCTACCACAGATGACTGATGTCTTGCTATAAATGGAGCTGGCATTTACTGGCACTAGTTTGAGTTCACTAGTCCTGTAACTTACTAGGAAGTATAGATCAGCCCTAAACTGCAGGGTTTTTAAAATCTGTAATGATTTGCCCAACATTTCCCACCACATCTCTCCTTTCTATCACAGTCATAGTTTGCTTGCCACACTCTTTATCACCACCCACTGATTTTAAAGAGGCAACGTCTGGCATCTAACTATCAATCACGGAGTTTCCTGCAAAGCCATGACTCCTTCCAACTTTATTATTATTATTATCACTCATATCATAACCATATTCAATACTTACAAGCCTCACACCTCTCCTAAGGAAGCAAACACTAGCAAGCCACTTTAACTGACCTTTTAAAATTCCTGAAAAATGATGGTCCAAGCACCGTAAACCAACTAGAATATCAAATCCACATTCCTACTGTACAATAGGTATAGTAAACCAACTAGGGAATTACGTCTGCATTCCTACCCTATGCTGTATTTCCAGAGCCACTTTCCAAGGAACATGCATTTCTCCCATACTTCCATATTCTCATGTCAGGGGAACTTCTCCTACATTCTTGACTCTACTCAGGAAAATAATCACTGCAATTGTCCTGATTGCTCCAAAAGCATAAAAGAGCAGACAGATTAACCACAAAATCTTCTCCAATATGTTTGCACTCTTGAATTATATCACTTGACTGACATCTAGAAGAACAGTTATAATAACAAAATAATTTCAGAAATCAATAACTGTTAGAAGTAACCTATAAGAGCTAGACACTTCTTTTATTTTAAATAAATATTAATAGCTAAATAAAATTAGATATATATTTAAAGACTGATTTTACTTATATTTTTACTTATATGCTGATGCTTACATGAGGTCCCCATATTTCATCTACATCTTCAATTGTTTTGATTGTTTTATTGTATATTTTAATCATCTGATTCCAACTCTGTGCAGTATTTAAACAACGGACCTGTTAAAAACATAAGCACACAAAACTTAATCAAAAAAAGAATTCTCAGAATAGATAAACTCTGAGATTCTGGTAACCACATATATATTTAGAATATTACTCTATTTTCTGAAGATTATTTGAATTTTTGTTACAGGTAGTCCTCACTTAACAATCATTTGTTCAACAACCATTCAAAATTATGAAGGCCCTGAAAAAATGGACTTGTAACTGGACATTGAACTGACAACCATCAGGACATCCCCACAATCATATGAACGTGTTTCGGGCATTTGAAAACCATGCAACATTTACATAGCACATAGTTTGAGGCCTGCTGGCACTGGGCTTCAATCTAACTAGCATGGAGCTTATTGCAGTGCAGGCTTGGGACAGCACTCTTTGGCACCAATAGCCAGGAGCTGGAGAAGAGGCCTGAGAGCAGAATTGATGGGATCAGGAGAGGGGGGCCTCTTTGAGCAATGTTTTTAGTAGCTGTCTTGGATTAATGTTTCTAGTTCTTTGAAGCAACAAAACATTCTCCATGTGGAATGTGGCTTCTGATAAGAAGCAGTTCAAACTGGCCAAGAAAGAAAATTGTGCAAAGATTTGAACTTTAGTAACTTGTAAACTCATTATATTCATTATAATATGGGAAACGCAACTCCTGAATATAACAATGAGTATTTAACAAGACCATACTAAAATATTATATGATGCTATGAAATGTTATATGGTACGTATAAAGCTACTGAACATGCTTGCTAAATCATAGATGAGTCAAGTGATGCTAAACAATGAAAGAATACATTCCAAATCCAATATGTTTGAATTGTACTGTATATAAAGTGATTTCATACCTTTCTAAAAAGCCCTTTACCTTGTATCTGTGAGGATCTGTAATTGTTTATGCATAAATAAAGAAATATCCATCTACCTTTTCAGCTCAGATCCTATTTAGGCAAAGGTACATCAGGCTAACAAATCTTGCTGGCATTTACAGCTAACAGAATCAGTGGACTGAGGTTGTTGAAGACCCTAGGCCTTTACTTATCCTAGTGCTATTGACACTGGCACCACGCTGAGTGCCCTGTCAAGCCCTATGCCATAGCAAGCTTTGTGCCAACCAGTGGCAAGCCCCAGTGTTGCAACATGAACCTCTGGCATCAGTGATCCCAGTGGAGTGGAGGAAGAAACAACTGCGCCAAGGAGGAGCACAGAGAGGAAGATCTGGGGCTCATCGCTAAGGGGAACAGTCAGATGATGTTTTATTTAACAACTGTTTTGCTCAGCAACAAAGTTGTTAGTCCCAATTAGGTTTGTTAAGTGAACACGTGGAGCTGACTGTGGCTCAAATCATTAAAAAGCTAAGTTCATGGCATTCAGTCCTATCATTTCCTGGCAAATAGAAGGAGAAGAAATGGAATCAGTGACAGATTTCATTTTCTTGGGCTCCAAGGTCACTGCAAGTGGTGACTGCAGCCATGAAATTAAAAGGCACTTGCTCCTTGGCAGGAAAACTATGGCAAACCTAGACAGCATAATAAAAAGTATAGACATCACAAAAGGTCTGTATAATCAAAGCAATAGTTTTCTCAGTGGTAATGTATAGCTGTGAGAGACGGACCATAAGGAGGGCTGAGGGCCGAAGAATTTATGCTTTCAAATTGTGGTGCTGGAGAAGACTCCTGAGAGTTCCTTGGACTGCAAGGAAATCAAATCAGTCAATCCTAAAGAAAATCAATCCTGACTGTTCTTTGGAAGGACATATACTGAAGTTGAAACCCAAATGCTTTAGTCACCTAATGAGAAGAGAGGACTCATTGGAAAAGACCTTGATACTGTGGTTCCCTGAAAATAAATCCTAGCTTGATTTTTCAGAGTGGGCTTAACATAATCACTAGGACCAGATGGACTACACCCCAAGGTTCTTAAGGAACTGGCAGATGTGATCTCAGAATCACTGAACTATCTCTTTCAAAGATCCTGGAGCACTGGGGAACTACCAGAGGACTGGAAAAGAGCTGATGTAGTTCCCATCTTCAAAAAAGGGGAAAAAATGGATCTACAGACTTATCAGCCTGACCTCAATACCTGGGAAGATTCTGGAAAAGATAATCAAGCAATGAATCAGCAAACACCTAGAGCCAAACAAAGTCATTACCAAAAGCCAACATGGATTTGTCAAAAACAGGTCATGCCAGACAAAACTTATTGCATTCTTTGACCAAGTGACAAAATTAGTGGACCAGAGGAATGCTGTGGACATAATTTACTTGGACTTCAGTAAGGCATTTGATAAAGTAGATCACAATCTACTACTTCATAAGAGAAAAATGTGGGTTACATGGCATCACCACCAGGATCAGAAGCTGGCTGACCGGCCGTACTCAGCATGTGGTTCTCAATGGAACTGCATTGGAGGGAAGTGTGTAGTGGGGTGCCCCAGGGCTCTGTTCTGGGCCCAGTGTTCTTAAACATCTTCATCAATGATTTGCATGAGGGGATAGATGGGGAACTCACCAAATTTGCAGACGACACCAAGCTGGCAGGAATAGCCAACACTCCAGAAGATAGGCTTAGGATACAGAAGGATCTTGACAGATTTGAACATTGGGTGCTATCTAACAAAATGAAATTCAATTGTGAAAAAAGTAAGGTTCTACATTTAGGCAAGAAAAACTAAATGCACAGGTATAGTATAGAAGATACCTTGCTCAATAGTAGTAACTGTGAGAGGGATCTTGGAGCCCTAGTGGACAATCACTTAAATATGAGCCAGCAGTGTGCTGCAGCTGCCAAAAAAGCCAACACAGTGCTAGGCTGCATTAACAGGGATAGAATCAAGATCATGTGAAGTGTTAATACCACTTTACAATGGCTTGGTAAGGCCACAATTGGAATACTGCATCCAGTTTTGGTCACCACAATGTAAAAAAGATGTTGAGACTCTAGAAAGAGTACAGAGAAGAGCAACAAAGATGATTAGGGGACTGGAGGCTAAAACATACAAGGAACAGTTGCTGGAATTGGGTATGTCTAGTTTCATAAAGAGAAGGACGAGGAGTGACATGATAGCAGTGTTCCAATATCTCAGGGGCTGCCACAGAGAAGAGGGAGTCAAACCATTCTCCAAAGCATCTGAAGGCAGGACAAGAAGCAATGGATGCAAACTAACCAAAGAGAGAAGCAACCTAGAACTAAGGAGAAATTTCCTGACAGTTAGAACAATTAATCAGTGAAACAACCTGCCTCCAGAAGCTGTGAATGCTCCAACACTTTTTAAGAAGAGACTGGACAGTGAGTTGGACTAGATGATCTCCAAGGTCCCTTCCAATGCTGTTATTATTATTATTATTATTGTTATTATTATTATTATTTAGCCCTACCCCCAAAATAAGCCCTAGTTTGGGGTGAGGTGCATGCCTAAAAATCAAGCTAGAGTGGGATGGGGGGTGGAGCTGCCCCACATGCCCCGCACTTGCTTACCGTTGCAGCAAGGCCTCCCATGCCTCAACACCTGCCTCACCTTGCCAGCCCACGTCTAAGGCCACTTGCCCAGAGGAAAGGCCTCTGCAGCCAAGACCCGAGCTCCAGATTGACCACGCAGCACCTCCTGGACACAGGGGCACCACGTGTGTCAATCCAGAGCTTGATTCTCAGCTGCAGAGGCTTTTCCTGAAAGCCTCTGACAGCGAAATGGAGGCTGGGAGCGATGCGCACAAACAGTGGTGAGAAACCGCACAAGAGGTTGGCTGGTTGGGTGGTGTTGTTGGTTAGGGTTAGCCTATCCACATTTCTTTTTATTCCATCTTATAATAAACAACCAAGAGGGGAATATTTTGAATTTCTTTTTTACACTTGCTTCAATGTCTGGACTGGGTAATGTTTTTGCAAGTCCCTCCCATGCCTTTTTTTTCACACACCTTTCCCAAAAGTACCTTTAAATTCCTTTGCATAGCACAGAAAAAGGCAAAAGACAGTTCTAGTCTCTATTTTTCCATTCATTTTTTTCTAAGCCAGTCAGGTGACTGGAGCTTTAGATATGGAACAAGTGTTAGTATTTTCTCTGCCTTTCTAAGAAAGAAAACTGATCCAAATACCTTATTTCAGTTTATCAATCTATATTATACAGATACAAAATAATAATAAAGTACAAAAATTATCAATTTACCTTTTCCATAGTTGCCCTGTAGTAAAAGTCAGTCCTCCCATTCATCTCCCACAATATATAGTTTGCCTCAACTGGTATGAGAGTCTGGTGATCCTTATACCTATATATGAAGAAGCACAGTACAGTAGCTTTTCTAAAAAGCCATAGTAAGGATCCAAGTGTATTTATCATTTGTTAACTTCTACCTCCCTTCCAATAAATCTTCTAATTTTGCTAGCATTTGTCCTTTGTCAAATGAAACTGAAAGTTTTGCACAGACCAGAGAGAACCCTCCACTGTTTTCAGGGGCATTTATGGGACAAGGGTCAAGATGACAGTTGTGACTATATGTTTGGAATCTTGTTCCTTTGTGCACATAAAAAAAAGATGTGGGTCTATAATGGCACACAGTTGTGGTCACCATCTTTTTCTCATTCTTCACACTGTTTTAGTTTTACTTACATCTCAACTTGAGGATAAAAGTCTTGAGTATAATGGCTCTGTAATGGGCAGCCATATTTTTCTATATCAAATATTACTTCCTATGGAAAAGACAGTTTAGTATGGTTAGAAAACAAAAACAAAAAACAAACAAGTTGCATCGGTTCACTAAAATAAAACAGTAATTCTTACCATGTTTCCTTTATCGCCTTTGTCTCTGAGATATTTCCTAATGTGAGAGAAAGAGATACTGAACTGTAATTGTAATATTCCAATATTAAACATCCCATTCAATATTCTCTATGCCATCTGCATTAGATAAATGACTCAGCCTTTTGCCACTTGATAAGGAATATAAGATCCCTAGGTTTTTGATGGGTGGCCAGTCATAACACAATATATTTCTGATATATATGAGAATTAATGTAGGGGATGGTTATGAAACAACTAATCATAATTATTATTACCAATAATTAACGATATTTCCAGAATATGTGTGAATGAAATGTCTATTAATATTGTATTCAGTTGCACACAGTCAGCTATGTTTAGACTGGATTTGGCATTTTTTATCCACCTACTGGTATAGGTATTTAAGGTATTGTCACAGATTGCAAATTGCTCCTAATAAAGGTACTTTTTGCAATTGACTGTGATTTTGTCCATGCTAATGGTGCTCCAGTTGTTTTGGCATTTTACTGTCCCATTACTATTGGTACTATTTTTACTTTCTTTTGCCACAATTGTTCTATCTAGGGCTTTTAGTTACATTTGAGTCTAGTCCACTATTTCAGCTGGGTATCTAAGGACTGGATTCACCCAGGTGTAATTGTTTTGATAGTATTTTCTCCACTGAATTTGGGCTTTAAGATCTTCCTCATACTCATGTATTCGCTTCTAATCTTCTTCTTGATATCAGTGTATTTGATGTTGTCAGTTTGAAGAGTGCTCAGATATTTGTAGTAATTGTTTTCATCCAGAATATTTGTTATCTCCACAGGACATCTAGATTTCTTTAGTTTTCACTATTTTTTCCCTGTTGATGGTGAGGTTGGCACATTTGTCCAATCCAAATTACATTACAATGTTTTGGCTGTATGTATAGGCAGTGTTGAGCAGCAATTTTATTTTAGATAATGTTTTTTTCATAGAGTTTAAATGCATGCTTATGTAAATGAGGTAGGATAGCCTGGCAGGTGTTTTTGTTGTTTAACAGCCATGGTCTGACTTGACAGATGAATCTGCGGAACAATAAACAAACACTAATGGTGATAGTGAGTCTCTTTGAAAATTTCCTCTTAATAGCAATAGCAATAGCACTTATATACCATCCCATAGTGCTTTACAGCACTCTCTAGGCAGTTTATAATGTCAGACTATTGCTGGGTCCTCATTTTACTGACCTCAGAAGGATGGAAGCTGAGTTAACTTGATATTAAGCTTTTCCAGTCTATCACCATTCACTAGCAACTCTGTCTTCCATTGTGTCCTTGATCTTTGCAGAAAGCTTTTGTTTCTACGATTCATATAGCAAGGAGTTGAATGCCTTCATATAATTAATCTATGCTACATTCAAGTTGATCTTCCTTCTTTTGTAATTTTCCAAAATCATCTCATTAATTAGGAGCTGATCTTTTGTTCTTGTGATGTTTAGGCAATTTTCTTTCTGCTCAGGTGAAAAGAGTTTGTTTTCAATTAGACGCTACTGGACTGCTATCACATCAGTTACAATTTGAAAGCTGTTGATAAGCAGATAATTGGCCTGTAATTGTCTGGTGCTGCCCCCTTTGTTTGATATTTCATTATTAGGTAGCTTTTGCCAGATATTAACCACTTGTCAATTTTACCTCTTGCAGTATGCTGTTAAATTGCTTAGTAATGAGTGGATGTAGACTAGTCAGATGTTTCAACCAAAAACCATGCAATTCATCTTTATCTGGTGCTGACCAATTCTTGATCTTTCTTACCCTTTTCTCCACCATTTTTGCTGCTATTACAAGTTCTTTCAGATCAGTTTTTATTTTTATCCATCTCTTTTGTCAAAGTTTCATTCTTGTTGCATGCAACCAGAACTGTGCTGTCTTCTTTGTCAGGTGTTGACTGGTTCATTGCAGTCTCTCTTGTGGTGGATTTGTAAAAACATTTCTAATCCGACTGAAATTGGAGATTCTGCTTATGGTGTGCCTTTCAAGCTTCATATCTGCTGATCTTCATGTGTATAGCTGCTAATATAGCTGCTGCTTTTTTATTTCCAGGACTTCCTTACTCTTTCTTGTTTCAAGATGATATTTCTTGAATAAGCATTCTTTGGTCTTCTTGTTCTTTAGCTTCTTTTCTTTCATCTGCTCTAGATTGCTTGCATCTAATCTCAACTTGCTGATCTTATTTTCCAGGCTGAGCTTCCATTTTGATGATGCACTGTTTGGCTTTTTTTTTAAATTAATTGTTGCTACTTTATTTGCAGGAAGAGTATAATAAATAAAGAAGCCTTTATGGTCCATTGCTACACTCAATATTCAGAATTAGAATTTAACCATTTTAAATGTTTAGCCTATATGTATATAAGCTAATACACTTCTTACCGCGGTATAGTGAAGGTATAATTCTCACATTTTGTGGGTTTCCTATGACAAAATAGAAAAAGGTGTTTATATAATTTTTTTTTAAAAAAGCATTGCCTCAACATGACTTTTAACCTTCTGTTTCAGTGTCCACAAATCACCTCTTGAGGCTAGTTGGTTAAAACTGTAAAAATGTATTTATTGATCAAATTCTTACCAGAGAGAGAGAGAGAGAGAGACAGACAGAGACAGACAGACAGACAGACGATAGACATAGAATTAAAGTACCTAACAAAATATTTTACACAATTCCCAACAAATGTAAACCTTGCTAAAACTCTAAGGGTTTACAATATTTTAAAAGGCTATGAGAAGGGTAGATTTCCCTTGAAAACATTCTCTTTTTATATATAATTTTTATTAAACAAGCTTTCAACAGAATAAAGGCAATACAAATTTTGAATTGAAGGTAAAAAGAATATGGAAAAGTAATAAAAAGTGAAAAATAAATAGAAAAGAAAGAAAAAAGAATGCAATACACTCCAACTTCTAATAAAGGGAAGGCATTTTACACGCAAAAATGAAATAAAATACAATATAAATTACACAGATAGGTGCACTATTTACTTTTAAAAGCATGTAAAAGCTTACAGAGGACAAACAAGCTAGGAGCATTCCTTACTGATGGAAGAATTCTGAATTTTTAAGTCTGATTTTTACTTTTTTTTACACTGTGGTTTTAGTCAAGTATTTGTTTTATTATGTTGTTGTAAATAGTCCAGAGTCATTTAGGTGAGATAGGCAGTGTAGAAATTTAATAAATAAATAATAAACAAACAAACAAACAAACAAGAGTTTCCACAATGTGAGAGGCTGACATCAAGAAGTCACAACTCCAGCCTTCTTCCCTCTTCATTTGGATCTGCTTCCTCAGGATGAGCTTATGAACATTGAGACAGGCTAATTCTGGTCAAGGGAAATAACTTGGCACTAAAGGAATGTCAACAACCTCTTGAAATGGGCCCAGAGACTTATTGGTCATCAATGTAGCAATGTAAGTATAGATGTCACACTCCTTAAAGCATCTCCTCCTGTCAGCAGTCAGACCGCTACATTTTGAATCAGTTGAGGTTTCATAGTCTTCTTTTAAGGGCACACCAAATAAAGTATATTATAACAGTTTAGCCATGGGTTGACAGAATCACTGTTGCAAGGATATTCCAGTCCAAATGCTTGGGAGTATGAATGTGAGTGACTGGAGGGGGAGGGCAGAGCCCTTGGCTCTTCGAGAAAGGGATTGGTGGGAAGAGGGAATGATCATCTTGGGGGATGTAGAGCAGGACAATGTATCACAGTAGTGACGGGCATGGAATGCTACAGCAGCCAGAGGGTTGGCCATTACAGATGCCCTGATGCGTAATATCAGTGATGTGTTCTGGCTCCCTGAGCTCTTCCCCAGTTCTTGGGCAGCATATTCTTGGAAGCCCTGAGGTTCAGCTGTAGCTGCTAAATGCCAGGTCAGTTAATAACAAGAAATTATTCAAGATCTCATTGAAGAGGAGAGAGCAGACCTGGCATGCCTCACCAAGACCTGGTTGACCCTGGAAGGGGGGTGGAAATCCCCTCTTGGAAATGTGTCCATCTGGATTTCAGATTTGGCACTAGCCAAGACCCCCGGGCAGGGGAAGTCGGGTAGTAGTGGTTATCAGAAAGTGGTTACCAGTAGTGGCTTTCAGGGGACTTGCTCTGCAAGTTTCTGATTGCAAGACTCTTTTTCTGACGCTGGGCTCATGGGATCAGTTGGGATTATTACTAGTATACTGGCCTCCCTGCTGTGTAGCAATCTCCCTGCCTAAGCTCTTGGAGGGCTGGTAATGGAGTTTCCCAGACTCATGGTTCTGGGAACTGCAACCTGCTATCCTGGGTGTGGCCTCAGAAGCAGCTCAGGAATTCATGACCACCATGACACCCATGGGCCTATCCCAGATTATTACAGAGCTGAGGATAATGATCACATTCCAGATTTGATTTTTTTGTCAGAGTAACATGACCTGGTGGGGGATTTAAGATTATCCCTCTTTTTCATGGTCTAATCACACCCTAGTGTCCTTGAGACTTTCATATACCACCTCCTCCACAGGGAGGCTGGACCCATTTGGTTGTTCCACCCCCCCCCCCGGTGATTGATGGACTCTCATTGGTTCCAGAGGGAACTGGGGGATATCTTGGAGGTGTTGCCACATGGTTCTGCCGAAGCCTTGGTGGTGGCCTGAAATCTAAGGGCAGCTTTGGACAGGATCACTCTTATTGCGTCCTGAGAGTGTTGCCTGGTGACCCTGTTCCAGGTCGCCTGATCCCTCCTGGATCAGGGGGGCTCAGGTGATCATCTGCAGGGCCGTGCAGAGGAGTTTGTTCAGTACCTGATGGACAAAGTAGCACAGTTTCATTCTCAACTGGATCCTATGTGTGGAGATAGTCCATGTGAGATGCCCGGGGAGAGGCCTTGCCCAATTATCTGGGAATGATTTGACCCTGTTGGCCTGAAGAAGTGGACAGAGTCTTGATGCTGTCAGTGATACCATCTATCAGTTAGATCCTTGTCCCTCCTGGCAGGTGAAAGCCTCCAGGATGGTGACTAGCAGGTGGGTTCAGGCAGTGATTAATATATCACTAGAAGAGGGAACATTTCTGGAGACTTTTAAGGAAGCCCTGATTTGCACCCTCCTTAAAAAAACCATCATTGGATCCCACTTCCCTGCACAACTTTCATCCAGTTTCCAACTTTCCCTTTTGGAGGAAGATTGTGGAAAACGTGGTGGCCTGGCAGTTTCAGAGGTCCTAAATGAAATGGATTATCTGGACCCCTTTCAATAAGGAAACAGCAGTGGTCACACTTGTCGATGATCTTTAACTAAATTGAAGCAAGAATGGCTTCCTTGTATATTACATGTCACACAACAAGGAAAACTCAGAGTTATGAACCATTTTAAATCATTTTATACCAATTTTCTCTTAAAGTTTAGTGTGGAATAAATTTTACTGGTTTTTTTTCCAAAAGTCCTTCCATTGTAATTTGTTTTTACAAAAGTTTGCATTCACTTTATCATAACTCATTTACTTGTTTTGCCTCTGTGTCATATCCTAATAGAAATATATATATATATATATATTCTAATTAGTAGTCTTGTTTCTGTATTCTGTAAATGTTTCAAATTCTGTCATTTATCTCAAAAGTTATTTTTTCTTCAGATTGCCTTTTATTTTTCCAGCAATCTGGAAAAATCCTCGCTATATTTGTGTGCTTAGTCTATTTCTAGAGTAGAAAAAGAAACAACTTACTTGCTTACAATTATTTTTTTCCATGGAGGACAACCAACACGTATGTGAGAAAGCTAGGAAAAAACACAGTTAAAACATCCACATATTTACAAAAACTCTGTCAAAGTAGTTGCTGTATGACCAAATGTTGTCTGTTTTCCTTTTTAAGTCATGCTATGTCTTGTTTTGATTTCAAAAAGTGTCCAGTCTATTCTTTATAACTATGGAGTTTAGTATGTGTAAGCAGTAATTTGAGAGCAAAAAATGGTGTTCAGAGAGAATCTCTCCATATTTTATCCCCACAATATTATGAATTAAGTTGGGTTGGTAGGGAATGATAGCCCAAGATTGAGTTTCTTGATTATATGGCTAATATAATCAATAGTTTAATTATCGTATTGCACTGTCTTCTCTGGTTTTGTGAGATATTGAAGCCACTTGCACATTTTATTATTGTTAGGAAATAATGAGGATGTAGCTATTAACACTTATGACACTATTTATTAGAGCTAGAAGAGAATATGACCAGTTGCTTACCACTATAATTCATATGGCATTTGGATTTGAGATGTGCATATGCCCAGAGTTTCATTCAGAATACTTCTATAGCTAAGAAAAAGTTTTTGTGAGCCTATTCCTCATACACACCACCAAAGGTACTGGTTCCCATTTCTTATGCAATTCAATCTTTCAAATGATAATAAAAACTAAACATGAAGTAGAATTGCAAGTACTCCGACACCTATAGAAGAAAAGGAAAATGGATAGCATGACTGCATAGGTGGCCATTTGAACAGTTACAATTACAAGTGTGGCTCTGAGCATTCTTACACAAAGGCTGAATAGCAAGCTCATTTGCAGAAGACATGATAAAAAGCCAGAGAACTAAACATAGACCTTTCAAAGAAGGAGTTGGTCACCTTGTAGTGATGTTTATTCAATTCTGGCAGACAAATATTGAAGGCTGTATCTATATAGCTGTTTAGCACAGGCTACTACAACTGTATAAAAGAGGGATGGAAGCCACTACTAATTTTTATTGCAGACATTAATAATTCTTATTTTAAGGGAAATAAAATATGTAAAACTGAGAATGAACTGTTATCTTCATAATTCTCAATGATGATCACAAATGCAAGTTTATTGTATTACTCCGCTGATAGGAGCCAGGATTTCTACAATATAGCTTGTTCACACACAAACACACAATCCAGCTGAAGATAAATATCAAAACAAGGGGATATAAAAATCTTCTTGAAAAAAAAATTTCTTTGAAGAGATACCTAAAGATGGAAATAATAAGCTCTTAAAATATTACTTAACATTGAAGGTTTAATGTGATGGGCTCCGATGATCTAGAAACAGACACAAAGAATGTCTGTTTACTTGACTGTGGTACTGATAGATGGGGCTTAGAACATTAACACGGAGACTGGAAAGCTTTCTATCTAGATGAGGACTATTGTCAAATGTGTGACTGATGATGGGTGCCAACTTCTAAAAGTAGCTCAGGTTTGTCAAAGACAAACTGAATTGGGAGAACATCAAAAACATCGACAATATTCAGCCTAAAATGGATTCTGATATGTAACAAGAGAGTATGAGCCTTCTAGTGGAAATTCAATGTTTTCTCACTCTAGTGCTGACATATTTGTCAACAGGCTGGTGTATTCCGAGCAATAAAATCAGATATAAGGCTTTAATTTTTTAGGCTCCATGTATAAAAAGATAAAAATGTTCTGATATATATAACCTCTGAGAAAAAGATAAAAGGCACCCATCATAAAGCATCATTTTCTACAATAACAATATTTTTTGGGGGGGAAATCCCCACAAACTGTTAACACAAAGTTTTCAAAGACAAAGGGGGAAAAGGATGAATGGAGAAAAATTATGAGGGTTGTGCACGTACTTTATTTGTATTTATTTAACAAATTCATATGCTGTTTATCTCGCTTTCCTTTTAGCTTAAACCTAGGTAACTATTAATTGGAAGCAAAAATATGAAAGTCATAATTATTGAACCTGTGGTGGGCTTTTTGTCATTTTTAAAACTTTAGCCCAACTATAGAAGTTAATTAACTTAAGCTTTATGCACAAAGATAATTATTTATGCACAAATGCTTGCACAAAAATAATACCGAAAGTCAGTAAAATACTGTAAGTTTTCTTCAGAAAGAAGTAGAGCTACTCAGAGAAACTAATCAAGAAATCTCAGATCATTTCAGAAGTAGAACGTACATTACTGCTTACTGATTATAGTTTACAGGCTGTAAATGCAACAGATTTCTTTAATAAATATCATTGTGAAAATTGAATTGACCAACCCCAGGTGTCATTTCAATTATAGTAAAAGAATAATAAAAATAATTTTTTTTCTTTATAAAATGCAGAATCTTTCCTTTTTTTTATAACCACTAACGAATAGTATTGAATTCCTCCAGCCTCTTCCTATTACATTACATGGGATTTTAAATTCATCTGTAATTTTGTTGGTTAACATACCTGGCTTTTTGATAAGCATGTTTTTCCAGATTCTGAAGGCTGAAATTCAAATGACATGATGCCCTGAGATAATGCTCTACATATAAAAGAACACATTTGAAAAAAAAAGAAATCAGATATTATAATTCACTGCATTAGAAGGTATATTTAGTATTTAGTATATATAAACACAGACACATAAACATTCTGCATGCATTTTTCTATTTTCATATTACTAGTAAACTAACCTATCTACTATTACAAACTCAACTTTCAGAAAAAATTTAAAAAAAATTGAAAATGCTCCTTTTCCTCATAAACTGAGTATTCAACATGCATATCTATAAAATTATTCTATGATTATATATTTGATACTAATATGTGAGAGAAAATATTCTCAACTGATACCTAACAATACCCCACAACCTTTTAAGTTTAACTAGCTTATTTATTTATTTATTTATTAAAATTTATAGACCGCCCCACTCCCGCAGGACTCCAGGCGGCAGACAATAAAAACACAATATAACTTAACAAAACAAACAATACAGTAACATTCATCCAGGGGTCAGATTTTATAAACCCCAGGCCTGCTGGAAAAGCCAGGTCTTAAGCAGCTTGCGGAAAACCAACAGGGTGGGAGCGGTCCTAATCTCCGGGGGGAGCTGGTTCCAAGACGTGGGCGCTATCACAGAGAAAGCCCTCCCCCGTGGCCCCGCCAAATGGCATTGCTTGGCCGACGGGACCTGAAGGAGGCCCAGCCTGTGGGATCTAACCGGACGAAGGGAACTATGAGGTAGTAGGCGGTCTCGCAAATAGCCTGGCCCTGAGCCATTTAGAGCTTTAAAGGTAATAACCAACACCTTGAATTGGACCCGGAGACCAATAGGCAACCAGTGCAACTCGCGGAGGATAGGTGTAACGTGGGTGTACTGAGGAACACCCACTATCACTCATGCGGCTGCATTCTGGACCAACTGTAGTCTCCGAATACTTTTCAAGGGTAGCCCCATGTAGAGCGCATTGCAGTAGTCCAGACGTGAGGTGACGAGGGCATGAGTGACTGTAAGGAGAGCCTCCCGGTCCAGGTAGGGTCGCAACTGGTGCAACAGACAAACTTGTGCAAAGGTCCTCCCAGCCACAGCCGTCAAATGATGTTCCAATTTCAGCTGTGGATCAAGGAGGACACCCAAGTTGCGAACCCGCTCCAAAGGGGGTATATTTTCCCCTGCTAGAGTCAACACTTGACAGTTAACATGATCCTTGGGAGGCAACATCCAAAGCCACTCGGTCTTGTCAGGATTGAGCCTGAATCTGTTAACCCCCATCCAGACCCTCACGGCTTCAAGGCAACGGCCCATCACATCAGCCGCTTCACTGAGAGAGCTCGGGGAAGAGATATATAGCTGGGTATCATCAGCATACTGATGAAACCTCACCCCATGCTGTCTGATGATCTCACCCAGCGCTTCATGTAAATGTTAAATAGGAGGGGGGAGAGGACCGACCCCTGCGGCACCCCACATTCAAGGGGCCTCGGGGTTGACCTCTGCCCCCCCACCAGTACCAATTGCGACTGGCCAGACAGGTAGGAGGAGAATCACTGTAAAACGGTGCCTCCCACCCCTCCAAGTCATCGCAAAAGGATACCATGATCGATGGTATCAAAAGCCACTGAGAGGTCTACACAAGATAATAAACAGATAAAATCTTAGTATCAGAACTGACAATTTCAAAAAACCAGGAGAGAAACATTTCAGTTATTTCTCTAACCTCAAGGTGACTATCTTAAAAAAAAAAGATAAAAATCCATTTCATGGTGAAATAACAGGGGTAGAATTCATTATAAATTTAACACAATTTCTTATGGATTAAACAAAGGACTATAATGCCTTTCTCTCTGTCTGCATTGCACCTAAGAGCTACATGTTGAACTTTTGTCATTCTAGCTAACTTTCACCTTTCATTTTACTGTTCCTCCCTTTCCCCCCCCCCACCAATAAGAGGTATATGTATATACATTACTTTCTTTTCTCAGATCTTAAATTCACTTATTTGATGAACATAATCCACAAAAGCTTAAGTAACAATGTCCCGGATAGTCCTTAATGTATCATAAAATACTTTTTTTTTGAACAAGACTAAACATGACCATCGCCTTGGCTCCTATGTGATGACACTATTTTATTTTATTGGAGATCCTGATTCTAAATATATTTTCTTTAATTTCTATATGCCTTCTTTTCTCTCTCACTCACTTTTTTAAAAAATATTTTGTTATATTGTTATAAAATATGCAAACTAGATTACAGTGACAATAGTAACTGAGACCAGAATTTCTGTCACTGAACAATGTAGTCGTAAAGCTTGACATCACATGACTATATCACTTCGTGATGGCAATTCTGGCAATCTCTGTTACTATAATTAAGTGAATCAGGTGAATCAAGTGGTCATCAGGTGACAATACACCCCAATCTATCCTAATCCCAGTCCCGAGCTTCGGTAAGGTAAGGAACTATCTCCTCTGCCTCCTCTTCAATTCCCCCACCTAGTTATTTATCCCCCTCCATATCTGTCTTTCTGGCCAGCCTGCACAGTGACAGTCTTCAGTGGTAGCAACACTGAAGCGGAGTGAAACAGAGACCCAGGGCCTTCACTAGGTTCAGCTCAACCCCAGCACATTTGCATTTTCTTTTTCTCCAAGTTCATTAATGTCAAATTGTCCAGTTTATCATTTCTGGCTCTTCTGCTGGGATTCAATATGTGGTTGTTGACTTAAAAATCTAAATTTGATATTTACTTCATTCTTCTTGCTGCCTTAAAGAGCAAACAAATAACATAACTAGATCTATAGGAAATATATATGCAATATTCAGATCTCCATTTTCCTTCCAAATATTCTTTCTAAATATAAAGTAGTGCCGAATAATAATCAATACAAAGCGAGAAACAATATCTCTAAGTAATGAATTATAAATGGATATCAACTTTATGTACATCAATGTGCAAATCAATTCAAGCTGGAGCCAAAATTAAAACAAATTCTAAAAATTGATGATTAGTAACTAATGTGAGACCTATAAAGATTGGGATTAAATCGAACAGCTCATGGCAAACCTCAGAAATTCTTATTTTGTCTGGGAATACCTCTGGTTGAAGATAAGGCTCTGTTTACCCTTGGGAATAAAATATATCTAGGAGGATAAGGGGGAACATGTTGTCCTGTTGGTGGACTTGGGGAAACATATGTTATTTAAAATCCTTGAGTAACAAGGCTTGAAATATTTGTTAGGAGTTGCCTTCACTTTGTTGTACTTAGAATTCATTTATTTATTTAGCAAATTTGCAATATATAATTTATTTATTTAGTAAATTGTTTAGCAAAGTTTTTAAAATCTTCTCCTCAAAATAGAACAAGCCAATCTGCATCTTCATAAAATTATAATCTCCTGTCATTACAGATTTGACAGCTCTTGCAACCAGTATCTACCAGTATCTGCCACATGCTCTGGTAGCTGAAAATGTGTCGTAAAACCCATTGAAATCTGTACAGAAGAGTAGTATCTCTAACTTTTGGGAGATAAGCAGGCCTGTTTCTTGCACAAAAAAGACAAAAATATAAAATAATAAAGTAAAATAGACTTAACAAGTAGATAGGCAATCTTTGCAGGAAACTGGGTCCATTGGTACTTTTTATCCCCTACAGAGTATTTCAGCATCAGCGATAATCAAAAGCCCATCATGTTTATTAAATCGTTAATAGAATTCTCCACAAGCTACCTGTAAGCTTTTAATTTTCTCGCTTTTTCCTGTCCCTCCTTTTGGAATCCCAATAATTAACAAGAATAAGCTAAACCCTGGCCTGGATCCTATGAGCCTAGAATATAACACTATAATACTGGAATATGTTAAAAACAAAATGCACTGACACCCTTGAATAGTGTATTGATTCTGAATTCTGAATTCTTCTTTATATTATATATTTATATTAATAAATTCTAACTTACATCTGAGTTCGATAATCAGACAGTTCTGAATAATCCCTTTCATGATAAAACGTTACAGTCTGTGAGGAACAATGGATAAATGCATAAGTAAACTAGACTATAATACCTTCCTCTGAATTTCTAATCAACATATATTAGGAGAAAATTGCATAAAGCATATATGAATTCTTTATTTTATTTTATTTATTTACTTATTTACTTTGTTATTTAGTTTATATGCCACTCATCTCACTATCCAAAGTGACTCTTTGGATTCTTGTTGGTTTAAGGCAAGCAAAATATAAAACTTGATTAATAAATAAAATATAGATAACAAGTTACATGAGCTATATCAAATATATAATTTATATGTGCTTCAACTCAGTATGTCTTCTCCAACAGATATAGAATTGTATCTTATCTGACTATTATTTTAAAATTAAATATTGATTTTTGAAATGAGTCACAGCAGAACAGACCTTTCTGATCTTGACTGATCTTGAAAAGGCTAGGACAGATTCTTGTGCACACGTGCAAATAGCCTCATGTAACACGTATTGTCTGAATGCAATCACTAAGTGCAGGATTCAAAGGCTGCACTTGAATTTTTATTTTTTTAAATGCATTACTGGTCTTATAGAGTGATCTGCAAATATTCTTAAAATATTTTATTGTTTTAATCTGTGGACTTTTGACCACTGACTTTTGTATTGAAGTGTTTAGCTATAGATGGAAAATATTTTATGGATTTATTTTGCAATCTTGAAGTGTAGGTTATCTTTTCCGTGTCTGATATTTCCTGCACATTTTTCTCCACCTGAGTTAAGTCATAATTCCTTCCATTGTTGGGTTTCAGTTGTCTGTTTTATCTGATTGCTCTCTGTTTTTATTTTCTGAGAGTTTTTTTGTTTTAAGGTTAAACTGAAGATATGTTAACTTATATTTTCAAAGTTGTTTTTAATTTCCTTGTGGTTTAAAATCATTGTAGTTTGAATTAGTTGCAACATAGCATACATTTCCTCCTGGAAAGTATTTGTTTTTTCTTGATATGTTCTTTCTGCAGATCTCTGAGGTTCCATGATAGCCAAAAATCAAAGTTTCCCTTTCTCTGCAAACATCTTTAGAGTCACAGTTCAATAGGTATTTATAATCCAGGAAGGTTAATTTTTTTCCCCTAAGGTTTATAATTCTTGCCTTGTAGATAGCCCAAAATGTTTTCTTTGTTGCAGCTGTTCTCTATTTAGTTAAGACATTGAAAGTCACAAAAACAGATTATCTTTTTCTGGGCTTACTGCCAATTCCTGTATTAGAGCAACTACAGTTGTATATTTTTACCCACCACAAGATGTCAGTACCAGTTCATTTTTCAGTTTTCAAAACAAACAATTACTTTCTTCTGTTTTCATCAATAATTTTTTGAAAAGAAAATCTTAACAAATTCCACCCATTTCAAACTTATTCAGATTTAAGTCTTATATTAATTTCATTTCAATATATTTCTGTCCCCCATAAAAGTTTAATTTGCTGCTTCCTTCTGTGGGAGGATGGGGCAAGAGTCTCCTTCTTTCTCACTTTTGAGGAATTTTTGTTTCTTGGGTTTTTTTCCCCCAGGAAATCAATTATCAAACAGAAGAGAAAATTGATATTCTTACCCAGTTCCAAACACGTTGTTTATAATCAAGCTTAAATTAGTGCTTTTTGGCTTTGGCTGCTTGTAGCTTGCGCTAGACTCTGGAGTGAAGGCTATTTCTTCTTCTGGTTTCTGCAGGGCTTTCCCCAAACAACCGGATTGACTGCTGTCTCTCTGTGGTTGGCGGGGCTCCCTTCCTTCTTTGTTGCCTCTCTGGGGTGACTTTAGGCCCATTTAGGGTCCCCTAACAGGGAAAAAATCAGCTGTATGGTGTGGAGCCCCGCAATCCGTAGGCTGCTGCACTACTGTGCAAAACCGGAAGCGGGAAAAATATTCGACAAAATGGATTATAGCGCTGTGAGGAGAACAACAAGAACTTGAGAGACAAAAAATGATAGGAGAAATTAAAGAAGAAAGAAAGAAAAAGATTTTCAATGAACAGGGAGGGGTGAAACCCTCTCAAAAAAAATCATCTTACTGGATTTGTCTCTTGTACTTACAACAACATCTATATTCTACAGGACTATGAGAAGACTTTTTGGTCCAGCGGAGCATACAGATTAAGAAAGATGTTTCACAAAAAAAAAGCTAAATCTAGAATTAAGAAATTAGATGATGGGATTTATCAGATGCAATATCTAAAGATTAAACAGTTGTTTGAATATGGTTTAAAAATAGAAAAATTCTGGATATAAATGTATTTTAGTTTAAGAGGGTTGGGCCCCTCAAGTAACATAGTATTTTTTTATCATATAAGAAATATAACAATGTTGGGATAGTTTATATGAGGGAAATGTTTTATACACTTAAGTGTAATTAATCTTGAGAAAATCTCAATTGATAAAAATATTCTGAATAGACTCAAAAGATTAGATGATTGGATTTATTAGATGGAATATTTAAAGATTAAACATTTGTTTGAATATGATTAAAAAATAGAAAAATTCTGGATATAAGTGTATCTTAGCTTAAGAGGGACATGTTTCTCAAGTAGTATACTATTTCCTTCTTTTTTTCTTTCTTTTTTGTTGCTTTTTTTAAGATATGAGAAATGTAAAATTGCTGGGTTTGCTTGTATGAGGAAAAGACTTAAATATATAAATGTAATTAACTCTGAAAAAATCTTAACTGGAAGAATGTTTTGAACATTGCAGGGAAAACAAATCTAAATAAGAACTTTGAAAACAGGATCTATGATGAGATAATTAAGATGATCAATTACAAAAGAAGCTTTATATTGATGTGGTTGTTAAATATTAGAAAAATATTTATATTCAATTGTTATCTATCAAAATACTAAGAAATGTACTAATTCAAGGTTGGTAAAAGAGAAAATTATTGGAGAGAAAAATCAAAGAAAGCTACTATGTGGATTATGGAATTATAGAAATTAATTGCTATTGATTGTTTTTAAATATAAACCCAGACAATATGCTGTTTACCATATATTAACTTATATGCAGAGCACATCATGAGAAAGGCAGGGCTAGATGAATTAAAAGTTGGAATTAAGATTGCAGGGAGAAATATCAACAACCTAAGATATGCAGATGATACCATTCTAATGGCAGAAAGTGAAGAGGAACTAAAGAGCCTCTTGATGCAGGTGAAGGAGAGTGCAAATTAAGAAAACCAAGATCGTGGCATTCGGCCCTCTCAATTCCTGGCAAATAGATGGGGAAGAAATGGAGGTAGTGACAGATTTTATTTTCCTGGGCTCCAAGATCACCGCAGATGGGGACTGCAGCCAAGAAATTAAAAGACGTTTGCTCCTGGGGAGGAAAGCTATGGCAAATCTAGACAGCATACTAAAAAGCAGAGACATCACCCTGCCAACAAAAGTGCATATAGTCAAGGCCATGGTTTTTCCAGTTGCAATGTAGCAATGTATGGTTGTGAAAGTTGAACCATAAGGAAGGCTAAGTGCCAAAGAATTGAGGCCTTTGAACTATGGTGCTGGAGAAGACTCCTGCGAGTCCTCAAGACTGCAAGGTGACTGGAGAAGAGCCTAATGCTGGGAAAGATTGAGGGCAATAGAAGAAAGGGATGACAGAGAATAAGGTGGCTGGATGGAGTCACTGAAGCAGTAGGAGTGAGCTTAAATGGACTCCAGAAGATGGTAGAGGACACGAAGACCTGGAGGAACCTTGTCCATGGGGTTGCGATGGGTCGGACACGACTTTGCAACTAATAACAACAACACAAGGTGACTATGTTAAAAAATCAATAAAATATATTAAAAAATATTTTATGGAATAAAGCATAGCATATTTAATATCTATGTGATATTACATACCATATCATTATATGCTGTTTAATAAGCAACCTTTACAGAGTTCCTTGTTTGTATTTTTTTCTAAATTCTAATGTCTGGCTTTCTTTCTAGTTTACTGTATTTCTGATTGCATAATGTGATCTGCACAAAATTTTCTAATAAAGTTAAACAAAAGATTAAGTTTGAATGGAAGATGGGAATTTCAGGAAAAAATATAGGAAACATAAATGCCCCTTTAGTCAGTCTGGTTCATATAAGAACAGTAACAAAAAGTAGAAAATAATTATACTGTATATAGAAAGAAAGCTGACTAACCTTATTTTTAGTGCAGATTCCACGAGCTATTTCATAATTGATAAGGTCTTTAGTCTTCAACAGTTCTGGCCTGTAAATTTCAACATCCACTGATAAACCATTATTTTCTAAAAATACTATCTGACCCCAAAATGTCACTTTGTCTCCCATGTCTACATAACGAATACCGAGATTCAAATTTTGTTCAAATGATATATATGGGCAAACGTCGTTCAATTTTGATGCAGCACTAAGCACTTCCAATTTCAATGGATATACCTGGCGGCTTATATTTGTGCCATTGATTGTCATTAAATATATATCTGCAGAAGGATTAAAAAAGAATATAAACTTTTTATCATTACTTTCCCAAGCAGTAAGCTTTATAACATCTGTCACTTCAAATTTGAAGAAAAACAGAGCATTATTTTTCAGCTTTATTATGGCATTTCCACTGTAATCTGGAAAAGAAAAAGAATACCATGTTAAGTACATTTCTAGACAAATAAAATTATTTCATATAAAATATTAATATCTTGATACTGTAATTTCAAATATATTCAAACTAGAATAAGCATTACTGTGTAGGAACTTACTGTTCAGTAAACATTCATGATTTTGATAAACATAATGTCGTTTAGTCTATCTACAGTTACTCCAAATAAATCTCATTATTCTTACTTATTTCATTTCCCACTTTCTTTTTAAAAAAACTCATGGTAACATATTCAATTCTTTTGATTGTCATAAGTCTTGGAGGCATACTAAGTTGACAAAAGTTTCATTGGCCACTTTACACAATAATTTTCTCAGCTGAAAATAGGGTCATTTTGGTTTTTCAGCTTTTAGTACTTCACACATTTATTTTTAATATAAAGATAACTATTTTATTCAGTGATACTATCAGAATATAGTTCTCATTTGAATGCCAGATAGTCACAAAAAAATTGCTGTCTGACGTGTCTCTCTACTCTGACAAAAGTCTGATACCATGCCAGAATAAATCTCTTGTCTTTATCCTGTCTCACTTTATTATTCTGCCTAAATTACATCATTTTACTCTGCTAATTGAAAGACCAGATTTAGCTTCCCCAGTGAATTCTAGGAGATTAAAGTTCCATAGAAGATCATCCCCTCTCCTTCCTTTCTATCACAGTTGCTGAAACATCTGGAATTCTGGAAGCCATCTGTTAAATAGGGGCTTACATTCTTCGTCATCCAGCCAGATTTCAATTCAGTTCTCTTCACTCTTCCACGGCCAAGCCAACCAATGGTTCTCTCTTGGTCCCTTTATTCACCATACAGCTGCAGCAGCCCCCACTCACTCATAATCACCTTCTCAGCTCTCTTCTCCTTAGGGCCATACAGCTCTCTTATTGACTAAGTACTTCAAACAATCTCCTGTGACAACTGCACTGCACTTTTCACACAATTTAAAATTTTGTTATTACAGTATTCATTACATCTCTAAAAAGTTTGAGACTTTGCTGTTTGAAGGGTGATCAGTTCCATTTTATATTTCTATTAAAACACAGAATACTTAACCAATAATAATTTGATGAATTGCAGATCCTTCAGACACTGCTGAAAATTTGTTTTTTGTACCAGATTCATGAAGATAACCATAGTGTCTATGGTTTTTGTAAGTATAGAAAACTGTGTCATCATCCCACAATACCATGGATGTTAATACTGAAAGTGTGACTTCCATATGAATGGCACCAACAGTGGGCAAACCTAGGGTAAAGTCTCTCAGGATCCATTCAGCTGTATCTTCTTTATAGGCAGCTAGGTATAATATCTTTTTGCTTGTACAGCCAGTGCATTCTAGCAATATTGCAATTGTAGCAGAAAGTGAGTCATAGCAAGCAGATACTATTAATAGATTAACAGTTCTTTGTAATTTTAATTTTTCTCTTAACAGTCCTACAGCTATCAATGGATGAAATTCATTCTCAGGATATCCAAGAAAAACTTCATCTTCTGACCATATAATTATTTCACTTAATTTTCTCTCCTGAAGGAAAACAAAATTATGAAAATAATATTCCAAACTCTACAAAATAACAATAAAATCGAAGATTGCAATGTTTATAAAATATTCATTAAAATTAACAGTATCATGAATTAATATATTTGCAACTTATACAAGGGCAATCAAAACCAGAGAAAAACAGTATAACCTCCCTGTCAGAATCCAGTTACAGTATATTTCATTTCTATCTATCTTCTCTGATATAAAACCAATTCTTACTCTCTCCTGGATTCTGTCATACTACTAAGGGGGAGGGGGTATGCATGGGTTTTTTTATTACTTTCACTTCCTCTGTTCACTACAAAGTAAACCTTTGTTGATTTGCTTCGGATCTGTTAACCATAACAATGTAGCCATTTGCCTTTCATCCTATGTCCCTTTAAACTTCTCTCTGCTATCTCTCCTGGAGTTGACACCTAGAAATCTGCCGGTTTGAATCGCCCGGAAGAACTGCGGGATGGGGAGCTGCTTAGAGACATTTAAAAACATTGAATTGTAAGGGGATCCCTCAGATCCTGTCTATCATGCCAGCTATCAGTTTCTTTTAATAAAAGTTCCTGTTGGAAGAGACCGTTTCTAAGAATTCTGCTTTCTTAAAATGTGGATTGAAATGGGTCCTTACACTCACCTAACTCAAACATCCATGTCAATGAATTACTGTTCTAATAAGAAAAGGCATTTCCCTAATCGAGAAAATGTAGTCACGTTATCTTCATTATAACATGTTTGTTTAGATTTTTGTTCTATGTATCTTTAGTTCTATATATCTGCATTTTGGTTCTACGTAACTATCTTGTTCTCTTTTATCTTCAATTTACATTGTTATATAACAATCTGTGTTGTTATATAGATTAATTATTTCATACTAGAACAGGTACACCAAGCAATGAGAATATTTTAATAAAAAGAAATCCATATGTAATAGCATATAAACTCTTACACAGAGAGAACCACAAATGTGAACCAAGCAGACCATGAGAAGAAAAGCAATTTTATATTAGCATAATTGTAATTTTCCTTTTTTAAAAATTCTGGCATCAGTACATTCACAAGTCTGGCCAGCTGTATGTTCAGAAGGTAATCAAACCGCAATTTTAGTAGAACATCACTTTTACAAATATGAATTATTTGTTTTGAACTAATTTTCAATAGCTTCAGTTAATAACTTTTCATATCAGTAAATCTGAACTCCAGTCTATCATGGATGAACCATGGCCATCTACAGTAAACTGTATATATTTTTTGCATTAAATACAGGTACTAAAACAGATTCTCTTGCAAATACTTGTCAAGATTTCAATATATTATTTTATTATTATTCAAAGTACTGATCAGACCACCCAAATCTATACTACTACATTCTGGGCAGTATACCTACAGTAAGCACTTTCATTAGGGACTAAAAATAATTCTCAAATTATATACATACTAAATAATAATTCTCAAGAAGGACAAAATATTACTATATTCTAGCCATTGACCAAGCTAAGATAAGTGCTTGAACAAGTAGAAAACTAAATCTACCTTTCCTGATCAGTAATTATAACTTGCACAATGAAAATCTCACAGGTTGCCCTTGCCAGAGAAATCTATTCAATATCCTGTACATTTGTTCCAATTTAGTACATTATGATGTAATAAATGTAGGAATGCTGCACATTCAGCCTAATCTCATTTACTCTAGTCATTAGAATATGTAACTCTCCCTCTCATGCATTTCTTTCCATTACATCTTTTCTGTGGTTCTATACAGAGAGAGCTTTCCCTTGAAGACCTGAAAACTAATATATTAATGAAAGATAAGGTTGAAGGCTGGCATAAGACAGTTGGCCTATATCATAAAGGGTTAATAATAACAACAACAACAACAATAATAAAAAGTTGGAAGGGACCTTGGAGGTCATCGAGTCCAACCCCCTGCTCAGGCAGGAAACCCTATACCATTTCGGACAAATGGCTGTCCAATCTCTTCTTAAAAACTTACAGTGTTTTTGATGTAACAATCTTGAAGTTCCTATGTGAAAAGATGCTGGGGAGAATGCAAAAGGCTCAAAGAAGCCAATGCTAGATCCCATATCAGAAATCAGATGATTGCCAGACTATTGTATAAGAGTATGAGAATGTAAGCTAGTTTGGATCAAATGAGATTGTACTTTGAAAAGATAAAAGACTTGGACTATGGGCATCAAGTCAGACAATTTTGTCGCACTGCTGTACTCCAGACACCTACCCACTCTTATCAGCTGACAATCACTTAGATATGAGTCAGCAGTGTGCTGCAGCTGTCAAAAAAGCCAATGAAATCCTAAACTGCGGTAAGAGAGGGGTAGAATTGAGATTACATGAACTATTAGTACCGCTGTATAATAATTTGATAAGACCACACTTGGAACATTGCATCTAGTTTTGGTCACCCCAATATAAAAGAGATGTTGAGATTCTAGAAAGACTGCAAAGAAGAGCAACAAGGATAATTAGACGTCTGGAGGCTAAAACATATGAAGAACAGTTGCAAAAATTGGGTATGTCTAGTCTAATGAAAAGAAAAACTTGGGGAGACAGGATAACAGTGGTCCAATATTTGAGGAGCTATCAGAAAAAGAGCCAACCTACTCTCCAAACCACCAGAAGGCATGACAAGAAACAAGAAACAATGGATGGAAACTAATCAAGAAGAGAGGCAACCTAGAACTAAGAAGAAATTTCCTAACGGTGAAATTATTCTGTTATTTGGATTTTCAGACTGGCCATCTGACAACCTACCTGCATATTTGTAACATTCTTGGGACTTAAATATCTGAATTCCTTGTATTTTTTTTTCTAAATGCCTCTATTAAATTTCTGAATACATATTGTAGTAGGGTTTTTCTGCTTATTTAGAATTGTCTGCATGATGCTAACTTAACATAAACTAATTAAAATAGCATCTCATATGTTAATTATCAGGATATGCCATTATTACAGAGATTATATAAATTGGTGACATTTTTTTAACTGCCTATGCATGTTAAGAAGATGCATATGAGACTCACGTTTAAGATGAATAGCACATTAATCCACAGTGGAGATAAATCCGTAATAAATCTATGGTCTGTTGAGATGGTGTCTTGTTGCAGCTTCTAATTCCTTTCCATACTGCAGGGGTCCCCAGCCTATGGACCGTGGCCCAGTACCGGACTGCAGGCTCTTGGCCAGCGCGTCGTGGAAATCTCTGGCCAGGGCATGCACGTGTAGGCATGCATTTTCCCCCACTCATAATAGCACCCATGACCCTGTTCATGCATATGCATGAGTGCAAATGGGGATGCTAGCATGGTGTGTGTGTGCGTGCCCCGTTTGCGCATGTGCAAATGGGCAGCTAGCATGGAGGGTTGCGCAACCCATTTGTGCATGTGTGAACAGGCACTAGCCACTGCAGGGGTGCACCGCTGTTCACACGTGTACGGTGCCAGCGCATGCCACATGTGTGAACACGTTCACTAGTACTGCGCCAGTAGGCGTGGCCCCATTTGCATGTATGCATGCACGCATGCAGTAATTTGGAAGCTGCTCTCCCCTCCGGGCTGTGAGCCCGGAAAGGTTGAAGAACTCTGCCATAGAGAATGAACTCATATGGTGCCTTCACAATATGAAAGACTTCACTGGGGCAAACCAAAGGTGTTTCAAACAGACCTATTCATCACACATGCAAAGTTGTAGGTTCCCCATCCTCTGTTAAAACATCCGTTTCTAGTTGTTGCTGCTATCTGATGAACAAAAAGAAATAATGTATAATTGTTCCCAAAATGACATAGCCGGACTATTGTATTTAGCAGTCATATGTAGTTGTATCTATTTCCCAGTTTTCTGCTAGAGGTAGCAAACATGGAATCATCTAATCTTATATTAGGTAACAACAAGGCTATGAGGTAAGGTTGGCTGAAATAAAATAATTGATCCAAACTCAACCAATGAATTATTTGTTTTGGTGGACACTTGAACCTGAGTGTCTCAGTCCTGGTCTAACACACCACTATAGCAGCGTTCCCCAATCCCCAGACTGCTGATCAATACCTGTCCATAGCCTGTTAGAAACTGGACAGTGCAAGCAGTTGGCAAGCAAAGCTTCATATGCACATGCATGGGATCTACCGTATATGCCGGCGTACAAGGCGACCCGGCGTATAAGATGACCCCTGTCTTTGTCGCCGAGTCGCATTCCTAGAACGTCATCTTATATGCCGGAAACTACCAGTATTTCCGGCGTATAAGACGACTTGGTGTATAAGACGACCCCCGTCTTTGGCGCCGATTTTAACACTTGCAGAAGTTGCCTTATACGCCGGCATATATGGTAGGTTGAATGGCAAATCCCTCCCAATCTGTGGAAAAATTGTCTTCCACAAAACTGGTCCCTGGTGCCCGAAAGTTTGGGGACCACTGCACTATAGTACAGTTACTGCATAATCACATGATTCTAGTGTACTCAAAATACTTTTTAACTGAAAATGCCAATTAGATATAATATAAAGGTCAAAAGAAAAATATAATAAGAATATCAATGTTATAATCCCAACTTCTGGTATCCTGCAGAGAGAAATGCCTCAAAACACAGATGTTTCTCTGTTGCTTAAATATGTCCAAGTCTTCTTCAGATATTTACTTATAGTATTTAAAGTAATACATGTTATAGTAGACTTAAAGTAATACATGTTAAAAATTGTAGAGCTAGGTAATCTGCACCCTGCTGCCTTTCTACCTAGCTTGCTTGCTGGCTGTCACATAAGCATCCTTGCCGAAGGATGAGGTATGACCACAAACCAGAAGCCAGACCACAGCTGCATCATTAGCCACTTTAAACCCCTCCAATCCATACATGAAGCAAACTGACACCCACCATGAAGATGAGGCACGACCACAAACGCGAAGCCAAACAACAGCAAGGCAGCTCACCATCTCAAATCCCCCTGCAACTCAGACTAACCTGAGCACAATAAAGCCCCCACCCAAACAGAACACTCCCACATCCAATCAGAGCACAGCCAACCCCCCATCCAATCAGAGCAGAGCCAAGCCCCTAACCAATCAGAACACACCTTCCACCCAATCAGAACACAGCCAAGTTCCCACCCAATCAGTTCATACCCCCACTGGCAGTTAAAATAAAGAAACAGCTACGACCACACATTGCTCCTAGAAGCACGAAGCCGAAAACACCAGCCTGAAGATGACGAATGGGACTTCGTCGAAACGTCGCCAAGACACTTCCAATTTTACGCGGGAGAAAACCCGAATAACCAGAGACACACGTGCACGCGCGCGCGCACGCACACACACACACACACACACATATACAAGTAAAAATTTGACTCTTGGGAATTTCCATTTTTTTATTAAAATAATGATCACCAAATTTCTTAAAATTTCTCTTGGTGATCATTATTTTAATAATGATCACCAATATATATATACTAGCTGTACCTGGCCATGCATTGCTGTGGCTCAGTCTGGTTAAATGGAAAAGAAAGAAAAGAGAAAGCGCACGTAGCGTGTGTTGCTTTTACATCCAACAGATGGCACTGTTTTTGAAACAAACATGTTTTTACCTATCTCAGGTGTGACATCTATATAATATAGGTATATAAAAATACGCACGTATTCGAATGCAATGTTGTGTCAAAATTTCAAAGCAATCGGTGAAGAACTTCCGGAGATTTAAGATTTTCAACAAATGAACATTTACATTTTTATTTATATAGATTCTTAATAATATTAAAAACACGAATCCCGGGTATGCACATAACATGGAATAGATAAAAAATGATCACCATGATAAAATCATAAACAAAGCTGTTTAATCTACAAAAGTATGAGCTTTCGTCGGCCACACTGCCGACATCGTCAGAGTATAAAATGCCCCTTTGAGAACAACACGGCTAATGCTAATGAGCGGACCAATGACCCGATCGAGGGTCAAGGCGCAGAGGCAGCCAGTCACATAAAAACAGACTCCCGTATCCAGCATTTTATACTCTGACGATGTCGGCAGTGTGGCCGATGAAAGCTCAGTACTTTTGTAGATGGGGCGTTGTCTTACCTGAACGCCTTTTCTCAGCATGATGATGTAGAATCCACCGGTGGGTAATCTCAGCCTTCCTGCTCAGTTGAGACTAAGTCAGAAATCTGCCACGCCTCCTTCTGAGTGGTCCTTGCCCAGTTTTTGACCAAGGCGAAGCAAAACATGATGAAGTCCGACGCGTTGGCTTCTCCTACTCTGACACAGACCCAGACAACCTTTAAGGGTGGGTGTGGATTTTACATCATCATGCTGAGAAAAGGCATTCAGGTAAGATAACGCCCATTCTCCAGCATGATGAGTGTAGAATCCACTGGTGGGACATACCAAAGCCGCTCATGTCCCTACAGGGGGGAACTAATCTCGGCTTGTGTCCCACCAAAAGGAACTACTTGTTGCAACACCCTCCAGCCAAATGAAGCATCCGCATAGGCAAATTTATCTAGCTTGTAATGTCTGATGAATGAAGAGGGAGAGGACCAAGTTGCTGCCCTGCAGATTTCTTCGATGGATGCCTGGGTAGCCCAGGCCGCTGACGTGGCCACACTGCGAGTGGAATGTGCGGTAATATGTCCGGGGACCGGTAGGGACTGAGAAAGATAGATATGGGCAATACATGCCCTAATCCATCTTCCAATGGTTGAAGAGGAAACTTTCTGACCCATGGAAGAAGGCTGGAAAGACACAAACAGGGCCTCTGACCTCCGAAAGGCAGAAATTCATTTTATATAGTAACGTAGGGCCCTGCGCACATCTAGCATGTGCCACTGTCTCTCCAGCCTGTGCACAGGATTGGGGCAAACGTTCGGGAGAACTATCTCCTGGTTCCTATGGGACCAGATATTGACCTTTGGGATGAATGCCAGGTCCAACCGAAGGACCACTCTATCTTCATAAAATGTACATAGGTCATTCCTAACCGAAAGGGCAGCCAGCTTCGAAATACGTCTGGTTGACGTGATTGCGATCAGAAATGCGACCTTTAGAGAAAGGAGTCTTAATGAAGACCTGATGGGTTCAAACCGAGACAAAATTAATGCTCGTAGTACCCATGGTAGGTCCCAAGAGGGGTAGCCGTGAACCGCCAGTGGTCTGGCGTTGGTCACCCCATTGAGAAAGGCACTTACTGCTGGGTGTTGTGCCGATGGAGTCATGTTGTCACAAGACAGCACTGTGGATAGAGTCGCTACCTATCTCCGAATGGCGTTGGATGCTAGCCCCTTGTCTATATCCTCTAAGAGATAGTCTAGGACATTTGGAAAGGTGACAGACAGAAGTTGGAGTTGGTGCTTAGTGCACCACAGGCAGAAGTTCCTCCATGTGCCATCATATATCCTATTGGTCGAGGGACACCTGGAAGCTTGGATCATTGAGCTCACCCTGGACAAATAGGATTGTCTAGCTAAATTTCTCCGCTCAAGTGCCAGGCGGCCAATTGGAGTCTCTGGGGATCCAGATGTTTAAAGACCCCCTGGCTGAGGGAGATATGGTGTGGAGGTACCCTCCATGGTGGAGAGATCGAAAGTTCCACCAGGTCGGCAAACCATGGCCGTCGCGGCCAGTGTGAGGCAACCAAGATGACCTCCACTTGCTCCTGGAGCAACTTGCGGATGGTTGCTGGTATTAACGGGAGTGGAGAAAATGCGTATAGCAGCCCCCTGGGCCACTCGCTGCAGAGGGTTCCATTCCTCCCGCCCGTGGGGACGAGTACCTGGTAAAGTACCTCGGCAGGTGTGAGTTGTTCGAAGATGCAAAGAGGTCTAACTGGGGCTGGCCGAATCTGCTCGTTATCTCCCTGAACTAAAGTGGGTCCAGTCTCCACTCTGAGTGGTCCGCTGTGGACTTGCTCAGGGAGTCCGCCTGACAGTTTGCCTCCCCCGATATATTCTCTGCTTTGATGGATCTTAGGTTGGCCTCTGCCCCAAGAGGCCAGGCTGTGTGCTTCGAGCATCACGGACTTCGATCGGGTCCCTCCCTGCCTGTTGATGTGTGCCTTTGCTGCCACATTGTCTGTCAGTATTAGAATGTGTTTGTCCACCACTAAGGTGGAGAAGTGTTGGAGTGCTAGGTGGATGGCCCTTAGTTCTAGCCAGTTTGTATTGTGGCTCAGGTCCGAACAGGACCATTGCCCCTGGACTAGGTTTGTCTGGAGATGAGCACCCCAGCTGAAGAGGCTGGCATCTATGGTCAGGATGAGCCTTGCAAGCTCTTTGAATAGAGACCCCTTGACCATTGCTGATGAGGTCCACCACAGAAGGGAAGACATCGTTTGATGTGGGACCCTCACCTTCCTGGTGGAAGCACTCATATTCCGCTTCTGGAAAGGTAGGAGAACTCATTGGAGACTTCTGGACTGTAGTCTGGCCCATGGGACAATCCCATGCAGGAGACCATCTTTCCCAGTAGTTGTGACAGTAGGACCAGAGGGACTACCCTCTCTCTCCGAACGCGGCGACAAGGGTTTGGTTGCTGTTCCGATATTCCTGGGAGAGGAAAACCTGGCATAGGTTTGAGTCTATAATCGTCCCTGGGTGGAGTAGGTGGTTTGAGGGGACCATGTGGCTCTTGTGGAAGTTCACGGAAATCCGTGAGCTTGAAGAGTCTTGATGGTGACATCTAGATCCGACTGGGCCGATCAGAGGGAGGAAGATCGGATCAGGATATCGTCCAGATAGCATTATACGCGCACCGGAATCATTCTCAGATGGGCGGCTAAGATCGGTAGGATCTTTGTGAACACCCGTGGGGGTGAGGAAAGGCCAAACGGGAGTGCCCTGTATGGGAAATGTCAATGCGCGTAACAAAACCTGAGGAATTTTTGGTGTTTGGGGAGAATAGGGACATGCAGATAGGTTTCTGTCAGGTCGATGGATGAAAGAAAATCCCCCTTCCTGACACTGGCCATGATGGACTTGAGGGTCTGCATCTTGAATCTTTGGTAGATTAAGAAGTGGTTTAGACCTTTCAAGTCTAAGATCACTCTCCAGCCCCCCGAGACCTTTGGCACCACGAACAGAATGGAGTAAACCCCCCCCCATCCCCTCAGCTCCGTGGGCACTGGCTCTATGGCCTCTATCTCCAGTAGGTAAGTTATGGCTCTGGACGTGAGTCCTGCCTTAGTGGCATTTCTTGTGTGGGACACGCTTTGAAATGTTCTGGAGGTATGGACAAGAACTCCAGGGAGAGGCCGTGTCATATGGTGTCTATCACCCATGCGTATGTGGTGGTCATCTCCCAAGTGTTGCTGGATAGGGACAGATGACCCCCTATGGGAGAGGAGTCCCTGGCGTCACTTGCTCCGTCTGTACAGACGGCCCCCCGAGCCCCAAAAGGGCCGTTTGGTTGTGTATTGGGCCCTGACTCTAGGGTTCTGGCAGTCCTGCTGGCGGTCCTGTCTAGGTGGAAAGGACCGAGAGCTTCAGGGCCAATCCCAGGACTGCCCAACCTGAAAGGGCTGTCTCCAATCCCAGGTGTAGCTAGAATGAAAGGGTTGCCTGCGGACCTCCTGTTAAGGTTTCTTGTCCATCCTCTTAGAGGGTTGCGCAAGCACTGTGCGCTTGTCTTTTCCCTCTATGAGATACAGTTCAAGGACTGGTCTGAAAAGATGCGTGCCACTATAAGGGGCGGTGGACAGCCGCCATTTAGATTTAAGGTCGGCTCGCCATTATTTTAACCAAAGTAGTCTATGGGACAAGACCGTGGCTACGACAGACCTTGCGGAATACCTGGCAGAGTGAAGCGATGCGTCCACCACGTAATGTGATGCTGCGAACATTTTCTCCAATATTTGGTGTGGTCGCACCTGATCAGGAGGAATGAGTTCCTGGAGCTCACATAATCACATGATGGACGACCTGGTGAAAAAAGATGCTGATGTAGCCACCTTGATTGCCCACGCTGATATTTGGTGAGCTCCGCGGAGGGAAAATTCAAATTTCTTTTCCTCCACCTTCAAGGCCTCTGCCATGTCTCCTGGAATGGTGGAGGTAGAAAACAAGGAAGTTAGGGGAGTGTCTATAATTGGTACTTCCAGGAGAGAAGAGAAGGATGAAGAAACATTGAAGTTTCTTCTCAGTCAGGCTGGGAGATGGTAGAGTGCCCAGTGAAGACCACTGCTTCTCCACCATGCTGCGGAAGAAAGATGGGCATGGGATTTGCTTTTCCTATACCACCGGTTCTGAGAAAAGAGGGTTCGAGTCCTGGGTGGTGCTGGTCGATGGCTTAGGCTCCTGTTCAGGAGTAAGACTGGCTGTGGTGCAGGCCTTAAGGAGCAGTGATCTAAATAGGGAAGGGTCAAAGAGGGCAGATATCGGGGATGGATCCACTACGGCCTCATCTTCTGACAGTGTCAAAATCCACAGAACCCTCCTCTCCTAAATGGGAGGATGTATCTGAGTTGCCAGAGCCAGGTAACTGGGCAGGGTCTGTTTGAGATAAGGATGGTGGGGGGAGGGGCATCTGCCAAGGTAATTGGCCCATGGAGGAAGCCTTGAATTGCGCAAAGGCCTGGTGCATAAAGGACTGAAATTGTTCCGGCCACATGCCCTGTTGGTCTGATGGAGGAATGCCAGCTGCCGCAGGGGTATATGTGGCTTCTGGGACTTGTGGTATTGGGGGAACAGGGAGAGGGGACCAACCTGTCCAGTTTCCCCCTGAGGAGACCATGCCCTAGTGGCATTCCGTGGAGGCGCAAATTGAAACTCAAATGGTGAGTGGACCAGTGGGAGGGGGGAACCAAGTCTGTCCCACTGGAAGTGAGCCTTTGAACTCTGGAGAACTCCCTCTCCAGCGCCTGATATCTCCTCGAGGCCTCCCTCTCAGCTGCCTTGGAGGGCTTCTTCGTGGGCGAGGCCTTTGCCTTAGATTTTTTCATTCCCCCCATTTCCAATTCAGATGATCTGCACTTTTTTTCTTTGGGGGGAACAGAAGAGCCCTGCGATGGCTGAGAGGCTGAACTGCCTGCCATTGCAATCTGGATATTCCGGAAAGGAGATATCCGGGGGGGGGATTAATATGCAGATCAGGTTGTCAGAGAGGTAAACCTCACGTTCTGAACAATAGCAATGGTAAACAGCCAGACAATTAACTAAAATTGTCTGTTAGGCCTTGCATCACAGAGCCACACCGGCTAAGAGGGACAGGTGGGGTCTGACCAAAATTCCCCCCCTCAAATATTGCTGTGACAATAAAATTAATATTACTGTCAATAATATGATAATAATAATAATTCAATATTATTAATAATTATAGTCTTAACGAAAAGGAAGTTGCGGACATGCTGGCTTCTAAATTTATGTCTGAGGCTTCTGCCGCCTTGTCCAGAGCCCCAAGACCTGTTTGTTAAGGTAGAAGCTGGGGCTGTGAAGGCCTCCAAATGGCTATAGCCTCAATGATTCAGAGTCCGAGAGATAGGCCTTTATCGAAGCAACATCCGGTATCTGGATACTTAGAATACGCCTCCCGATCCGTGCCTGTTACGGCAGGAGAAAGCCAAGTTTAAACTGGAAATGAAGGATAGTGAGGAGGCTTTCAAAATGGCGTCCGCGCGTTGTTAAGCACCTCAAAATGGCGTTCACGCCAAAATTAACTGCCATTAGCAGACGTTAGGGCCTTCCCAGCCCTCAGGAATCCCCAGGGAGTTAAACTGGCTGTTTGGGCTTCTCCCGTTGCCCTGAGGCGAAAGGGATTACACTTGCGGTTCGTTTGAAGAAGCTGCGCAGCCTCCGCTGCGATCTGGATTGCCAGCAATGTGCAAGAAACTTCCATGTGAGAGGAACACTCAGACGAGACTGTAAGGCCTGTCAGGGATTCCCCGGGGGAATCGCCCGGCAAGGCTAACCCTCGATCCGACAAATCAGCTGTAACGCGCAGCGGCGATGCGGTGAGTCCGACGGCTGTCGAAGAGCTTTAGATGGAGCCTGCAAGGCTCATTAGAGCCGAGGCTGCAGTCAGCTGCAAGCTGCCTCCTCACTTGTATCTAAGTCCCCAATTTGAATAACTTTGGAATTTGTATATTAAGCAGCCAAATTAATATTCAAATTTGTAAATTAAGTTAGTAGCCAAATTAATATTCAAATCTGTAAATTAAGTGAGAACTAACTAATTAATCTAATCCATTCAGAGGAGCCAAGTAATTTGCGTCCTGCTGAGCTAAGACTAAGTCAAAAACTGGGCAAGGACCACCCAGAAGGAGGCATGGCAGATTTCTGACTTAGTCTCAACTGAGCAGGAAGGCTGAGATTACCCACCGGTGGATTCTACACTCATCATGCTGGAAAATAAGCAGCTTTGTTTATGATTTTATCCTGGTGATCATTTTTTATCTATTCCATGATGTGTGTGTGTGTGTGTGTGTGTGTGTGTGTGTGTGTGTGTGTGTGTGTATGATTACAGTGACTTTCACATGGCTGATCAATTTTAAATCCATTAGAATTTCTGGATTGTCTTCAATGTCAGAACCATGAAGAGTACACTGGAATACAGATAGCCGTCGACTTACAACCACAACTGAGCCCAACATTTCTGTTGCTAAGTAAGACATTTGTTAAGTGAATTTTATTACCTTTCTTGCCACAGTTGTTAAGTGAATCACTGCAGTTGTTAAATTAGTGATGGGGTTGTTAAGTGAACTTGGCTTCTCCATTGACTTTGCTTGTCAGAAGGTTGCAAAATGTGGTCATATGACCTCAGGACACTTCAACTGTCATAAATATGAGTCAGTTGCCAAGCATCTGAATTTTGATCACATGACCATGGGGATGTTTCAATGGTTATAAGTGCGTAAGTCATTTTTTTCTGTGCTGTTGTAACTTTAAATGGTCACTAAATGAACTGTTGCAGGTTGAGGACTACCTGTATTCTAATATAAGCATTATTATAACATAAACATCAGCAGCCTTGTGCTTTTTTTTCCAGTATCCGATAAGACAGATGAAATTATTACAAAGTACACTAAGCCCCTAGTATTTAAACATTGAGAGAAATCAGCAAACTGCCAATCTGATCCTTAAAGTATTCCCCTAAGAAAGTAAGCAACTCCACCATAACTATGTCGTATAGGCTAAACTCCAATTTACTTATTCTGACACAATCTATCACTTCATGTAATTCATGTAGTCTATAAGAGCTGTCAAACTTTTCACCTGGATCTGATGTCAGAGATTAGTTGCACATTATATGAAGCACTTGTGTATTTATTTTAAGGATGAGTATAGTTTCCTTTATAATTATATATAAACCAACATTTTATAAATACTCACAGTCAAAGGATAGTCATCAGCACACCAAGTTTTGCTTTGTGTTCCAATAATTCTTACATGTGGAAAATAAAACTCTCCCATGTTGATAATCTCGTCTACGCTTGCCTGATAAAGCACGTTTCCAATCAGAATGAAGGCATTTGGAAAAAGAATAGCTATATCTTTGACTTGGTGAATCATGCCAGATGGTACGAGGTCTGGAGGAAATTTTATTTCTGTTACTTTTAAAAATCCATTGCTAGTGTAGAAGATACCATCAACTGTCACTATGGCAGCTGTTTTTGGATAACACGCACTCCATTCTATTATGGCATCACTACCAGCTGGAAGAGTGACAGAAACTCCTGTTTTTGTGCCTAATATATACATAGGCTGGGCAATAGTAAAAGGAATATCATGAACAAAACAATCCTGAAAAGTCACCGTTTTGTCAAGGACGATTGCCATGTTATCATTTGCTTGGCTAGGCACTTCAATCATCCATACTCTGAAAACAAACAAAAATATAATACAATTAGATATTATTTTTTATAAACAAAGTATTTGAATATGCTTTTCATCAATACGATTTATTCTCTAATTCTTTTTAATAATGTTTACCTATAAGCTTCAATTACTTCCCAATTAAATGCTGAAGTTAAGTTCTAAAAAGCAAATTTTGCTGAAGAATTCAATGAAAATAATAAATTGGTTAAATAGCAGTTTAATTTAACATTTCAATATATATATATTTCAATATCTGGAAGCAGATCTATACAAACATATTCTATCTATGTTACAGCTGTAGCTATGAAGTATATTGTGCTTATATTCTCAGTAGCACAGTGCTTGTGCTTATTAGATGGTTACTGAGCATTAATTCATTTTAGAATCATCACCAATCTATTGTATCACATGTACAAATAGGATTTCAGAGGAGCTCTTATCCAAATTATCAACAAATGTATATACAGTATTTGAGGAAATGCCCTCCTTGACAACCAAATGTCAATTAAATTCAAATTTGTTACAGTATTTTCACAATTTGTATCATTATGCAATGATGTAAATATACGTGAATCATCTGGACTGCTTTTGATATAGTGCACTTATTTATTGTTTTGGGTTTAAAGTCCAGATGCAAAGTTTGTATATTGTATGTAGAATCTGTTAAATGGATGTCTACTAACTTGAAGTTTTAGCTTATCAGTTCTATAACTGTAGCTATATAGACATAGCTGGCTAATTGGAAAAAGGGCATATTTATCATCTAACCATCAATCATGAACCTTACCAAATGGGAAGGAAATATGAATTTTCAGATACTATTTAATTGTAATATTGTTATTTAGCAACAACCCTTACTATTTTTCAGGCAAATCAAGGCTGCTGCTGATCGACAGTTAGCATCATCTGGTGGGCTACATGTTTGCTACCCCTTCCTTTGTCATTTCAAAAGCATTGCATTACTCTATAAAATGTAATTGAAAGAACAGTACCCATTATAAAATGATTTGCTGAAATATTCTGTTCTTCTAAATAATGTTCTAATGCGAGGTTCCTGTCCCAAATTCCAGAACTGCCAGCTAAGGGACCTAGAATACTATGAAATAAAAACATTTATTTTTAAGAGAAATTTTTTAAAAAATCCTTTCTGTTAAATATAATTTCATTTGCACGAAGTTCTACTTCTTAGCAAAGATGTTAACAATACAAAAATAATAATTATTAGTATGAAATTTGTATATTTTTATTGTGAGTTGACCAACCATACAATTTATCGTAAAACCATAAAACAATGCAATGTCACAGTCCGGAAAGTGACAAAGAATTCTAATATAATGGCTCAGAATGACTCAGAGAATGATCCTTTATAGAAGAGAATTTTTTAAAGATTATTTCTTAATAAAGTTATTTTTTCTACAATATTTAAACTGAAGGCCATAGAAAAAGAACAAATTACAAGCTCAAGAACAAGCCAAATATAAGTAGAAAATGGGTTTTGGAGTTCTTTCAAAAATAGCTTAGGTAGATGGTACGGAAAAGAAAAATAGGCTATTACTTGAAGAGGAAAAAAGTGAGTTTATGATATTTATTTATTAATGAAATTTACATGGCCTCCCATCTCTTATATAGTGGCTCTGGGCACTATATAACAAGTATTGGAACTAGGGTGGGATGTCACAAAAATTCCAAAATGCAATTGGCTGGAAAGATATGAAAGAAACTCATTTAATGATATAAGATTTACAAATTAATAAGCTGCAAGCATAACATGTAGAGTAGACTTTCTGAAAAACTCTGATTAGATGTGTATCAACTCAGGGAAAGGTAGTCCTGTAGTTTAGCATTCCCCAATCTTTGCAACTTGGAGGCCCGGTTAGGCGGGAGAGGGGAACTGGGCTAAATGAGTGGCAGATGGGCACCCACGTGCATGCACATGCAGCTCAACTGCACGTTGAGCTGTGCACCCATGTGTGTGCATGCCAGCCCATGGCCCAGTTGCAAATAGACTGTGGTCTGGTAGTGGGCCACAGCCCAGGGATTTAGAACCCTTGTTGTAAATAACCTGGTCCCATGCCACGTAGGGATTTTCAAGATGATAACTAGCACCTTGAATTCTACCAGAAGGAAACACCGCAGCTTGTACAATAGAAATGTAACGTACACACCAGTGTGTTTCGGATTATTTATAGCTTCGGAATGATCTTCAAGAACAGCCTAATGTAAAGCGTATTGCAGTAACCCAAAGCTGAATTGACAAGGCTCAAGTGACTGTGAGGAAAGCTCTAGAAAAGGTTGCAATTGATGAGCAAGTCAAATATGTATAAAGGCCAACTTAGCCCTCCCCATGCCCCAACTCTCCCCTAGGCAGAGGAGAAGCTACGTATTCCAAATGGCTGGGTGGCAGCACTCAGGTCCACTCCTGTCTCTCATATGAGGGAAGCAGAAAAGATCCAGCTACACCCAGCCCCCAATTCTCCAATTACCAGAATATGTAAAGGAGCCCAGATCATGCAAATGTCCTTAATTCAGGTGTTTGCCAGCCACAAGATAACCATCCTGCATCTCTGCCTTGGAATCTCCACTACCACATTAATCACAGGAAGTTTCAGTCCAGAGTTGTCCAAGATAGGCAACAGAACCCATCAAAATGGCTGCTATATCTTATGGCTGCTTGAGCAGCAGCTGCCAAATACAACACACCTGCCCTTCTCCCCAGGTATGCTGCCTTTCCACGTACCCAGTACAGCAAACGGCCCATCCACTGAAGGCTCCAATGGCCAAGATCCTGTAACCACGGCCAGTTCCTTGTTCTGTGCCAGCCCAATGTCTCTGTTTTCTCTGCAGCAGCAGACTCAAGATGGAGGATAGGAGTCCACTGCCGCTTATTCCTCTCATCCTCTGAAGCCCATTCCATGTCACTCATCAGCTGGAACAGACAGATGACTGGTAGCATCACCAAACTCTGCTGATTTCCAACCATTCTCCAAGGAACCCCCACAATAAAAGGCTACCAGCCAACATAGTTTTACTTAGCTCCCACTAGGGGGGATGGTGATGGAGGCTCCACTGGGCCTTTTCAGCCATTTGGTACACTGCCACTTCACTAGTTAACTGCATTGCTGCTATTCCCGTTCCTTCTCCTCCAGCCCAAATAACTGACACTATCATGGCTGGCCACCTATTGATCTGACTGGGACAACCAAACACCTCTGTACACTATACACAATAATAAGATGAGCCTACCAACAGGCATCCACCTTGGTGCTATGATGGAAAAAACAAAGAACACATAAAACCTTCTTTCACTGATAACGTTTCTCAGATTTTTTTCCTTCTTTTCTCTTTTACTTGAATTCTCCCTTTGATTTTGTTTCTCTCCATTAAATTTATAAAATCTAGTTCAGAACATATTTTTCAAGAAAAATCAATTAAATTACCATTCAATGGGACTGAAGTTATCTGTTTTCAGCTGCTATCCCCTGGAAATATTTTTGTGCAACAATTAAGAAAAAAAGATTTTTTTAATGTGTTTAATTGCCAAATAGTGCCATATTAATGAAACAGACAAAATAAGCAACTTGACCTTGCTTCTGAAAATCTGATAGCATTATATGTATACCATGTAAATTATAAGGCAAAATAAAATACCTACTATTGGTGGTGAAGTGGCAATGTTTAGCTTTTCCTTCTTGTCTGCATTTTCTGGATCATATAACCATAATTTTATAATCTGACAAAAAATAAAGATTAGTATTACAGAGGAAGAGCTTTTCATTTTCATGAAAAATGCTTTTTGAAATTTCTGTACTGATATATAATTATTAAAACAAGTAATTGTATTTGTTTAGTTAACAAGTTGAAATAATTTTATTACTATTAGAAAATAGATTAATTTTCCCAGAGTTAATGAGAAAGGGAGTGGGGTTGCTCTGCTTATATACTAATGTTCACGGTGTTCATGGATTTCACAACACAAAATACCTCATCACCAACAATCAACACCCAGACAATCAAAAGATTAATATCAAGATTAATAATAGAGCAATAATCAAGAAGTAAACAATATCCCAATCAAGAAACTATTAACTTAGACAAACAAGCTAACAGGAGACAACAGCCTAATCAAGGAACCACCAAGATACACTCTCACCAACCCTGATGGCAAGCCTCTAGTATATAAACAAAGAACAAATCCCACTCCCTTCTACCATTGATGATGTTACCTAGCTGGATAATAAAATGTCTGCAACAAAACAACCAAGGCTCATACAACCTTAACACTATCAACCACATATTTAAATAATTTAAACAGGGGCTTAAGCTGGAATGGGAGAAGTCTTCTACTTCAGTAAAAGATTTATGAGGTATATGCATGTAGTCCTTTACCAACTCTGAAAGTACAAAAGATGATAGGCAATGAGAATTAATAAGAAAGTCATGGCTTTTGCTAAAACACATGCTAATATTATCCAGAAACAGAGAGTGATTAATATTCTCTTTACATTTATTGCCTTATTTATAATGAACATATTTACCTGAGTTGGACCAGTATCCCGTAACCTTGAAAAAAAATACTCAGTTTACAAAAATGAAAACTTTCTACTGAAAATAGACAGTAGCATTTTCAATTCAGAAAAATAGATAACAAAGCCCTGGTTCTGAACGCTTGTATTCACAGATTTGGAGCTTAAAACAAATTATTTGTAATGTGTCAGTTTTTCAACTTTCCCAACTTAATTCTATTAGTAAAATAGACTCTGGAATCTATTATGACTCCTTTATTTTATGATTTACAAATAAAGATGCTTCTATCTCCTCTGGTGGATGCATTCATTAGGATATTCTTGGCTGCATGCACTAAGGATTATTTGTTGTATTATTATGGGTATCCTTTTAAATTTATATAGTCTGAAGATACCCTGCTGAATAACTTCCTCCAAAAGATGGCTGTTGAATGCAAGCCTGATATTTTCCTGATATTCTCAGCAAGTAACGGTAACAGTGATAATATCACTCTGTATGCTTCTCAATTACAATTGAGAATTATTACAATTATTCCATTCATTTATGAAAGGAATTTTCAAACAGGAAATTGAGATTTTTCTTCTACTCCTTGTCCATAGTGTTTGGGATGTTTGCCTCCATGCAAAATTCAATATCAATAGCCGTGGTGGCAAACCTATGGCACGCGTGAGCCCTCTCTGTGGGCACGCACACCATCATCCCAGTCCTAGGCCTTCAGCTGGGTTTTATAAAACCTTTTTGCTTTAGGCCTCCAGTGCCGTGTGCCAAAAAAAAAAAAAAAAAGTTCAATCAATCAATTTCAACTTCTAGCGGGAAAAAAAAAAGATCTCACAAAGTTGGAATTGATCGATTGAACTTTTTAGTCCCACTGTCACATGTTCCGACTAATGAAGCACTTCAAAGAACTTTCAGGAATGTTTCCTAAAATCTTTATTTCAAGAGCTACAGTTTTGCCGGTCACCATGATGGACTGGTTGACGCCAGAATCTGAACTTCCTTTCGCTGGCATCAAGCTTTCCTTGCTAAACCCCTCCCTTCTCATGCAGTCACTGGTCACATTATCCAATTAGTGAGAAGGTCAAAAGTTTACTTCCTCTTTCTTTCCCGGGCTTTTTCCCCCGCTCAGTCTAAGCTAAGTATTAACCCAATAAATGCCAGACAGTTTTGCATATTGTCAAGGCAAGAATATACAGTATTTGCAGCATTGACACCCACTCAGTCTGGCATTATCACCGCAGCCACGCCCACCTAATGGGCCACACCACCCGGCACCCGTCAATACATAAGTGGGTTTTGGGTTGCAGTTTGGGCACTCGGTCTCTAGAAGGTTCGCCATCACTGATCTATAGTATCTAAAATCCCTGGGAGAGATCATTTAGAAATCTGGACTGAGATATTGTTAGTATGGGATATCAGACTATTCTGCCTCTACATTTTTCTAAACAAAGAAAATGATATATCTTTTACAACAGAGTCAATCAGATCATGAATGAATATTTACTTCGAAAAATCTCCTAGTATCTGCCAGCTGCACCAGAAAAAGGCTACAAAAAGTCTCTGCTGTGGAAGTATGCAGAATATATATGCTAAACAAAGTAATATATGTTACCATTTTCTTTACTGAGTAAACCTAAGAGTACAAAAGAGAGAGAAATAAAGATACAAAAGGCAGAATGAAAAATAGAACATAAATAAAAACCATTAAGGAGAATTTGGTACATATTCTCCCATTTCGTTCCATTTTTCCCCCAACCACAACCATTACAGGTAGTCCTTGACTTACAGTCATGTAGTGATTGTTCAAAGTTATGACATAGCTGAAAAAGGTGATTTATGATCCAGATCAGAAATTCTTATGGTTGCCCATCACGTAACTGCACTTCAGTTGTATGGCAACACGGTTGCTTTAATGACTGATTGTGGCATCCCAAGGTCATGTGACTATTTTATGACAATTTTGCCAAAAAAACGGCACTACCAGTTTTCACTAAAACAACGCACATAGCAAACAAAGGCTTTGCATTTACAATTGCTGCATTTGCTTAACAAACCAATGTGCAATTATGACCACTGCAAAAAAGTTGTAAAATCTGGATAGTCCATGACCAACCTTTTACAACTGTCACAGCATGCAGCTGTAATATGCAGGCTCTATTACTCTTGTATGTTGAGGATTGCCTCTACTTCAATATTTAAATTGCTTTTTAATATTTGATATTAAACATTGGAAATGTTCACTTCAAGCTGACCATAAAAGGAAAATTGGTACACATTTTATTATTGATAATAAATAACTTTGTCAGTAAGTTATAAGATGAGCATATTATGTCATAATAAATGTTGGACATTCTAGCTGCTGGCTTAGAAACCAGGAGCTGGTGAGTTCTAGGCCTTCTTTAAGCCTGAAGGCTGACTGGGGACTTTGGGCCAGATACTCTCTCTCAGCCCACCCTGCCTCATAGAGTTGTTGTAGTGAAAACAGGAGGCAGGCTTATTTGTCATATTCACCATCTTGAGTGAACCAAATGCATATTAAAAAGGTAGAAAAATATAATAACAATAATCTGGTAAATAATAACAATGAATCATACTCTACACCTGTAGTGGTGAACCTATGGCACGAGTACCAGAAGTGGCACTCAGAGCCCTCTCTGTGAGCACTCATGCCATGGCCCCAGACCCACTCCCCCCGTGGCCCCCTCCTCACCAGTAGCCCCCTCCGGAGGAGAGCCACCCCCAAGCACAGCCGACGCAGAGCAGTGCAGCCATGGCAGCTGGGCAGCAGGGACAAGATGCCTTGTGCCCCATCGCACGCAGATGATGCTGAGGGGTACGGGCGGAGGGCATGGGCACCATGGTGCTACTGGGCCCCCTGGGGAATCTGCGGCAGGCCGTGGAGGCAGTGAATGGCCCTGTGGATGGGCGGGGCCAGGATGGGGGCAGAGCGTGGGTGGAACGGGAGTGGAGTGGGGGCAGGCGGAGCCAGTTTTTGGGCACTAAAAAGTTCGCCATCACTGCCTTACACTCTCACAGCAATGTTGAGACTCTACTTTCCAAAGAAAATAGGTGGGTGTGGAATGCTGCAAATACATCAGGTGACTGAAGAAGAAAAAAGAGCTTTGGAAGAATATCTGGAGATGCACTGAAGCTAGTATATCTGGAAGGCTTACTGAATGTTGGAGAGACCAAAATGGCCTACAAGAAGGACTAAATGAAGAACAGAAAAGTGGCACGGGAAGATAAGGTATTACATGGCCAATACATTAAATAATAACCAGTAAAGCAGATATCAAGACCTGACAATGGCTAAGAGCAGGAGTACAGAACAAAGAGACAGAGAGGTGCACAAGATCAAGCCTTAAGAACAATGGCATACAAAGCCAGAATTGAGAAGACAGCTACAGACAGTAAATAGTACTTCTGCAAGGAAGCTAAAGAAACAGTGGCTCATTTAGTTAACTGCTGCAAGAAGGTCACACAGATCTTGTTGCTGACTACAGACAAGCTCACAAAGATCTTGATGTTCACCACAAACAATAGCATGATAAAATAGCAAAAATGGTGCTGGAAGATCTGCAAGAAATACTATTTGCCTGCAATTAAGAACTAGTGGGACCACAAAATAGACTAAGTAATAAAAAAATGAAGAAGCTAAAGTGCTCTGGGTCTTTAGAATTCAAACAGACAAGAACCTGGCACAAAACACCCCAGATTAAACCATTATTGATAAGAATGACAACAAAGTCAGGATAGTAGGAAAGTCTGGATAAAGGAACAGCAGAACAAAAGAGAAAGAAGTGGAGAAAATAAATACAAAATACAAAGACCTACAAATAAAAACAGAACTGTGCAAAGAAAGCAAAGATAGTATCAGTAATGCTAAGATGCATAGGTGCAATCTCAAAACTTCTGGAGCACCACTTGAATACCATTGGTATTGACAAAATCTCTATCAGTCAATTGCAAAAGACAGCTTTACTTGGAATAGCTTACATACTACAATGATACCTTAAATATTTTTAAACAATATCATCTGTCTATCCCAGGTCCTTGGCAAGTATTCAATACATGGACAAAAATGCCAAATCCAATCTAAACATCTGGCTGGTCATGTGACAAACCATAATGATAATGCCATAAAGAAGGAAAATTGTATCATGTGTGGCAGTGATGCAATCCTCCCCTCAAAATCAGGACCTCCATGGGAATTTTTATGGAGATTCTCAGTCCTCCAGATCATGGCTGTCCCAAAGGTACTTTTTCAAAAGGCAACTGGACTTTGTTTTTTTCTTTGAAGAGGTTTCACGTCTCGTCCAAGAAAGTGGATTAGAAAGTGAGGTTTGCAGGTTTATTATCCTTTAAAGGGGTCCACCACAGTTGTAAGAGCAAGATAACTGATCCTGTTGACTCAAACTCATAGAAAACCAATATCTGCCTATCTCAGGTCCTTGGGAAGTATTTGATACATGGACAAAAATGCCAAATCCAGTCTAAACATCTAGCTGGTCATATGACAAACCATAATGCTAATGCTATAATAAAGAAAAAAGACAGATAGCATCAATTGACTGATAAGTAGCAGCTATCGAGAGCACATGGTGATTGTGGTGATTGCCCATCCTTACCATATCCAGAAAGATTCCAAGTAACCAGTCTACTCACCAGTTCTTTGGTCTTTTGAAAAAAGAGTCTTTTGGGGGGAGGAATTAAGATGAAGACCCAGTTGGAATAGTCAACAATTCTGAGGGCTTCCTTGATCTGTTTTAATTTTTTTTGTTTTCCATCTTTACTGGTAGGCAAACCTTCAGCCTGATGGTATAGGGTTCTAATCACTCCCATTTTATGTTCCAATGGGTGGTGAGAATCAAAATGTAAAAACTGATCTCTGTGTGGGGGTTTTCTATAAACTTCAGTGAAGGCTTCTTCCTTAATGTGTACTGCACAATCCAGGAAGGCCAGACTATTTTCCTTAAAATCTTCCTGAGTGAATTCAATTTATCTGTCCACAGAGTTGATGTGTTTGGTGAAACCTCCACTTCATGTGTTTTAATCTTAACCCAGGTATCATCCATTCCAGTGATGGGTGGAAATCCTGTGAAGTGTTTAGGCTTTAGTTTCTACCTCCCAATGTAGAGATTGGCCAAAATGCAGAACACAGTTGAACACAGTCATTTTTTCACTACTTTGGTAGCTTCAGTTGTTGGAATGTAGGTGAAGAGTGAAGTCACAGCATAAAAAAATCATAGTCTTGTTCAGATCCAGATCTTGAACTATACATTAATTCTATTAGAAGTAAAATGAAAGAATATAAAGCTGATTTATTGATCAAGGTTAAAATAAAACTGTTTTGCAATGTTCTGGCAACACTTTTTGGACTTTTTGCTGATACCTTGTTTGAAAACTTGATGTTTTATAAATTTGCTTACAGATGAAGAGATATCTGTTTAATCTTACAAGAGTGGAGAGTTATTAAATTTATTTGTATTTGTTGTGATGAAGATTGGAAGTAATTTCTTTATGTATTTCTGTTCTTTTTCTTTATTATGTTATTTTTTTCCTGTAGTTTTTTCTATTTTTTGTTCTTTTTCTAAGTTTAGTTTGTATTAATTTTTATTACTATAATTAAAATTTTTAATAAAATATATTTTAAAAACCAAAAAGCATTGAAAACAAGTATATTGCAATATTCAGAAAATAAATAAAAAATTGAACTGAAAATAATTGTAAATATTTTGATGCTTTTGCCAACTGCAAAAAATTTGATAGCATAGACCAAGGGTGTCAAACTGCCGGCCCATGGACCAGATGCATCACTCCAAAACTGCGCCCATCCCATTGCCAGCAATGGGGGAAAAGTCGCAATATGTCACAACACGTCATGTGACGTTGCGAGTTTGACACCTGTGACATAGACTAATAAATGAATGTCAATTGACTTGCCTGCATGTGCTGTGTTCATAATGAGGGATGAAAGACAAATCCTTATACTGAAGTACATATAAAAGCTTGTGTTGTTTTTAATCTACACATGCTTTTTACCATCCAACAGATTTTTATAAATAATGTAAAGCATACAAACAAGATATTGTTGAATTTCTTTCTGAAAGCAAACATAATTAAATATTTAAGAAATTATATACTATTAAAGTGTTTCCTAAAAGGTAGGAAGATTCTAATTATGGAGTGTGTGGGTCCATATATGAATTTTATTTAATAAATATCTAATGCAAATATCTAAGAAGAGTTTAAAGTCCATATTTGAAAATGCATTTAATTTACTGTATATGTTCAGCAGGTCAGCGGTTCAAACCTCACCAGCTCAAGGTTGACTCAACCTTCCATCCTTCCGAGGTAGGTAAAATGAGGACCCAGATTGTTGGGGGCAATGTAAATATATATATACATTGCTTACTGGTGTACACCGCTTAGAGAGTGCTTGCACTTAAAGCGGTATATAAGTCTCATAAATAAATAAAATAAATAAATGTTTATTGAATTTGCTACTATTAAAGTTCTTTTCGTAATATTTTGAGATTTGTTCTACAATAGTTTATATTTTATATTTTCATATTCCATTTTGTAATTTAAAACCTGGATTAATAATTGTTGTTGATGGAGTTCACCTCTGCAGAGGGAGGGACTGGTTTCCTGGGATAGCATTAAGATAACAGGAAGTGATAGCATCACTTTATACTCTTTATTTGTACACTTTATACACTTTATTTGTGAGACCACACTTGGAATAATGCAGCTAGTTCTGGTCATCATGATTCAAGAAAGATGCTGATGCTCTAGAACAGGGGTGTCAAACTCGCAACATCACGTGATGTGTTGCGATGTATCGTGACTTTTTTCCATTGCCTGCAATGAGGTGGACGCAGTTTGACACCCCTGCTCTAGAAAGAGGGCAGAGAAGAACAACAAAGGTGATAAGGCAGTGTTTCTCAACCTTGGCAACTTTACGATGTGTGGACTTCAACTCCCAGAATTCTCCAGCTAGCTTTGCTAGCTGGAGAATTTTGGGAGTTGAAGTCCACACATCGTAAAGTTGCCACGGTTGAGAAACATGTGATAAGGGCTCTTGAGGCTAAATGATATGATGAATGGCTAACGGCTGTCACAAGGAAGAGGGCATTGATTTATTCTCCATAGCAGCTGAGTGCAAGATAAGAAGCAGTGGGTGGAACCTCATCAGAAGAGTTTCAATCTGGAAATAAGGAGGAATTTCCCAACAGGGAGAATGATTAATCAGTGGAACAGCTTGCCTCCTGGAGTTGTAGGTGCTCCATTGCTGGAGATTTTAAAGAAAAGATTGGATAACCATTTGTTTGCGATGGTATAAGGATTCCTGCCTTAGACAGGGGGATGGACTAGAAGATCTCCAAGGTCCCTTCCAGCCTTATGATTCAATGATTCAAGGAACAACAAAGGAAAACAGTAGAGCTCAAATATCAGGATGGTGTTTATAGTGAAATATTGCCTGAATTTTTAATCTTTCAGCAAGAACAATAAAAAATGAAAATAAAAAGGAAAAAAACGTTAACATAGGTTTATATATAGGATCTTCAAGGATTTAAACTCCGGCAAGTATTATTAATTGGTATTCATTCATTGTTAACCCTAATAATTGAGAGACCTCCATATATCAACTCATTTCCTAAAAGTCTGGAGTTATACAGGGGCAGCAAGTTCTTTTTCAATAGATTTCTTATAAGTAGCTTGTAAAGCAGAGCACTTCTTGTAGTGAAGGTTCTCTAAAAATGTAGTACCAGTATCACCAAGCAGCTGAATGAAAATACCTTCCATGCTAAAACACATTTTGCTCATGCTGAATGTGCACTTATTTGGAAAGGGTGTTCATGAAGCAGATAAAGCTTTGAGGTTGGTAGCTGAAAATTTATTATGGAAAAGACCAAACAGATGATTGCAGAATTCATTGAAAGAGACTCCCAAAGCATCAAGACTTTGGAAAGAAACTAAAGACCCACTAGAAAATTGGTAGGTTCCAGGAGGAACTGAAGCAACTGAAGACTCCATGAAGAGGAACAGTGGCTGAGTATTGAAGCAATAGCTTCAACCATGGTCTGAGTGCCAAGTAACATGAGGACAAGATATCAAGAGACACTGGCTTGTTTAACCAATAATAAGTGGAATTACCAACAGAGATACCAATTCTCCTGTCAACAGCAGAGAAACTATAGCAATCAAAGAGAAGAGAGACCAAATGACGATTCTGTTGGACAGTAAACTCCAAACAAGGAAGTCCACCAGCTGAGATGTTGCAATGGTAGCTAAACCTGCCAGAGCTATGAGTAGCTAACTGGCAATAAGGCGAAGATAGAGAGAAATCATCTATTGGTGTCTCTACATGTATCCCCATACACCAGCAGCCTGTTAGTGATGTTCATTGCAAGAGGAGATGAGCAAGAAAGAGGAAGAAAGCTAATTAGTATATCCCATGGTAAGGTAACTCAAAAGAGGGGCAAGTCTGCATCCTCATTTAGCTTTCTGTAAGAAAAAAAGGACAGAAATTCTCATTTTGAATCTCTTGTCAACTCTCTAAAGAAAAATGGCCTCTGATGGAGGGAGGGAGGGTTAGAGAAGTTTCTGCTTCTCATAGAAAAGTTCTGGGAAGACATCCAAGGTCAAACCATCTGGTTAAACAAAATGCCAGGTGCTGTGTTGGAATGATGCCCAGAGGGTAAAACTAAAAACTGGAGATCTAGTTAGAAAAGAAAGGAGCATGAAAGAAGGCAATATCTTTCCTTCATCACATTTTTTTGTTAAGCCTAGAAAGGCACTTCTATATATTTGAAACAAATACATGAAAATGAAAAATGTAGGTAAACTATGTATTCAATGGTAGTTAGCAGCACTAATTCAATTCTCCTAGTGACAGAAGTAACATTCAACTAAAATGTAATTAAAAATAACAATAACTAGTTTTCATATTGGACCATTATGGGAATAGTTAAGATTTCTTACAATGGTTTCAGTTAGTCCTAAATAACAAATATATTTTCTCACTCGTAAGTATATTTTTTTTCTTCTATTCAGTCATGTCTGATTCTTGGAGACTGCCTGGAGATGTCCCTGCAGTTTTCTTGGTAAGATTTTTCAGAATTGGTTTACTATTGCCTTCTTTCTAGGGATGGGAGAAAGTGACTGTCCCAAATGACCCAGTTGGCTTTGGGCCCAAAGCAGAAACCCAACTCCTATTTTCTAGCCTGATGCCATTGACCATTAAGGAGAGATTTCTTTCAATGTTTTCAGTTAGTCCTAAATACCAAATTTATATTCCCACTCATAAGTGCTACTATATGACATTTATAAACATAAATCTGATTTAGGCTGCAAAGAAAAAGTATTAAATATGTTATCTTGAAGTGATTGATTTTTAAGCAGTCTGTTGAAGTCAGCAAAATTGCTAATGGGTAAAAAATACAGTTGCAGAACTCTAGCTTCAAAACAGCAGCCATAGTTGAAGATATATAAATAGAAAGTTCAGTTGTGTGGGTGCTTTTTACCTGTTTTCATCTTGATAAATGTACCATGAGAAACAATTCACATCTGCATTGATAGATAAGTAGCGTTCCTCATCATCAGATGCCTATAAAAGGGAAAATACGAATTATTTCTTTTTTTCATAGTATCACAGTTATTCAAGAAGTTTCTTATGCATAGCTATGGGTATAGTTTTACATATTTGTAAAAATAACTGGCTTAGATGAAGGTATAAAATACAAAATAATACTTGCATATGATGCAAAACCTGAAGAAGTGACCAATCCAAGAAAAATTCAAAAAGTCGTAACAGGCTAGAATATAAAACCAAAACAAATCAGAGAACAATTTAGGGTTTTATAATAAATATGGGGAAGAATTACGTTGGGAGCAAAACATCTGAAAATATTCTAAATTCTGCTTCTTATGGCTAGTGGTTGGTGGCTTGAGGGCACTCCCTTCCCCTTGCTAACCTTTTAGCATCTTTAGATGCTAAATCTTTAGAATTTTTTAATTTGATTCTTACTTTTAACTTGTAAATTTAACCTTATTATTTATTTTGTTTTTAACAGTGCTTTTAGTCATGATTTTATGTTATCACAAAGTCTAGTCAAAACCTAGTACTACTGATTACGTCTTGGGAGAGTGGAAAATTTTTTATGTATGGTCATAACTGGTGAAAAATAAAATGAGAGTGGGGAGTTTCTACAGAATGCTGCACTTCATCTCTGGGCCAGCAGCAAAGCTAACCTAACCCTAAATTCCAGCGTTGTTTTGATCAAAAACTAATCCCTTTCATTGTCAATGCTGATTGGATTTAACTAGAACACCTACATCTCTTTCACAACAACAACAACAATAATCCTGCTCAGGCAGGAAACCCTACACCATTACAGACAAATGGTTGTCCAGTCTCTTCTCAAATACTTCCAGTGTTGGAGCATTCACTGCTTCTGAAGGCAGGTTGTTCCACTGGTTAATTGTTCTAACTGTCAGGAAGTTTCTCCTTAGTTCTAGGTTGCTTCTCTCCTTGATTAGTTTCCATTCGTTGCTTCTTGTCCTGCCTTTAGGCGCTTTGGATAATAGCTTGACTCCCTCTTCTTTGTGGCAGCCCCTGAGATATTGGAACACTGCTATCATGTCACTCCTCGTCCTTCTCTTTATGAAACTAGACATACCCAGTTCCAGCAACTGTTCCTTATATGTTTTAGCCTTCAGTCCCCTAATCATCTTTGTTGCTCTTCTCTGTACTCTGTACTGTCTCAACATCTTTTTTACATCGTGGTGACCAAAATTGGATGCAGTATTCCAAGTACTCCAATGCCAGATAGAATTTGTCTATAATCTTTAGGTGGAGAACTTATATTCTTCTGTACCTGCTCCCCAGACCTTGTATCTCCACCATGATCCTCCAAATATTGGAGGTGATGTGCATCATCTGCAGTTCTGCTTTCTGTAGCTGAGCCACTATTTTATTTGTCATTTTATTTCTTAATACGTTACATACAGTATGAGATTACCAGCTGAATCAGGTGTGTGAAACTACTTGATTAATTCACATTGAACACCTGACTGTCCAAAGCAAACATCTCAACCATGTAAAAGTTAGTGGGTGTTGGCAACCTGTTTGTAATTGACAACCTGTAGATCCAGACTCTACATCATGCCATTCATGAAATCTGTCTACATTCTGATTACTGAGTGGAAGGGGAAAAGTGGGGTAGGTAAGACTGGGAGAAGAACTGCTATGTATTCTGCTATTTGAGTTTTCTCTATCTGCTCTTAAAAGATGAAAGTTGGGGTTACTTTTTCAAGTGCATCAGCCATGATGTGTTTTCCTGCTTACTCACATATTTTCTGCAATGAATGCATAACTTGATCTGCTGCCATTTCAAAATGATCCCACTTAATGCTGCTTGGCTTTGTTGCAACTTATTCAAAAATGTTGCTTGACCTGGGCTATCTCCTCTTTCACTGGAATAAGGGAACATAGGTGGGAACACTGGATGTTTCCACTTCTGTTTCCTTGTGCCAACAGTGGAAATGTTGCAGTTCACTCTTTAGATAGAACTATTACCATTGTTGTTTCCAAAAAGATGCATATCCTCCATCACTAGTTCTACCGTGTCAGTAAAAAGAACTTCAAGCTCAAATAATAAAGTTGTAAAGTTGTCCTCCCCTTCTTTTGTAGCATGAATTTGTGATTGCCAATTCTGTAGCATTGAAATGGTGAGATTCATAACCTACTACTGCCTGCTTTCTCTGAATAAAGCAGATATCTTTTAATAAGATACTCGGGACTATCTCAGCCACCAAATAATGGCCATTTATTTTTGAGGACAGCAGAACTTTGTTAGCCATTATAATAAATAAATATAATTCTACACCTTCTTCTGATTTCTTTCATTCCAGAGCCTTTGGTTATCACAAAAACACAATACAGTTATATAGTCATATATGTGTTAATAGTATTTTGAAATAATTGTTAACTTACTGGAACTGTAACTGGTTGAATCCTATGAGTACCAGGAACTGAACAAAACAGTGTTGTTGCTTTTTTCCTAAAGCAATGGGGAGGAATCATAATTAAGTGATTAGCACATAATTACTTATAAGAAGATATTTGCCTGATATTTTGCTAAAATCCAATATGGTAACTAATGTAATTACTGAGTGCCTCCATCTGTTCTAGAAGTAAGGCTATTTTATAGAATTCTGCAATTTTGTGGAATTACAGTATAAAATATATGTATAGAACTTCACTCATTATACCTGGTTTTTCAGCTTAATATGTTGTGTGAACTAACTATTGTTTCTTTTATACTATGGTTTAAATGGATTATGGTGTGTTTATTCAATAAACCATATTTTTAAAAATCATCTGCCCTGTGTAACTGCAAAAACACAGACTAGATATATTAGGCATTTTTGTCTAATATAATCACCCACTGTTTTAAATATCTCTTGAGTATTTAAAACACAGCTAATGTGGAAATAGTGGGGAAATTAATGAAAAATATTGGGGAATGTTCTCACTTATCTCAAAAAGAAACAGAAATGTGCTTCTAGTTTATGGAAGAAAGGCTCCAATGCCATGATCTGCATATTGATTCACACAATTAGTTAAAGAAAACAATCATCTAGTTTGTTTATTATAAAAAGTAGGGTAACTCATATCTACCTTATATCTTTTTCTTAGAGCTGCTTTATTTAAAATTGGATGTTTAAAAAAGAAAGGGTAGCTGTCATATCACTTTTATAATCTTTGTTATACTATAGTTAGTAAATTATTAGGTGGAATTAATACAAAAGTAAAAAGAACTACTACACAAAATATCCCTCCATTCTATAAAGCTCTGAGGTTTCTTACTACTGGTAAAGGATCAATATGTTGTCCTCTCTCTGCCTCAACAAACAGTTAGTTATAACAACTTATTACATTTTCAAAGATCCAACAGTATTCTCTCTATAACCTGTTTCTTTCTGGTAAGTTTTTACATATTCTGTAATACTTACGTTGCATCACCTACTGTACAAAATGATGGAACATCCCATCTTGAAAATGTGGTTCCTTCATATTCTAAATATATCTAGATAAAAAAGGGAACATAGAAATACCCAGTAAAACATATAATTGATATAACAATATAAAGATCGTATCAATAATGGAGAAAAATTTAAAACTAAAAAATGGTTTTAGAGCGGAGAGGTGGTGGTGGTGGCTTCTCTGTTACTACACTAGCCACCTGCAGTCAAAACATTCTCCTTTAGTGCCCTATGCCAACCCTATAGCCAAGTTTTAAGGCATTTCCCGATAACCAGAAACATGGAGGCGGATCTTACCTCCTGCGGCAAGATGTTCCAAGGACAAGGGCCATCCAAAAAAAGGATCTTTCCCTGAACCCCACCTGTTGCAATTCCTTGGCTGATGGGGTCTCAGTTGGACTTTTCTGCCAGCACAATTGGGCGGCCAATTCCATTGGGGCAAGACAGCTCCTTTGATATCCCGGACCTATGCCACAAAGGCTTTAAAGGTAATGACCAACACCTTGAGTTGGGCCTGGAAGCAAATCAGGAACCAATGCAGCAGTGTAACAGCAGTGTTGCATGTGCCACTCAACAGACACCCAGAACTGTTCATGCTTCTGCATTCTGTATCACTGTAGCTTCAAATATTTTTCAAGAGTTGCCCCATGTAGAGCACATTGCAGTAATCCAACTGAGAGATGATCAAGGCCCCATGGTTCAGGAACAGGTGCAACTCACGAACACACAAAATTCCGCAAAGGCTTTCCTAGTCACAACTGGCACCTGCTCTTTGAGCAGGAGTCACAAGTCTAGGAGAACCCCCAAGTTGCGGACCTGGGATAGTGCCACTCTATTCAGAACTAAAAAAGTTAAACCTCCAGATTTGAGGCTCCAGCTATCCACAGCCCACTCGATTATCCAGGTTCAGCTGTAGCTTATTTTCCCCTATCTGAGCCCCTACAACCTTCAGGTACTGTGACTGGGCAGTCACAGCATCACTTGGATAACCAGGGATAGAGATGTAAAGTTGAGTGTCATCAGCATAGTGATGATATTTTATCCAATAGTGTCAAATGATCTTACCCAATAGCTTCATGTAGATGTTAAAAAGGAGCAGACAGAGTACTGAGCCCCTATGGCACCCCACAAAGGAGTGGCTATAGGCTGGACCTCTCGCTCCCTATTAACCGATTGTGGAGAAAAATCAAACTAGCAAAACACTATACTGTCAAGTCCCAAACCTCGCAGCCAATACAAAAGGATACCATGGCCAATGGTATTAAAAGTTTCTGAGAGGTCAAGGAGGTGAGAATGGGGTACACTACCCCAGTCTTTTCTTCTTTGCCAATGTGGCAAAGGTGTAAGCTTTCCAGTATTATCTGAAAAATTATTGCAGAAGAATGATGGGTTATATTTTTTAAACACTTTCTGCATATTTGAAGTTTCACTGAAATCAAAGGGAGGTAGTTGTTTAATTGCACATTAATAAAACATGGCTGATTTGCATAGCTTTTCACACCGAAGTTTTCTAAGATCCTATCCATTAGTGAACCAATAGTGGGTGCATTTCACATATTAAATATCAGAAAACTGTATATAAGATTAAACATACAATATATCAGAAAATAATTAATTCATTCTACAGTTTAATATCTGGCATTATGAAAGCATTTACTATCCACAGTATCATGATGATGTAACATTAAAACAAGTCACAAATTCTGTTTATACTCTGGTCTCTAAATTAATTGTGAAATGAAAGTTTAGCCCAAAATTGTATTAAACTGATAAAGTGATGGATATATTCCAGAAAAAAATATTTATAAATATATAAAATCATTAATATACTCTCATATATTAGTACAGTAAGCTGCAAATGAATAACAGTTTGGTCTTTTGTTACTGATATTATAGCAGTTACTCCCGAAACAGCCAGTTTGTGCAAATATAAAATTGGTGTCTTAATACAAATTATGTACAACACATTTATTATGCTGTAATTATTTTCAATGAAATTTACAAAGCCTTAACTAAAGATGGCAAAATATTTTTAAAAATTTCAAATATTAACTCAATACATAATGCAATATATTTTGAACCCATTACATAAAAATATATATTTCAATGAGGTAACCCAGGTAGAAATAGCTTATGATATGTATTTTTATATGGATTTTGACAATAAACACTTACAGTAGTTCTTGTAGAAAATATCATGTATGTTCCAATGCTTGTTCTATACCTGGAAGTAAAATAAAGTTTTCCAATAATTGCTAATACCTGCATCTTGCATTCTACTGCCATTCATATGTTAGTTCTGAATTATTCAGACTATTCATTATTTGGCTGCCTAATTTTCTTAAATACAAAACAAGGACAAATTTATCAGGTTAATAATATTGGACAAAGTGGTATTTCATTCTTTCTAAGCCAGTTCTTTGATCAAATTACTTTTAGATTCTGTTTTTTAGACTTTGGAAAACAGTAATTTGTAGTATTGGTCTTTCTCCACTTCAGATCTAAACAACTGCCATGAAAAATCACCTGAAAAAGTAGTTGAATGGTCCCACTCAGGCAGTCACATCTTCAGTTAAATTTTGCCATTTTCTAGTAGATGAGTTTAAGTTTTAAAGAAGTCAAAATATTCCATTCATGAGCTTCCATAAAACAAATAACTGGGCTTCAGTTACATTCATCAAATCCCCCTCTAATAGTATTTATTTTTGGTGCTATTAAAAATGGGGAGCCATCACTTCACTTCAGAAAAATGAATCTCATGCAGAAATAAAGCATGGAGCCAAAAAGGATACACACATTGACAATTAAAATAACTACAGTACCTTATGACTTCAATCAGTCAAGTGGAATAATGCCATTCTAGGGAAAGGAAGGGAATACAATGAGGGGACCTCGATGCTCTCTTGCTTGTTTTCTTGCAGACATTTCATTATCCAAACTAGGTAACATCATTGATGCTACCGGTAGTAGAGAATAAGGTTTGCTCTCATTTTATATTCTAGTGACTGCCCTGTTAGCATTGGTGGGAGTGGTCTTGGTGGCTCTTTGGTTGGGCTGTTTACTGTTAGCTTGCTTGGCAGTTCCTTGTTTGGGTATTGTTTACTGCTTGATTGTTGGTCTAATCTTAATCTTGGTGTTAATTTCTGTTCATATGGGTGTTGACTGCAGGTGGGAATTACTTTAGGCGATACAGAAAGCCTTTATTAAAGGGCTGTCAAGTTTTTAAATAGGGTACGGAAACAAATTATACACGTGATATGTCATAAAGCAACGAATGATACCATCAGACACCCTTACAATATGTTACATCTTTTCTTTTCCCACTAGAGTTTGTTTCTTTAACCCTTGCAAAACTCAAGGACTTCAGAATTTTGTTTCATTGAAGTTCCTGAAAGGCTAGTTTTTGAACATCAAAAGAAGTGGCTTTGGTCCAAAGGAAATCATGGTTTCCTAAACTTCAAAAGGAGGCATGGATGCCATGTTAAAATACTACCATCCCCTTTATTAAAATGCTAATAATAGTCTAAAATTTTACATATAAGATAGTGAACGTATTTTCTTGGAAAAAGAACAAAAGACAAACCTGAAAGAAGTTCATAAAGATAAAAAAAATTATAACTTTCGTCTACAAAGGAAAATTCAAGAGGAAAACCAAAGAAAATAATTAAATTACATAAATACAAACGGGCATATATAGAATAAAAATGAAATATAAAGGACTGTCCTTGAAAATAATGGATGTATGGTCACTGTAGACGTAAAGCCCCCCAAAATTACTAGTCAGCAGTGAGGGGACCCTTTTTGTCCTGTGATATGAAAAAATGTAAATTCTCCGGGTTTTATTGGCCACAACGGGACGAAATAATTTGCTAGTTGTATTAAAAGCAGTTTTTTTTTAAAAAGGGGGAGGAGTTAACCCTATTTAATGTGCAATCCTTCGTTGGATATTACAATTTTGACTAGCGGAAATACTTTTCAATATGTTTCTTGTTTTTTGTTTTTAGAGCAGAGTCGCATTTCTTGGAACACAACGCCCGTTCTGGAAGGTTGGTGCTCGCCTTCCTTTCCCTTATCACCTCCTTCTCTCACCTTCCCCCTGAGTCTCCCACAAGCCCCACCTCCACACCGCCCCGCAGCCATTCCACCACAGGCAATCCAGCAGCAAGGGCAAGATCAAAAAAGCCGGCCATCGGAGCTGCGCAAGAAACATCTCAGCCGCTACCAACAACCGCCGCCGCGCGCTCTCCCCCTCGCGGCTCAGTTAACGCTTCAACTCAGCAGCGTTCGGAAGAAACTAACAGCAACTACGCTTCCCGGGATGCCCAGCGCCTCTAAGCCGCGGCGTAGCTCGCCGAGTAGCTTCCTGGGAAGTGTAGTCTCTTCTATGGAGGCGCTCGAAGCGGCACGTTTTTCAGGCTATGCAGATGAGGAGGCAAGTCTTCACATCGGCTCACTCGGGGCTATCCAAGGATGACCAATAGGCGGCGGGCAGCGCAGAAGCGAGATGCGGCAGTGGAGTAGTGCTGCGTGAAAAGGCGGGGAAGAAGGCGCCTTCACCGGCCAGGATGGGGTCACCTTGAGTCTTTTCTGCGGCAAGTGTAGAAAATGGGTGGAGGAAAAATAATTAAAGCGCCTTCCTGGGCGTGGTCTTTCGCGCCCAGAATTTTCTATCCTAATTGTAACGCTTTGTAACACTTACTAATCCTGGTCTCGCTTATACTGTACTTCTAAGCAGCAACCAGTTGATTTATGGGGCTTTCTTCATGGATGAATTCCAGTGCGATCAACCCTTCACTTGCTGGGAAGCTCAGCTGGCATTAAGAATGCTGTCCTCGTACCTTATTCATATTTTGCCTTCCTTTTTCTGTGACCCGCCTGCCAAATGGGGCTCCGCTGATTTTGCAGCGGTGGAGGCTGTGATAAGCAAAGTGGTTACAGTTGTTGACTCTTCTAGCTTTGCTGCACCTTATTGGACACATTGCCAGCCCCTGGGAAACATTTGCCAGTCGCTGTGGCTCAAAAAAGATGGGGCAGATCTCCAGGTGTTTTCCTCTGCCGCTTTTTCTACTCTTGTCATGGTCAGAGTTAAATAAAATAATAATATACTGGAGTCAGGAAAGCAGCTTGCTTCTTTCCTCTCTTTTTCTTTAGATCAACAAATGCTAACTTCCAGATTCCTCCCTGTTCTGGCCAAGGGCAGGGACTGATCTCATCATTTCAATGCTGTTTCAGCCTGTAATGACATTTCATTACTGTAGTATTCAATCTGTTGCACTATTTCAACTCCTGGCAAGCAGTTTTCTTGTATGTTTCACGTGCCCCTATGCCCATCTCCTTGATGGGACAGCAGCAGAACAACATGAAATGAGGCTGACTGGGCTAGAGAAGCCTGCATCAGCCTGGAAGGGTCAGTAAAAGTCTCTCTTTCTACCTGGCAACCCATACAATTTTGAACATCCTACAATTGTTGGATGTTGGCATTTTAAAGGGAAACACTAGTATGGATGAGATTGGCAGGCAAATATGGCAAGATCTTCTTACAAGGGCATGTTTATACCGTGATTAGATGCAAATAGGGAAACACCCATTCTTCCTTCACTTTCTCCATAGTGTGTCTTTCTCATAATTTCATGATGTTCTGTCACTGTGGTCTTTTATAACTACCATGTACAGTATGTAACATTTAGTAGGCCCAGAAATGCTGATAAGCTGGGGAAATATATTGGGAGATGAACCTAGGCTCTGGGAAACAAGGACAGGATAAGATAAAGTAACATTTTAGAAAGAAATTTCCTAGAACACTGCCCCTTTTGTTTTGTCAGAAGTGCCATTGTTTTAGTAACATTTCCCTTTTAGGTCATAATTCTATCCTTAGTACTTTCCTGACTACTATATACAGGATGTGCTGCATTTAATCCAGTGTTCCTCAGATGTGTGGATGCATGCTAGCTGGGGAATTCTGGGAATTGAAATCCAAATGTCTTAAAGTTGACAGGGTTGCAAAACATTGAAATTCTAATTGAAAACCTTGCCCCTATGTCCAATCCCATATATATGTATATAGAGGGAATGTTTGCATCCACAGCAGATTTATCTTTTGCTTCTGTAGTGAACTGAAATAAACCAATTTGGGCTTCAATGGAATTGTACGTTGGTCTCCAATCTGAATGAAGTCCTTTCCCCTCCCTACAATTCAGTGTCAGAAGTGTGATGATCGGAAACAAGAAGGCTGAGATTTTGCCTCTGTGGCAACCATCAGGCATTCTCCATTGAAGTGCTATACAAATTGGTGAATTTGGGAACCCCAATCTCTTTTGTATCTTGGGGGCAAAGCAAGTCATCCTGAAAACAACTGGAATCATACAAATACTGTAAGTGGAAAGTTTTTCATATTTTTTATGTAGGTTTCAAAATTTCCCCAATGCAGGCCTTCCCTCCCACTATCCTGTGTTAGTACAGTTTATTCTGGATAGGGTTAATGTTATCATCTCAATTACAATTAGCCAACTAGATCAGATAACCATACCCTTGACCTTCGGTTTACTTACAGTAATCTTTTCTGGCTTTTTAAATGTTAATGTGAGGCCCAGCTGTTGCCAGGTTACTTGGTTTAGTGGTTATCTTCAAGCAGAGTTCCTGCTGAGCTCCAAGCTGAGTACTATGCAAGTTTTTAAGTAAGCTTGCTGTTGCTTACCATGCTCTTGTCTTCTAGGGTAGCTGCTGCTTACATCCTGATAACCCTTGTCATCTTATAGCCGTGGTAGCTGTTGCTGCTGAAACAAAGGTGTCTTTATAGTCTTGAAATGCTCTTTACTGAACTGAATACTTTATTTGACACACAAGAAATTTGTCTCCTGTGCAGAAGCTCACAGTGTACATGCAAAACAACAGAGTAATGATACCATCATCAAAATACCAATAAAAGGGGGGGGAGTAAAAAAGATAAGGATAAATAATAATACTACAGCCATACTACATAGGTAAATACACCTAGACATTAGGCAGCATTTGAGAATTAGGTGTTCAGCAGGGAGATGGCATGAGGGGGAAAAAATTGTCCCTGTCTCTTTGGCTCGTTTTCAAATCAGGATCTGAGCCTAAGTGGAATAATGCAGTACAAACTGGCTGTAATATGCAGTTCATCTAGAAAATAGCTTACTTTGGGAGAGAGGAATGCTGGATGGCATTCAGCTTCTCAGATTCAGATTTAATCTTCCATTTCCCATTACAGTTTCTAGGTGGTGTAATTTTCAGTACTACAGATGACCCTTAGTTTGATTCTGGGTACAGTTTTATGCATTTTGCTGCATATGTTCCCTAAATGTCTTATGTATTCTTCCCATTTTGGGCTTTAACCGCAATTTGGAATAAGTAGACCTTGTACCACTTTGCTTTGCTAGACAGTGTATTCTGGATAAGCCTCTGAAATGTACTAGGAGCTCCACATAGTTTAGAAGAAAATAGCACAGTGTGTAAGCACAGTATGTAAAAGTATTGCAAAAGTCCTGAAAATGGAGATGAGGGAATTCTGGGAGTTGAAGCCATGCTGTCTTAAAGTTATCAAGGTTGGGAATCTCTGCTGTGGAATCTGAAGGAGCAGGACTTAAGCCTGGGTGAATTTAGGCAAATGGGAGAAACCCACACTCACTTCAAACAATGAAGAACAAATAACAGATCACAAACAACAGAAACCTCTTAACTTTCTTTTAATGGACTCTCAGCTAACCCAAATCACAGGGCACAAAGTGCAGGCAACACTTACACACACACACACACGCAGAAATGAATAGTGGATGCTGGTGTGACCAGAGTTTGCATTCACTTTTTCAAACATTTCTATTACTACAAAAATAAATAGAAATATATTAATTATATAAAATATAATGTTATTATATTATATTAATTATAATACATTATATTAATAAATAGGAAATAGGCTATACAAATTATAAATAATAAAGGAGGTTTTGAATAGCTATCCCATTTAGCAACTAACTTGATTTTGTTGCATTTATTTATTTATTATATGGCACATTTGCATCCATCACATTTCAACAAAAAAAATCGATTTTGTTGTATGCCTGCACAGGACTGCATCTCACCATTTGATTTTGGTGCTGATAACAATAGAGGTACACCATTCACTGTCACAGAGTTCAGTCACTTCCATTTAGTACAATCTACCTCTCTCTTTATCTAACACTTTTTGGATCCTCTCTGGAATCTGGTAGAAAGAACATAGCCATTCCATAGGGAAGTACACTCCTTTTGATTCTGCTACACATTTCATCAGCCTTTACCACCATCCACCATGGTATTTCCTTGAATGCGAGGGATTGGAGGTACTGTTCTGAAGAGGCTCTACTCCTTCTTTGGATGGTTGTGGTTGGTTGGTTGGTTGATTGATTGGAAAGCAGAGGTTAGTATGTACTTATTTGTGAATCAGAGATGAAATGCTGACATCATATGCTATGGTAAGAGAAGTATCTGGCTGAAAAAATGACAAAAGAACTCCAAAAAATTCTTTTCTCCTGAAAAGAAACCATCATGACTGTTGCAGTGTCCCCAGGTCATTTGATTACCTTTTGCGACCTTCTGACAAGTAAAGTCAATGAGGAAGCAAGATTCACTTGACAACTGTGTTACTAACTTAACTGTGGTGATTCACTTAACTGTGGCAAAAAACTTCATAAAATGGGGCAAAACTCACTTGTGTTGCTTAGTAATGGAAATTTTGGGCTCAATTGTGGTAGTAAGTTGAGGACTACTTGTAATAAAATGTTTATCAATTTATCTTTCCAGGTCACCATTCATGATTTATAGAATATTTAAACAAGGAAACAGTATTATGGGTAGTAGACATTCCTGTGACATGCAAGGCATAATTTGCATACAGCATACACACAGCATGTAAGGCGTAATGTGCTCTATCTCACTAAAGTACTTTTAGTACTTTCAGAATTTCTAAAAGCAACCAAGAGCAGGAAGTTTTAACAACAAAAAGAAGAAACAGAATGCCTCCATGTGTCGTAAATATTTAAAAGGAGAGGACATACCATTGATAATCACTGGTGATTTTGTGTGTGTTCATGCCTTCATGGGTGGACTCCTAGTGACTCCTGACGACTGCCTGGACTAGTCCCTGCATCGAGGGCTAAATAAACTACAGATAAACAGATTATAAAACTTTCAGAGAAGACCAGCTCTATCATAAACAGATACATATATTTTATCCTTGACTCTTAGGGCTAGGAACTTTTCTCAATTTCATAGAATTAATTGCTTCTACTATTTTTGAAAGAGAAAAATGTAAGGTTAAAATATTTCTCTTGGCCTGTGGTAACTCACATTCTGTGGAAACGTGAACCTCATTATTTATTTATTTATTTATGAGACTTATATACCGCTTTAAGTGCAAGCACTCTCTAAGCGGTGTACACCAGTAAGCAATGTATATATATATATATATATTTTACATTGCCCCCAACAATCTGGGTCCTCATTTTACCTACCCCGGAAGGATGGAAGGCTGAGTCAACCTTGAGCCGGTGAGATTTGAACCGTTGACCTGCTGAACATAGTCAGCTAAAGTGGCCTGCAGTACTGCACTCTAACTGCTGCGCCACCTCGGCTCATGTTTATCTGTTTATTATCTCAATTCATTTTAGATTCCATTTTTCTTTAAGGGCTTGGTGGAAACTGTTTTTCCATAGATATCCTAGTGACATATTGGCTGATTAGTTTAACAGCTAATAGCTTACTGGATTTCTTTCTCCTTTCTCAGTACCATAGAATGATTTTATAAACCTTCTGTTTGGGAAGTATTTAAGCTTGTTATCTAGAAAAAGAAGGATTCAAATTATTCAGGAAATAGAGAGGTTACACAGAGAGTTGATAATTTGTTTTCTTACCCTTCTGTGGATTTAACTTTACAGCAAAAATATAATCTCAAAATATATTTTTGAATGATCCCACATGCAAAAGCACAGAGATATAATGAAATCTTGTTGAAATAGAAAAACAAAAACAAAACAAGCCACCTCCTTGTGGCGTAATCTCTTTGCACTTATGAGCTGTTTTGGTCCTCAGGGCAGCTGGTGAGAGAGAGATAAGGCAGGCCTTTCATACACTGTCCATGTGACTATTTTTTATCTGGCCTATTTTGGTTAAAGAAGTATGTGCTTCAGAAATAAAAGATAACTTTTCTTTCTCTGACTCCTTTGCTTGTCTCTCTCTCTTTAAGATGCCATTTCCTGTCCCATACATTTCTGAACAAATCCAATTTTTACTTCAAATATAAGTAATATTGTTAGTATTTATTGAGATGAATACATTCAGTTGGCTAAGCCTTTGTTTTTCCTTCAGGAGCTATATTGTGAGCATTTTTCTTTTTAATGAAATTTCTTTTTAATTCTGTTATGAGTTGGTCTTCTTTTAAGCACACTGCTTACGCTTAGAAATTCAAATCTCCCACACGTCTGTTCTACATGCTTAAGAAATATTAAATCATTCAACATTCAAAGATAATTTGAAAGATATATTTATATTATAATAAACAACTATAAGCTTCATTAGAAAATGGCCTGAAATAGTAATGTTAGCTCATGCTGAGGTATGAAATATCAGGAAATAGAGTAGGCAAGAAAATACCTTATGTTCAGGGAAAAAAAATGCTCCAATGGAAAGAAAATATTTACTAAATTACATATATATCTGGATTATATGGATTCATAGATGAGTGAATTATGTTAGCTTTCTGCCTGCCTACAGACTGAAGCAATTGTCACTGTATATCCCTTCTTTTGTTATTCCCCTAAACCAGGCGTAGGCAACCTTGGCTATTTTATGATTCATGGACTTCAACTCCCAGAATTCTGGGAGTTGAAGTCCACGAGTCATAAAACAGCCAAGGTTGCCTACCCCTGCCCTAAACCAGTGATAGCGAACATTTTAAAGACCGAGTGCCCAAACTGCAACCCAAAACCCATTTCTGTTTCGTCAGGTGCCGGGTGGGCATGGCCCATTGGGTTGATGTGGCCCATTGAGTGGGTGTGGCTGCCGTGGTAACGGCAGATTGGGTAGGACTAAAAAGTTCAATCAATTCCAACTTTGCAAGATCTTTTTTTTCCTGCAAGAAGTTGAAATTGATTGAATGAACCTTTTTTTTTTTTTGCACACGGCGGTGAAGGCCTAAAGCGAAAAGGTTTTATAAAACCCAGCTGAAGACCTAGGACTGGGGTGACACTGCGCATGTCCACAGAGAGGACTCTGCATGCCACCTGTGGCACGCATGCTATAGGTTCACCACTACAGACTTAGGGTTAGGGTTACGTCACTATGAACTCAGAGAGCAAAATGGACATTGCCAACAAATTTGGAGTGCTTGGGTATGGTTAGAAAGGCACTGACTTTTCTAGCCTGCCCTATCTATGTTTCCTGGTAAAATACATAGGAAAATCCAACTGGAGGAAAATTCCACTTAGGGTTAGATTACCATGAACTCCTGGAGCAAAATGGATATCACCAACAAATTCAGAGTGCTTGGGTATGGTTAGGAGGGCACTGACTTTTCTAGGCTGCCTTATCTATATTTCCTGGTAAAATACACGGGAAAATCCCATTGGAGGAAAATTCCATTTAGGGCTAGGGTTAGCTCACTATGAACTCATAGAGCAAAATAGATATTGCCAAAAACCTCAGAGTTCTTGAGTATGGCTACGAGGACACTGACTTTTCTAGCCTGTCCTATGTATGTTGCTGGTAAAATACATGGGAAAATCCCATTGGAGGAAAATTCCACTTAGGCTTAGGTCACCATGAACTCAGAGAGCAAAATGGACATCGCCAGCAAATTCGGAGTGCTTGGGTATGGTTAGGAGGGCACTGATTTTTCTATAAAAATTGTCCTTATTAAGGGCAGTTGTCTAATGACATCTGTTCAGCAACAGTTCTCCTTACAGATAAAATACTCATTTGCTACAACAAGCAGAACAAAGAAATAGTTAGCCAATTTTCCTGGGGTGGGTTTGAAATACAAAATATGTACCTTGTATCTCTTAACCATAACTCCTGAAAATGCCCCCAAAAAAAAGGGACCAAAAATTTTGGGCCCATCCATTTTGGTCATGTCACATCGTTAGATACATCTCTTATGGCCCTTGAACACAGCAATCGGGATATATTAAACCTGACTGCTTCATTCTGCTATAATACAACCTAACTTGGACTTGCAGGAATAAAAATTGGAGGGGAGCTATATATACTCTAGCTTTGATTTGAGGAAGAACAATGAGATATAAGGGCTGTAGATAAATGAATAAGGCAATAGCTTATGTCCTGCCTGATTTTTTAAAAAAATATTTTAGTAAAAATATTCATTGGAAACTGGCATGTTACAAAGCAAAACTCTGATTTCTATAATCATATTTAATTCTAATAATGCCATTGAACCTCACAGATATCCCCTGGAATGGCAAAGAAGATCCGAGGGCCTAGTTTGCCCTTGGGAATTTTGTTACTGGCCATAACACATACTTTCAAAATGTCAAAAGTGCACATGTGACTGTGGGGAAAATATCATAAATTCCATCTTTTGTTTTATGTTCATCACAGGTGAGTCCAACTCCCTGCTAACTGCAAATCTTAGACTGATTATTCAAAATTTGTTTCTCTAGCTAGCACTTTAGCCCCCATCCTCTGTATTGCTTTGACTTGTTTGCTTTATGAAGAACAAAATAAATAAATCACCATGTTGGAAGAGCTATAAACCAGATAGCAACTTACAAATGGGCTGCTGAGGAGCCTTATGCTCTCAGACAAAATGGTAGACCTAAATGCCAAGTGTGTATCACGGGGTCCAATGCTTTTTTTCCTCCTCATCTCACCAAATAAGAGTTAAGTAGCACTTTTTATCCTCAAAGTTCAAAAAAGAAGTTTTAAAAGTTAAAAAATTCATTTTCTCAGTAATCAATATTAGATCAGATTTCAAACTGATGGCATCATTTAGCTTTTTACATACAGTTTTTAGATTTTTAAATTTATTTTGAGCAGTTCACACATAAAGGAGAAAAGGAGAATAAATGTGAAAACAGGCTCTAATCCTGCTTTTAATCCTGCTTTGCCGTGCTTCCTTACCTTTTTTCAGCCAAATTCAGGCTGAAATAAGGTCCTGCTCCTTATTACAATTGATTTTTTGGCAGTGCAGATTTCTTCTCTTCCAGCATCTCCTGATATGAAAAATATTATGGATATAATAAGAAAAAGGACATCCCTTTTCTTATTTATATCTTTTTTCTTATTTATTATATCCCTAATATTTTTCATATCAGGAGATGCTGGGAGAGAAGAAATCTGCATTGCCAAAAGAACAGTTATAATAAGGAGCCAGACCAATAACAAAATCCTCATGGCTCATTATTAGATGGGCAAGCATCCCTCCTCCATTTGTTTTTCAACAAAGCTGCTTTACCCACTCATACACGCAGTGCAGAAATACATATTTTCCCCTTGGAGGTTTTCTCAGCATGTATTTTTCTGTTATGTGCTATGTTTGTTTTCTCTCTCTTGATTTTCCTCTTCTTCCCTGGATGATTGTCTTTGTGTACAAACACAAAGACAAGAAATTTTACTCCGTATTTAAGACTACATTAATTCCTATTGATGCTCACTCACAGCAGTCATTTATGTGATCATTTCCAATTGCCTATAAAAAGAATTTCAGAGAGTGAGGAAAAGTTACAAAAAAAGAATGTTAATCCAACTTCTTTCTATATTCCATCAAGTATTAATGATTTTATGGAAAGGTTCCAGGAAACAGAGGAAAGCCAAGAAGGATAATCCCAGGAGTCTCCTTGTATTCCAGCTGGACTGCACTTTTCCCACACAGAATCTCTTAGCAGAAGGAATTCCTATTGCTAAAAATATTGCATTGTACAATTTTATCCATGAATTTTGCAAACTTTTCTTGAAAGGATATATAGCCTGAAATACATCATTGCAACTAGAAAATAAATTAATAAAGTAATAGCACCAATACTTTAAACAGATCAACATTATCTTCATATCAACACACACACACACACACACACACACACACAGAGATCATGTTTTTAAAAATAATATTCAAATATTTGTTCAAAATCAACATTGCAAAATTAACTGAATCATGTGAAATGTTTGTTCTAATACAGAATTGAATGCTTCGAAGAGCATTCAATGGAAAAAGTTTATACGTTCCCATTATATAGATTGTCATTTCTATTTCACATCTTTCAATTACATTTTGAACCTTGATCTCCTGAATGAAAGGTGGAATATCAATCTAATAAAAAACAAATAAATTGATAATAAATGAAAAGGCAAATTTAAATAAACTTCAGATGTCATAATGTCCATCAGTTCCTCATGTAGTCCATAGCTTTTAATATTGTAATAAAAAAAGAAAAGACATCCATCAGAATCTCTTTCCTTCTGAAACATGATTGGATTTTCTTTTTCAAGTCTGCATAGACATTGTGCGATAAGCTCAGTAATTGTACCTCACTTCAAATGGTATTTGCAAATTAAAAGCTGCATTTTCTACCACTAACAAATCTATTCCAGGATTATCCAGTTCCAGAAGTGTGAACAGCTGATTTACAGTATTTAGTCAATTTCTATGGCTACCCATCTCAATCCAATTGATTCTGAGCAATATCACAATTAAAACCATTGCTGAAAGAAAAATCTTCATCAGGGTTCAGTCCAAGCTGGGAATAAAAAAAATGGAGACTGCTTTAGAAAGGTTGTGGTTTATTAGAGAGCGCAGCCAGACAGAAAGATGGCTCTGGGAAAGCTGACCACCTGTAGCTGGGAATGGTGGGTTTTTATATTTTCTTGAGCTTTTGTTTGGAGTTCTTCCTGTTTGAGACTTTGTATTTCTTGTGCCATGTACCTTGACTTGAGTCTGAGTGTGCCCTTTTGGTATTGGTGGGTTAATCCTATTATGTTTCCTATCCTTAGAATTTGGGTAGAGGTATGTAAATTTTAGGGGTCTTTGTCTTCCTAATTTCTTCAGTTTATAGCTGGAAAGCTCAAACCTTTCTGAAAGGATTATTGAATTTGCATTTCTAAAAGCTGACCTTTGCTGAGTTTTCTGCTTGGGGGAGAGGGGCTGGGGCTGGTTTCTGTCTCTTTTTAAAGATCTTTTCCATTATTCCTTTGGGGAAATATATTCTGCCTTTTTAATATTCCTCAAAATATTTCTTTCTCTGGATTCTTCCCACACCATAAAACCATAAGTTAAAAATTATATAGCCAATCAAGATTTATCATAATAATTACATAAATTAACAGTGCAACCAGCTTTCAGGATCCCAGGGTAGGCAATATATAGCCCTTCATACACTGTTTAATTTCAACTCCCATTCTACCTCAATGATGGTATGTCTGATAAGAAATCATGTTCAACAAGATCTTAAAACCCAAAGACACTGGCACTTTTAAGTAGTAAAAATGTGTGGACTTCACCAAAAAGATGAATAATCTGACCGTAAAAAGTGGCTGACAAGTATTACTTTTAAACCAAGTTTATACAACACATTGCTGTGACTTTTATGGTTTAGCATGTTGTGGGAATGTATGTTCTTCATGTGGGTTCAAGTTCAAAGCTGTGGAGTTCAAGAGGGCCTTTATTGGATAGTCATCAATTATGCTGCCTCTCAGCTCCTACCTTGCTCAACTACAGGCTAAGCAGCAACAAGTTAACTCAAAAGGGAGCTATTAACACCCCCATATTGTTATTAACAAATTGTGCTGCTCTTAAAGTCTTATTTTTTGTTCCAAAAGGGTCCATTTGAGATTCCAGTAGAATGCAGCCACATGGTCTTCCTCTGGATACACTCTAGTATGTACCAGCAGTGCGTCTTGGATTCTCTCTAGGACAAATTCTGCACAAAAGAACTCATGAACACAAATCTGGCATCTGAGCTCAGAACAAGAACAAAGTAATTACACTTCAATTTCCTAGGGCACTCTATTACAGACTTCAAAGAGAAAAAAACACAAGATTTGAACATAACTGACAACAAAACACTCGTTAACTGATAAGGCATTTGTAATTTTTTTCTGACACCGAACCTTCATCGGCACAAGCAACCTGCCTTCCCCTCCCTTCCCAACAGAGTCCTCCATCAATCAGGTCATGCCTCTGATGAAATAAATAACGCATTTGGAAAGATGCTACCACCCTACTCCCGCTTTTTTGCTACCCTAGACTGAGCAGGTTTCCTAAAAATGGAACAACAGCTCCTTAGCAGCCCCATCCAGCCGCTCCTTTCCTCGTTCGGCCGATACGAAGAGCAACTACGCTTCCCAGGATAACCCGCGGCGACGTTAGCCCAGGAGCACTCTGGGCAGCGTAGTCCCTTCTTCTATATATGGACATGAAGCGGCATCCTTTCCACATTATGCAGATGAGGAGGCGGGTCTCTGGATCCCGCGTACAAGAGGGCTATCGAAGGCTGACCAATAGGCGGCGAGCAGAGCAGTTGTCGGATGCGGCAACGGTGTACCTTCTGTATGAGAAGGCGGGGAAGAAGGCGCCTTCACCGGCCGAGCCGTTTCCTCTTTTCCTCCTCGCATGTGTCTTGCAAACGAGGAGGGAACATTCGCCTGCGGGAGCCATGTCTGAAAGCGGCTCCGCGTCCGCCGCCGCCATCCCTAATGGAGGGAGCGCCGCTCGGCATCCCGGCAACCTAGTCACTGTAGTCCTGGGAGCACAATGGGGCGACGAAGGGAAGGGAAAAGTGGTGGATCTGCTCGCGCAGGACGCGGACATCGTCTGCAGGTGCCAGGTGAGCGCCCCGGTGGGCCGACGGGGGTGTCACGTTGAAGGCTTCTGGAGGAGAAGCCTTTGCTGGCACAAGACAAAGGCGGCAGAGGCGGGATCCAGAGACACCTTTGGAGCCTTTCCCGCCTTAATTGCGAGAGAGGCTGCCGAGCGCTGGGTCGGTTAATTGCGCCCCTCTATCTCTGTGCCTCTCGGGGCTTGCTTGTCCTCCGTCCGCCTCTTTTTCTCACAACGGAGGCTTCCCGAGCATGTATAGTTAGTATGATCGCACCAGTGCCGGGTCGCCACAGTCTTCCGCTACCCGGAGGCTTTCCGTGCAGAAGATGCCGCGCGAGTTCCCGTCCCCCCGCCGACGACGCTGCTTTATGACGGGACCAGGATCGCGGCAACCTCTTCCTCTTTTTGCTTCTCCCTCGGCGAGCCCGTTACGGCCATTTCCCGCCCGGGGACGGGTGGGGGCGGCTTTGTCGCCCGCCGGTCCGTTGTCCCTTGTTCCTGCAGTGCAGTAGGGCGCGCGATTTGGGCGAGGCAGAAAAGCCTTTGCAGGACCAAACGTAGGCATGAGTAAAAGAGCGATGGTGACGGGTGAGGCCTTTGCTCTCCCGTTACCGGGGATCTGTCCTTGTGTCGCTTCCATCCTAAATCCGCCGATATGCGAAGAATGAATACATTGGGTTCCGTTCTCGTTGTGTGTCGATTACATAGAGAGCGGCAGGTTTTCCTCCCGCCTGAACAGGCAACCAACAAGTTTTTTCTGGTGCGAAAATATACTGAGATTCTACATCTTCTCATTTGTGACCGTTCTGATATTATTCCTATCAGTTAGGTATATCTGAGGGGCGGTGGGAGTGATATTAAGAGCAGGCAGTGTAATCCACCAGGATTATTCTTAAAAGAGTTGTCTGTGGTTAGGCATTTTACAGGAATTGACTTAGTCCATACATAGATCATGAAATGAAATTATAATTTACTCCTATACTTGGCTCATATTCAAAGCTAAATCCATCTCTGCCCAAGAAATTTGTAATTTTATCTTCACTGGGTTCTCATCATCTTTGATGATAAACATGGGAGATGAAGAGCTTGTGATAAATTCATTAAAGTCTATGCAAGTATTATGAATGTTCTGTGTCTACTCTTTCATCTGTTTATTTCAAACAGACTCAGACTAGGAAAAGGTTTCTCAGTCATAAACAATGTCGTAAAATAGTAGTTTCATGCTTTTTGTTTGTGTGTGCAGGTGTGCATGCCTTTGAGTCAGAGTTGACTTCTGGTAAATGCTTGGACTAATCCCTGTAGTTTTTTTGGCAAGGTTTTCTAGAAATGGTTTGCCATTGCTTGTTTCTTAGGGCTGAGAAAGTGACTGGCCCAAAGTAACCCAGCTGGCTTTGTGCCTAAGGCAGGACTAGTCTCCTGGTCTCTAGCCTGATGCCTCGTCCTCTGCATCAACCTTAGCTGTCTCTAAGTTCCATGCTTAGAAGTTAAAAATTAGATTGCCTACAATAGCTAGATTAATTTTAAGCTCACAGAAACTGAGTAAGCTTCATTGTCTGCTTTGTATATCTTACAACAAAACCTTGACACTCTTTTTTGTTTCTAAAGAAGAAACAAAAACAAAGAACACACTGGTTTAGGAACGCTAAAGTCTGTTTTCTTCAAATCATCTACTTTATGGATCTTTGGCAGTATTAGTTTGAAAAATTTTCTCCTATAACTTTACAGAATTGTAGTACTGAAAACTGTGGACATTTTGGTAATAGGAACAAAGATCAGAAACCTAAAGGAGCAGCTAAAATTAGGCTTTTATTTTTTACAGCATCAAAAACAAGCAGGTATTAATATTTAAAGAATGGATTTCATTGTTTCATGTAATAGATTTTTAACACTTATCTTGAAAGACATCTCAGAGGGTCAGAGAAACTTCCAGACCAGCCAGGGTTTTTTTTTTGTTTGTTTAATGCAGAAAAAGAAAGAAGGTAATAATAATGAATCTAGCTCAGGGACCTTGGCATGTGACAAATTTGTGAAATGCTTCAAGGATGAATCATTTGTATTGATATTGACTGGAATGTTGCTTTCAATACATTGCATACAAAGTGTCCTGTACCTCTTTTTGTTTAACATATGAGATTGTTTTCAGTTTTTTTAGACCTAAGGATGTGTATCTGGTCTACCATATGCTACCTTGACTTCTGATCATTTTGGCTTAATAAATATATAGGCTAAGAGGATTATTTGAGTGAAGCTAAGATATAGTGAAACAATGTCTGCATGATGGACTGATGCTATCAACCTTGAAGGAAGCATTGATCCGCCCATTCCTGAATATGCCCTTTGGATACAGAGTTTTTTGCTGTCCTGATAATAACGCCCCCCTCCATTTTTTTGAGGAAATTACACTATTCGAAAAAGTAGTACTGTATTTGTGCAGCTATAGATATTTTTGAGGAGCCTTGATATAGGTTCAGACATTGGGGTAGAATCAGCTAAGCCAAGTAGAGAACTTTGTGCAAGATAGAGTCAGAGGGAGTGTTATGTTATTGATCTTGCTCGGTCTTTTAATAACCACAACCATCTGTTATGCTGTTCTCTGTAAGTTACATAGTCTGCACTAAAATGAATCTACTATTGCTTGCAGGGATATCTCAGAGAGAAGTTATTTGGTAATTGTCTGCATTCTGGCAAATCCCAACTTTGTCCCAACTATTATTTAACATCTATAATAAGGCTGCTGGAGATGGTTGTCAAGACTTCAGGGGCTAAGTATAATTAATATGCCAATGATACTCAGTTTCCTTCCATATTACTCATACAGGAGAAACTATATGTGTTCTGAAACAGGATAAATGATGAGGAGGGATGTGAAGTAAACAGTTTGAATCCTGAGAACATGGAGAGCTCATGCAAGAAGGTGTTTTTTTTAGGAATTCTAAATGGGGTTGCAGAAAGCCATAAGTACTTTCGGCATGTGTTTGAAGTCTTTGTCATTGGAGGCCTAGGTGGCCTATACAGCCAGAGATTGCCTGTGATCAGCTTTGGTTAGGGTAGTAATTGTTGTTATAGCAACTAGGACAGAGGCAGTCTAATGTTTACACACCAGCACCCTTGCATTTGGATTATTCTGAATGCAGAATTTCAATTTGATATAATTCTAGATCGTTGGAATGCAGTAGTCAAGTTGTTAGATGGGACACTTGCCTATAGTCATGTTACACCTCATTCAAAGCAACTGCATTGACTTTCAGTTAGTTATTGAACCAAGTTCAAGGATTTTTTTAAACATATACATCACTGAATACCTTGGGACTGTTACAGACTTGGTTAAGCATTAAGATCATTTGGGAAATTAGAAAAGGATTATATTTCTTTTCCCAAAAATAATGTGTTATTCAAAGCAATATTTTACAAGATTATTTTTCTTTTTCAATTCCAGCTACTTCATGACAGTACACCTCTGAATGATATACATATGCTTTGTTAAAAGTTAGGAAACAAAATTAAGATGCCTATTCTCTTATTCTAATTCTTTGCAACAAATTTGAGCAGAAAATAGCATGCCATGTCTATGATCTTATGGAGTTTATTTTGTGTTGGAGGGGGGTGCTTATTTTTTACAACAGCTCTCCCCAATCTATTACCCTGTTATAGAAAGGTTTCAAGCAAAGTTGCTCAAGGACTCTTTGAATGTTAGAAATTTACCGTGGTTATCTTGGGCAATTTTTGTCTGTTGGATAAGATACTAATACTGTATTGTACTTTTTTCTTTCGTAATACTTATTTTGTAATTCCAAACACATTGTATAAGAAACTGCTACCGGAGGTGAATAATGACATTTTATCCTTTATTTGCCCTTAGTTATTCAAATAATTTTATGTTGATAACTTCTCTTCTAAATCTGCCAGTAATTATATCTGCAACTTTATTATATGCTTCCCCTGAAAAGCTTTTTAATATTTCTCACATTGTAAGAATTATGTGTTGGTAATTTAGGCTGAAATCCAGAATGTTATTTAGAAATGAACCCTAATGAATTCAGGGAAATATGTATTTCTATGTAAATATACATGGACTTTGCACTTTACAATACAGCGTGACAATAATGAACTTATTTTCTGTTCTAAAGTGTTAACCTATGAGATTACTGGATCATTTTCCTTCGAAGCATATTTATGTAACAGTTCTGCATGCTGAGGAAATTGGATATTTTAGAACTATCAACGAGTGGTCAGCTCATTCACGCAATCTGAGCCAACATTATTTTTTAAATGATTCTGCCATTGCAGTCATAAAGCAAAGCTTTACCACAAGATTTTGTTCTGATTAAAATGGCATATTAAAATAAATGTGATAGCAGCATCTACTTATCAAAGGATGCCTTTATTTAATAGCAGTCCTAAGAATTCAGTATGATTATGAGAGTTTTGTTCTAGATTCCAGAGACTTACTTTCTGATATATTTGTAATTAGAATATCTGCTATTGTTTACAAATGTGTATACAGTAGTTGCAATGAGAGCGTGGGCCTGTTCCTGCAGTTGTATTTCTTTAGATTTGATACATTTGGCTGATGAACATTTTAATGTCTCCTAATTATATTAACTGATTGCATATAAGTATATGAACTTGACAAGGGAAAGAATTTGGAGATGTTGCCTGAATATCTTTCTGATCCAAGTGAATCAAGCTATTATTGCAGTAATATCATCATTTGTTCTCCTTTTTTGCTAATCCACAATACAACTATGGGGGATTCCATGCATGTTAGAATCTCTATTTGCAAGATCAGTATCAATATCATATGCTTGACACACATTTTGTGAAATGCCATCGAGGTCACATTTAGTGGAAAGACAGTAACTAAAAGGTTTTTAGTTTAATTTTTGAAGCATGATTTAATTAACAAGGTATTACCTAAATTTATAGTTTAGTTTAATAGTTTAAATTTGTACAATAATTTATAGTTTAATATAGGAGTCCCCAACTCCTGGGCTGTGGCCCACTACCAGCCCGTAGTCCATTTGGAACCAGGACGTGCAAGGGGCCAGCGAGCATGTGCGCATCTTCATTTGCATGAGCGGTGGGCTCTCATGCTTGCGTGTGAAGATCCATTTGCATGAGCAGCGGGTACTCGCTTGTGAAGGTCCATTTATGTGATAGAGCTTCACAGAAATGGAACTGTGCGCACTTGCCTGCAACTCACACATAACCATCCCCTCTCCCCCCAGTCCACCAAGCCAGAAAGTTTGGGGACCGTTGGTGTAATACATAAAATGTTGATCTTCTCCAGTATGTCCAAATCAAGAGTGCAGGTTTTTGTTCTAGTGGTGTCAACTGACCTTTAGATTACATTATGGTACACCCAGAAAACGGAGAAGATTAGAACAAAACCAAACTTGATATATTTTAAATTAATTGTGTGGGGTCCACTCTTCCCTCTTTTTATGTTATTAATGTGAGATTAATACTAAAAGTTGAAATGTCCTTTCAGAAGTAGAATGTAGTTTTAGCTAACTTGCATTCCTCACAGAGATGGCTAATTAGACTATTACTAAAAAGTAGTTTAATGTTATGAATTTTGTTGTTTTCTTTGTATCAGTGGCTCCACTGAGACTTTGGACAAGTTGCTTATACTTTATTTACCACTCTTAATAGTTAATTCCTTTGTCTCAAGAAATTAGCTAATATAATAAACATGAAGATATTTTCATATGCATGTAATATTTTTTGGAGTTCTAGTCAGTGAAGATGAATTAATGCTTTCAAAAAACAGAAACCAGATGTTTAATTTAAATCAGTTATATACTCTATATTCAAGATTTCAAAACCCTAAAAATGTTTCATAAAAATAATGGCGAACCTCTATTTATATTTAAAGCATGGAGGTCTTCAGGATTTTACTGAGTTTTGTCAAAATGATGAAAAGAGTGGCATACTGTTGTGTCATAAGGTTCATCCTTTTTGAATGTGTCTGTCACTTCATATTGTATATACAAACGGTTGTGGGGCTTGTGCCACATCCATGCAATGCTGCTTTTATCTTGCTGCTATCCTGTGGATATTGCTGGGTCAGGGATATAATCAGTAATATCTACTTATATTTTCTTTTACTTGCTATTATCAGGATGAATACATTAGTAAACTTAAATCTTAATTTACCTTTCTTTAAAAAACAAAGATAAGATAACTAAATATTGAATTTGAGGTGTAAGAGTATTCTGGACAAGTAATCAGATTCAAGGAAACTCTTTGTTAAATCAGTTGATTTCTAATGGACTTATAGTCATATCTGCATAATCTTGGGAGAGAAGGCAATTGTTCACTATTGCCACATTCAGGATTTTTGTTTCTACTTTCCATTCTAGCCTACAAACCAATTACTTTCTGGTGAACCTCTATCCAAAAATTAACCAAGTTTGATTCTGCTTAGTTCCCTTAATCAGCCAAGATTAGTTAGTTGGTTGGGTAAGGAAGAGTTTGAATATAAATGCAAGGGCCAAGGTAAATATATAGGAATATGAAATTAAAAGTAAGCAGGGCACATTCCTGATAATTTGAGGAATATGTTTTTGATCCTGCAATGTATTTTCTGTTACTTAAAACCTAAGCATATTCTTTTTGACTATATATTAATGCAGCGGTTCTCAACCTATGGGTCGCGACCCCATTTGGGGTCGATCGACCATTTCACGGGGGTCGCCAAACCCCGCTGTCCGCCATTTTTTTTCCCTTTTCTAACTGTTCTACTTCCTTATTTGGCTATATAGAAAGTGCCGTTCCTGCCTCCCTCCTCCTTGCGCATGCGCAGCTTTTTTCTATTTAAAGTTAGGAAGTTTCGGTTTTGGAGCACGTGGAGGAAAGCAATACAGAGGACAAGCGAGAGAGAGCAAGCAGCGGAAAGCAAGAGAGAAAACAACTAAAAACAGTAAGTTTCCTCTCTGGCCTGCCGCTGAGCTTCCTCTGCTTGGCAGAGGAATATATGTACTGTATTTTCCGGCGTATACGGGTACTCTCTAATTATTTCAGTGGAGTTTAAGTTTGTAGTTTGTTTTGTTAAAGTTAAATAAATGAATCAAAAATCCTTGCATACTTATCTCTCTAAGCGTCAAGGATCGCAAAGCAACATGAGCCCCAAATTACTTTTGTGCATCAATTTCTCACTATTTCCCATTGTGCCAAGGCAAGGTTTTTTGTTTTTTTTTTCATTGTATCATAGAAATCCCCTCATTTTCCCTGCTGCCCAGCCGCTTCTCTCTTTGTTCCGGCCTCTCCCCTCGTCGCCTGCTGCGCTCTCCAGACTACTGTTTTGGGCTCGTCTCGCCACCACCCCCTCCCTCACTTCTGAGTGCCACCTCCGCCTCCGGAGCCGACCCTCCCCTCTGCCCGCTGCCCTGGTCAAGTCCCTTCGCGCGCTCCACTCACCACTCGCTTCTGTCCATTCAGGGCTGTTTGCACTCTGCTCCTCGTAGCCACCGATGCCGCTCCTCGCCATGTCCCAGCGCGGCGCTCCTGCTGGTGCACGCTCCACTCCCCGCTCGGCTTTAGGCGCCCTCCATCCCGAGGCGCACGCCAAACGCACCACAAGGATCGAGTCTCTCTCGGGGATGGAGGGCACTTAAAGCCGAATGGGGAGTGGAGCGTGCGCCAGCAGGAGCGCCGCGCTGGGACATGGCGAGGAGGTGGCGGCGGTGGCCACGAGGAGCAGAGCGCAAACAGTGCTGAATGGAGAGAAGTGTTTCTCTCCATTCAGCACTGTTTGCGCTCTGCTCCTCGTAGCCGCCGCCGCCTCCTCGCCATGTCCCAGCGTGGCGCTCCTGCTGGCGCACGCTCCACTCCCCGCTCGGCTTTAGGCGCCCTTCATCCCCGAGGCGCACGCCAAACGCACCACAAGGATCGAGTCTCTCGAGCTCGACCTACCAGCAGGAGTGCCGCGCTGGGACATGGTGAGGCAGCGGCCGCTATGAGGAGCAGAGCGCAAACAGCGCTGAATGGAGAGAAACACTTCTCTCCATTCAGCGCTGTTTGTGCTCTGCTCCTAGCCGCCGACGCCGCCTCCTCGCCATGTCCCAGCGCGGCGCTCCTGCTGGTAGGTCGAGCTCGAGAGACTCGATCCTTGTGGTGCGTTTGGCCTGCGCCTCGGGGATGGAGGGCGCCTAAAGCCGGCCACGGAGTGAGGAAAGTGGGGTCGGGATGATCTGGAAGCTGAGGCAGGCAGGAGCCATGGAAGTGCAGTCGGTATCTGAGCCATCGGTGGCAGCGGCGGCGGGGGCAGTGGCCCCTGGCACCAGTGCTCTCCCTTTGGAACCGGCAAAGGATACGGACCGCCAGCTGCGTCTTCGCCTCTGTGTCCTCAACCGAGCAGGATTACGTGGGCACCCTGCGCTTCCTGCAGTCGGTAAACACCGGGGCTCCGGAGAGTATGCCTGGACCCCAGAAAGGGGAGGGAGTCACTGGGGCGGGCGAAAGATTGCGTCAAGGAAGAGGAAGGGCAGCTGTGCATCTGCTGCGGCGATGGGACCTGCGGCGGCCACTTGGCGGCCACGCCCACCCGGTAGCCACGCCCACTTGGTAACCACGCCCACTCGGTGGCCACACCCACTCGGTGGCCACACCCCTGGGGTCACCACAACATGGGGAGCTGTATTATGGGGTCACGGCATTAGAAAGGTTGAGAACCACTGTATTAATGTATCCGATAGATAAGTACAGAAGATACAGCAAATAGATTCATATTGTAGCATGTTTACACATATAGAATTTTAAGCTAGTAAATATTTTATCACTTTTCAGGTCTGTTGATTATAGATAATTGTTTTTGGATATCACTCTCAGAATTCTCATGTTTCTCTTGGAATCCTCATGTTTACTAATAAAATGAAAAGTGCCATTATGTTTTGGTATCTGAAAAAAAAATAATGGGAAAGGAGATGGACCATAGGGGTTACCTCAGCAACCTAAGTTTCAAACTTAGTATGGTGAACAGAAAATTCTGAAAAGCAAGTTAACTGTTACTTGAATATAAATAGAAAAATGATATTGTAAGGAAGGGCCTAATATCATAAAACAATAAAATTCTGCTGAGGTGACACAAATCTTTGGAGAACTCAATCATATAAGCAGTAATAAATAACCTCTTTGCTCTGTGTTCATAGGAGTTCAGATTCTTATAGAGAGAGAAGAGTTGCTTGTCACTGTTTACATTCTGAGTTCTACATTGGTTTATGTTATTTGAACAGTGCTTTATGCCTATGCTAAAATAAACAAAAATGGATCAGTTTTCATATGTCTCCAGAGTGGTAGCTGTGTTAGACTTTTACATCAAACCCAATAAATAAAAACTCTTAAAGATTCCCCATCCAAACACAACATTAACCATCTGAATTTAAGGGAGCATGAACATAGGATGTGGGTGTAAGATTACCATTTGGATCAATCACATACATTAAGCCTCAAATTACCCCAGAGGACTGTCTGAAGATTCTTATATTTTGAGCAAAAAAATGAGCGTGGTATCAGTTTCATTTGTTAATCAAATAAAAAAAAATGCTTCCCTGTATCTTCAATATGTATGAATACATCCATTGTGAAATCTTAGCTCAAACAACATAATGATGCTAATAAGATTTGTATGCAAGTGAAAATGTATTGATTTAAATGATTGAGAGGTCATTGAAAGAAAGTAATAATGATAATAAAACAACAAATGCTGTTTCTCCAGCAAATGCTCAAATGTGTCAAAATTTTAGCTGTGTAACACTGATTCTGTTTGCTGAGACTTTAAGTCAGTGGTTCTCAACCTGTGGGTCGGGACCCCATTTGGGGTCGAACGACCATTTCATAAGGGTCGCCAAACAAGGCTGTCCGCCATTTTTTCCCCCTTTTCTTTGGCCACACCCTGGGCACCTGGTGATGTATAAGTGGTTGGGGGGTCACCACAACATGGGGAACTGTATTATGGGGTCGCAGCATTAGAAAGGTTGAGAACCACTGCTTTAAGTGGTCAAATGGAAAATTGCTCAAATAGCAAGGAATTAAAAGTACATTTAGAATATGGAGCAACTTTTTTTTTGCTTTTTCTGATTTATGAGAGATTCTGAGGCAGTTAGGTATTTATTATTTATTTAGCATAAGGTATATCACACAAGGACTAGTAATATATATTAACATTTCATCTAGATTCACCTAGGTGAAATTTAAAGGTATGTTCCTGGTAGATCAGATGAGATCAGAATTCTTATCTTTCAGCCTAATTTTTAATTTCTCATTTTTCAATTTGCCACACCTTCTTTAGATAATAGTGGACAACTGGGTTTTTTTGGGTGGGAGGGGAAATTTACACTCTAGTTTTATTGGCTAGCACAAATCCAGTGGGAAGAGGAATATTTCTGAGTTCCATGTTGGAATTAAATACTTTATTTTAAATGAATGGAAGAGAAAATATAAAATGAATTAATGAGATTCTCAAATAAAGTTTAGACAGATGCACAAGAGACATGGAGGATCATCATAATTTCAAAAAGGTGTTGAATGATGGTCGTTAAGCAAAGATTACCTGCAAAAGCAATTCAGGAGTATCTGCATCCCATCAAAATAATTTCCAGACTATGAAGGCTACTAAACAGTGGACAGCCTACCTCCTAGAGTCTTGGGTTCCTAACCCAGGGCAGAAGGGTGAAAAATTTCAAGTTCCCTTCCACATCAGTGATGTGCCAGAGCTTACTAAGAAAGGTTCCATGGTCATGATGGGATGCAGATACTGAAAGATTGCTATCATGTCCCCCCTTAATTGTCTCTTTTGTAGTCTAAATCAGGGCTTTTCAACCAGTGGTATGGGTACCACCTGTGGTACATTAGCACCTGGCAGGTGGTATGGAAGCATCCTAGAAAGGTGGTAGCAGGGGAGGGGAATGAGCTGAACCAGTGGCAGCACCCCACAAGCCTGAGCAAGAGATGGCTGGAGCTGCAGGGCTATCGGAGCTCAGTGGAAGCGCCAGGATCAGCGCCAGGGTCCAGCTGGACCTCGGCGCTGATCCTGGTGCTTTTGCTGAGCCCTGAAGAAGCACCAATCAGCTGGAAAGCAGCATTGATCCTGACGCTTCTGCTGAGCCCAGAAGAAGGTGTCTTGTTCAGCTGTGGCTTGGAGGGCACTTTTTTCAGTGCCATTGTAACTTTAAACAGTCACGAAACGAACTGTTGTAAGTCGAGGACTACCTGTACTTTATCACTTTTTTCCTTTTTTCGGGGGGGGTCATCAAGTTTTTGACACCTTGCTAGGCAACTGGTGGTACTCAAATGTTGCCATATCCTAAAAGTGGTACAATGGGTGAAAAGGTTGAAAAGCCCTGGTCTAAATGTACCCCTTACCATTTTTATCAGAGGGTAGATGACTTACAAGAAGAACTTGGGGGGGGGGAATTCAGTTTTGCTATATTTTCTGTATTTCTTGATGGGCTTCTTTGTACTATTACCTGTAATATCCTTTTGGAAAGCTTGTTGGAATTGGATTGTGGGGGGATGGGCAGGGACAGTGTTTTTACAGTTGTTTGGATCATGTCCAAGAAACAGTGGGGGCTGTTTTTTGGCCCCTGCTGTCTCAGCACATAGGACCTCTATGAAGATGCAACTATTTCACCGAACTTTTAACTGTTATACGATTTTGGTGTTTAATTTTAATTTGTATTGATGACTTTTATTCTGTTTTTCTTAATTCTTTTAGTTTGCCTTGAGTGCTTACCAGAGCATTAAGGCAAGCTATAAATCAAGTAAAATAACTATGGTACTCTTCAATACTTTTCTTTTTTCTGCTTGTTGCTGTTATTGTTATGTGTGTATATGTCTGTGTGTATTTATCTGAGCAGAACTATTATATTTAATGGCATACTTTCACAAGTGGTTTACTGCATGGTCGCTGCTGTAGTATTTCCACGTTTGTGAAAAGTTGCTGTATTTTAATGTTGCATTAATTTGTTTATTTAAATGCTGCCCAGACAGTAGATAAATAATTTCAGATTGACTCTTGACAACTCTAGCAATGCCAGATAATGTAAAAATAACAATTTGCATAAAACAGTAAATAGATGTAAATGACAATTGTTAATGAGCAACACGCTAATTTATAGTGTTAAATAGCACCTGGTTGACATCTGCTATGGGAATACCTAAACTAAATAGCGAACATGTGCCCCACTTTGTTAAGCATTATATCCAATTCTGATTTTCATGTATCACAAACTCTAGACAAAGCTTTTCAATATTCTTTGGATGTTTCTGATTTCTGGAGGAACCAAGCAGAAATTCTTGATCTAAATGCATATATTTAGAAATTAATGGAAGTGTCATCCCCATTTACACGAGCGATGGGTAAGCACATGCATACGCGCTCAGCCGCCACTCAAATGGAACCATCCCCTCTCCCTCATTGCCAGTCTGCAAAGCTGGAAAGGTTGGGGAACTTTGCTTTAAAGGATGAGATTTTTCTTTCATTAGAACAACCCACTAGAGTCCTAAATTTATTTAAACTTATAGATCTCTGTCAATAATTTTACTTCCTTATTAATACACCTATAAATGAAAAGGCAGATTGGAAGAAGCAGTCAAGTGAATATCAGTGGATTTAAGAATATTCATATACATTTTTGTTTAGGCTACTAAGATATATGTCCTCTTTCTCAGTGGTCTCAGCCTAGGCAATTTTAAGCTGGCTGAGGAATTTTTGAAGTCCATAGGTCTTAAAAGTTGCCAAGGTTGCAGACCCCTGCTCTAGCTGTAAAAAGGAATGTTGAAAGAGTCAAAATATCTTTAATGAGAATATATTTTTTATATTTGTTTTTAAATAAAATTAAAAATATTTTTAATTTAAATTTTTATTTTTAACCAACAAGACAAAACAAAACAAAGCAAAACATAACACACATACACACACAATATATACTCCTCCTTTTTTTTACAGCAATTGCGTAACAGTAATCTGTTATTTACATTTCCCCTTTATTCTTCTTTAGAATATTTGTCCTTATAGCCCCGTTATTTCTTATTTACATTTTTCTTCCTTCATGTTTCTACTTCTTACTAAGAATAATTCATATTATTATTATTATACATTATTATACATATATTTTCACTTTTGACCTTTCCATATTTATTCTCCTCTATTATTTTTAGTCTCCAATCAGACATACAACTTGTTTCATATTATATAATACTCTGTGTCTTCCTTTTCTTTTATCTCTTTTGTTAATTTGTCCATCTCAGCACAGTCCAGGATTTTTCTTATTACTTCTTCCTCTGATGGTATATTCTCATTTTCCCAGCTCTGTGCATATGCTATTCTTGCCGCTGTTATTATATGTAAAATTAAGTACCATATTTCTTTACTATATCTTCTATTTAAAATACCCAACAAAAAGATTTTTGGTTTCCAGTCTACGGGTTGGTCTATTATTTCTTGGATCCATTTTCTTATTGTAGACCAGTATTTTTTGGAACTGGGCATGTCCACCATAGATGATAATATGTTCCATGTACTTTTTTACATTTCCAGCATGTTGGCAAATTATTTTGGAACATCTTGGCAAGGTTTGCTGGTGGAAGATGCCATCTGTAAAACATCTTCAACTGATTTTCCTTGAATGCTGCCGACATAGTCAATTTTATATTTATTTCCCATATTTTTCCCATTTCTCCAATTCTATATTATATCCAAAAAATTTTGCCCATCTAATCATTGTATCTTTGACAACCTCGTCTTCCATTTTATATCTCAATAGGTATTTGTATAAATTGCAAATTAATTTTATTTCTGTTCCATGTATAATTTTATCCAATTCTTGCGGCTCTTTTTGGATTTCATATAATTTTTTGTCGTCTGTATATTTAGATTGAATTTGTGTAAATGTCCACCAATCAATCTCTCTGCCAATGTCTGGTTTCAATTCTTGTTTTGTTTTCAAATTTCCCTGTTCATTTACTAATTTCTTGTGTCTAATTATCTTATTTATATCCAATAGGTTTGGGTATTTCAGAGCTTCTGTTGGGATAACCACATTGGAATTCTTATATAATGTTTTTGTTTTATTTTTTCCCAAGTCTGTAGCAATGCATTCCTAACTACGTGTCTTTGAAAATATCTGTGTATTTTATGTTTTTCGTCCCATAGGAATGCATGCCACCCTGCTTGCAAGTCATGTCCTTCTATTGTTAAAACGCTAGTATTTTTCAAATCCATCCAATCTTTTAGCCAAGTTAAGCTCAATGCTTGGTAGTATATTTCCCACTCTGGTAACGCCAATCCCCCTTTATCTTTCGTATCTTGCAAGAGTTTTAATTTAATCCTGGGTTTTTTCCTTTGCCATATAAATTTAGTGATCAATTTATTTAATTCTTGAAAGAATGTTTTCCCTAATTTTATTGGAATAACCTGGAACAGAAATAATATTTTTGGCAATACATTCATTTTGACCGTAGTGGTCCTCCCTAAAAATGAAATTTGCAAATTTTCCCAATTTTCTAAATCTTTTTTTATCTGGTGTAGTATTTTATCATAATTGCCCTTTTTAATCGAGGAACATTTTGCTGTAAGCCAGATCCCTAAATATTTTATTTTCTTGGTTATACTTATCTTTGTTTTATCTTCCAATTCCCTTTCTTGTGCCTTTGTAAGATTTTTTGTTATTAATTTGGATTTATTCTTATTAATCTTAAGTCCTATTTTTAATAGGGAGGCAATAATGCTGGACATACGGTTGTTGTGGATTCTGTGGAATATGATTTTCATCTGTTACCCAGTGGTATCATCAATCCGAAAGTCACAGCATTTATTGGTAAGTAATTTTTACTACTCTATAAACATACCATTATTCTTAGTCAAGATCTTGAATGTTTCTCAGTGTTTACCAAAAAATGGAAATGTATTGTGCAGTAACTACAGTTACTATTTACATGAGGATATGTAAAGGACACTTGCTTTAATATTTATGCAAATAAATAAATACACATTTCTAGATACCACCCATGTTAGTGGTATCTAGGGAAATGATTTGTTTGCTTTTGTTTCCTTAGAGGACTACACTATTTGTAGTTCTGATGTGTAGATTTATTTATGACTAGATGCAAAAAGTTAATACATCATTGAAACAATGCTGGGAAACCTCTCAAGTTAAAACATAGAGGAAACAACAAAATCTGTCCATATTGTATTTGTGTATTGTTGTTTTTAATGCCCTCAGTGATTCTAATGCTAGGTTTGGGAGAAGGCTTTGTTAGATGAAACAATTTGTTTTACCATTATGCAGTAAGTTGCAGAAGATAAGACTTCCCCCCCCCCCTCCAAATACGCTGTTATAGGGAGGCTAAGCAAAAGGAATTGCATATCAGGGTGATCTTTTTTGACCTCAGAATTCAGGGTGAATGAATTACCATCTGTCTTTCCTAGCAAATGTAACTGCAATACATAGTGAGGAATAGGAGTGTATTCTTTTCCTCTTCTGAGTCATTCATATTTCCATACATCAGTATATTTTTAATATCTACTTTATACATGAAAAATCAAGTTTTTATTGATTAAAGTGCACAAATAACAGGTTGCCTATGTCTAAGCAAGTTCCTTATGTCTGTTGGAACATTTACAAGTACCCATTCATGCAAGTCTGACAATAGGGTAGGCAGGGGCCAAATGCATTCCTCAAATAACAGCCTACCCTAACTTTACACTCTGTTAACTATTTTGGACTACAGTTCACTTTATCCTCAACCATCATAATAGAAGTTGCAGTTTAATGAGTCTGGAGGATACAGCTTTCAGGAATTCCTGCAAAAATAATAGATGCTCTTTTTCACATTTTTGAAACATAACAGCAATTACACACAAAGATTAAAAATATATACCTTGCTTAAAATTTCCATAATGGCATCTGTGAGAACCACTGCACCCTACGCAATGAGAAGCTGGCACAATATAAAGCAAGGAGCTATACTATTAGTTTTATTTTCGAAAATGTATTTTAACTTTACATAGATACTGCAGACATTCTTAGAAAATTCAATTGCCAGTTGTAAGGCTCCTGCTTGTCCTATATGAAGACAAAGTTAGGCCCCTATGTAGCAGCCATTTTGTGAGACCAGTCACAAAAGTCTTAAAATGAGCCCTTCATCCCAGAAGCAATGGGGGGGGGGGAAACAAGCACATACCATTGTGGGACACTATAGAATAGTATTACTGTGTTTACCCAAAAGTAATATTAGATTATTCTCCCACGACAAATAGCGCAAGCCTGCAAATAGCCCGAGCCTGCAAAGACGAAGTGAGGAAAGCTAAGGCTCAAAATGAACTAAGGTTTGCAACCAAAGTCAAAAATAACAAAAAAAGTTTCTTTCAACATGTAAAAAACAAGAAAAAGTGAAGGAAACGATTGGTTCATTAGTGTGTGAAAGTGGCAAGAAGGTGACAAGCAACAGGGAGAAAGTAGAACTATTTAACTCATTTTTCGCATCTGTCTTTACACAAAGGGAAAAAACAGACCAACCTATCAAAAATAGTGCCATAAAAAACAAAATAGAAATACAAGTTAAGATAGGCAAGAAAATGGTAAGTGAACATCTGTCCAGCCTAAACGAGTTCAAATCACCAGGACCAGATGGATTATACCCCAAGGTTCTTAAGGAACTGGCAGATGTGATCTCAAAACCACTGAACTATATTTTTCAAAGATCCTGGAGCACTGGGGAACTACCAGAGGACTGGAAAAGAGATGATGTAGTTCCCATCTTCAAAAAAGGGGAAAAAATGGATCTACAGACCTATCAGCCTGACCTCAATACCTGGGAAGATTCTGGAAAAGATAATCAAGCAATGAATCAGCAAACACCTAGAGGCAAACAAAGTCATTACCAAAAGCCAACATGGATTTGTCAAAAACGGTCATGCCAGACAAAACGTATTGCATTCTTTGACCAAGTAACAAAATTAGTGGACCAGAGGAATGCTGTGGACATAATTTACTTGGACTTCAGTAAGGCATTTAATAAAGTAGATCACAACTTACTACTTGATAAGAGAAAAATGTGGGTTACATGGCATCACCACCAGAAGGATTAGAAGCTGGCTGACCGGCCGTACTCAGCATGTGGTTCTCAGTGGAACTTCATCTTCATGGAGGGAAGTGTGTAGTGGGGTGCCCCAGGGCTCTATTCTGGGCCTAGTGCTCTTCAACATCTTCATCAACGATCTGGACGAGGGGATAGATGGGGAACTCATCAAATTTGCAGACGACACCAAGCTGGCAGGAATAGCCAACACTCCAGAAGACAGGCTTAGGATACAGGAGGATCTGGACAGACTTGAACACTGGGCGCTATGTAACAAAATGAAATTCAGTGGTGAAAACAGTAAGGTTCTACATTTAGGCAAGAAAAACCAAATGTACAGGTATAGTATAGGGGGAACCTTGCTCAATAGTAGTAACTGTGAGAGGGTCCTAGTGGACAATCATTTAAATATGAGCCAGCAGTGTGCTGCAGCTGCCAAAAAAGCCAACACAGTGCTAGGCTGCATTAACAGAGGGATAGACTCAAGATCACGTGAAGTATTAATACCACTTTATAATGCCTTGGTAAGGCCACACTTGGAATATTGCATCCAGTTTTGGTCACCACGATGTAAAAAAGATATTGAGACTCTAGAAAGAGTACAGAGAAGAGCAACAAAGATGATTAGGGGACTGGAGGCTAAAACGTATAAGGAACGGTTCCTGGAATTGGGTATGTCTAGTGCAACAAAGAGAAGGACGAGGGGGGACATGATAGCAGTGTTCCAATATCAGGGGCTGTCACAAAGAAGAGGGAGTCAAGCTATTTTCCAAAGCGCCTGAAGGCAGGACAAGGAGCAACAGGTGGAAACTAACCAAAGAGAGAAACAACCTAGAACTAAGGAGAAACTTCCTGACAGTTAGAACAATTAACCAGGGGAACAACCTGCCTCCAGAAGCGGTGAATGCGCCAACACTGGAAGTTTTTAAGAAGAAACTGGACAGCCATTTGTCCGAAATGGTATAAGGCTTCCTTCCTGAGCAGGGGATTGGACTAGATGACCTCCAAGGTCCCTTCCAACTTTATCATCATCATCATCATTATTATTATTACTACTACTACTACTACTAATATTAACATATGGGAAGGCTATCTTAGATTCTCCAAAGAAATGGTAGATTCATTTCTGTTTGTCTGTTGGTTTTTTGAGGAAGAAAAAAGTTTTAAATTCAGTTTTTTTTCTTTCTTAATGTGGCAGTTTAAAATGTTGATGACAACAACCTGAAAAAAAAATGTATACATACCACTGAAGTAATTTTAGGTTAAATTGTAAACTTTGATACAAGTAATAGGTAGAGGTTAGTTCATATTAACCAGCTATAGTGTAAAGATCTTCAAACTCTTCAGTTTGTAATCCAGTAGCTGATTTATGGTACTTGAGACTGCTTACTCTTAGGTAAATTGGGTCTCCATATTTGTGTTAATCTCTCTACTGAATGAATAATCACTCTTCCATATCCTATATTATTCCAGAAGGTGCTTTAAAAAAATACTTTCTTGTGAATCAAAATCACCACTACATGATAAAAATATGTGTATAATTGTATTTGCATTATTTTATCATACTTCAAATTGTGACCTTTGGAAGAGACCTCACATAATTTTTTTGAACTTTTTTATGTTTTTCTCCAGGAAATGGTGTGGTAATTCACCTGCCAGGGTTATTTGAAGAAGCGGAAAAAAATGTTAAAAAAGGAAAAGGTGAGAATACCTTGGTAAGCTACTATTTGAAGAAGTTCTCATGGTATACAACAGTATACTTCCATGTTTCCCAAAAATAAGACCTGGTCTTATTTATTTATTTTTGCCTCTAAAAGAGGCACCAGGTCTTATTTTCAGGGGATGTCTTTTCCATTGTCTCATCTCTCAGTGACGGCACCAACCCCCCAGCCTCTGTTTCGCCTTCAGAAAGGCCTCTCCGGCCGCACACCAAGCTCCAGATTGACACACGTGGCAACCTCCAGTCTCCAGGGGCACCACACGCACTAATCCAGAGCTTGGTTCTCGGCTGCAGAAGCTTTCCTGAAGGCTTCTGACAGTGAAATGGAGGCCGGGGGGGGGGGCGCCATGTGTGTCAATCTGGAGCTCTGTTCTTGGCTGCAGAAGCATTTCCTGAAGGCCTCTGACAGCAAAATAGAGGTCAGGGATGATGCATGCAAGCGGCGGTGAGTGGCCACAGAAGTGGGCTGGCGAGGCAGGTGTCGGGGCATGGGAGGCCTGGCTGCAATGGTAAGTCGGTGCTGGGTGCATGTGGGAGTTCCACTCGCCACCCCCACCCTAGCTTGTTTTTAGGTGTTCTCCTTGCCCCAAAACTAGGGCTTATTTGAGGGGTAGTCCTTATTTTTGGTGAAACACGGTAGAACAGAGTGTTTGGTAATGTACTGTTCCCATGCAGTAGCCTTATATCCAATTAGCAATTTGATGAACAACTAATTCCCTTTGATAGGATAAGATAAGATAAGATAACCTTTATTGTCATTTTTTACTGTGGGCACAGTGACACACACCAAATTGAAATTTAGTTGCCCGCTTTCAAAGTGAACACATACATGACACACACCCAAACATACTATATTCAACATATACATACTATATACAACATATGTATAGACCTACACCCCTACGTGGCTTTGGCTTTTTTTTAAAGAACATATTTGTTTCATACAGCTAATATCTAGCAGTACAGTGCTCCAAAATGGAAATGATGTTAGTATGATGCTAAATTAGATAACATCTAATAACATATTACAAAAATAGAAATATAGACATTCTAAAAATATAGGAATACATGTATGGAAGAACAGACTTATTTGAACCAATCTTCAAAAGCATCCCACAGTCCTGTTCTCTAACTCTAACTGTGCTTTATCAGTTAGGAAGATTTTTCAGAGCATTTTTGAAAGACATAAGATTTGCAGGAGAAGGAAAGGAAGTCTCACTGCATGAATACAAGTTCACTGATACGATGTTAGAAACCCCACCTGAGATTTTAGAGAAAGTTCAAGGTTTAGAAGTTTTGTTGTGCCACCATGAAAATTGCACTTTTTAAAATGGATTTAAAAAATTAAATCTCCAAGAACACCTCAGCTGCAGTGGCAATATATAGTTTTCTTGGTAGCAATGTGGAAATGGTTTGCTACTGTCTTTCTCTGGGATTTTTCCTTTTCCCTTTTTACTGTAGCTTAAAGACCTGGAATTCTCAAATGATTTCCCAACCAAGCTCTAATTTGGACTGATATTTCATATTTTTTAGATCAGCCCAGATGATTAGATGGTTAGATGGAATCCTGTTTATACTTGAGTAGTAGCAATTTGATTTAGGGGAACATACTCTTGCATAAATACTGTAATGCATGGGATTGCATTATTAAACACTGACAAATAAAATTAATGAATATTACCTAATATTTCTTCAAAAGGTTTAGAAGGCTGGGAAAAAAGGCTAATTATATCGGACAGAGCCCATATTGGTAAGTAATTATATTAATTGCACTCACATCAATATATGTATAATTCTTTACTAGGTCTTCATGAAGTTTGATGGACTACTTGTCAATTCTTAAAGTAATTATTGCAATTCCAAATGCCAATTTTTTTTTTTTTTTGGATCTGTAGTATCCTAAGACTGCATTCAGGGGAAAATATGATTAAGTTAATGCCCCAAGCCATTTTTGTCTGATTATACTTCATCTTACTGACATTTTGATTCTAAAATTAGCTTAGTGTTGCAGAATCAAATGCTGATTTTTGTCATATTTTAAGATAACTTTTTCAACAAGGTCATTTTTCTCTCCAGTTAGTTTGGCAACTAAATTGCTCAGCCAGGGAATACTGCCTATTCTAGGCTTATTTCTGCATTCTCATTCTTAGGATCAGATTCACATAACAAGTGCTGACTTTGATTACATTGCTTAACCAAACCTTGACTCATCAGAGAAATTTTAAAAGTAAACACTTAGCACTTTTAACTTGTGCAATCAGTTGCAATGAGAACCTTTTCAGGAAAAATAAAAATTTAATCAAGAAAAAACTGGTATTCTGGGAAATGTAGGCTTCCAAAAGTATCATTTGCTTATCCTGTACTGTGAGTACTGTAATGAATGAGAAATATTTGCCTGCTAGTACTCTAAACAGATTCAGTCCCAAGATCATAGTTACCCATTTATCACTGATTATGATTATGTGCCATCAGGTTGTTTCAATCCTACAGATCACATAGATTTTCTCCGTGACAATTACCATTTCTGATAAGCTATATTAAAGATTTATTGTTTAACTACAGGTATGGAATCAACAGTCTGCCATCTGGAAAGCCTCTTGTTCTGTTTTGTGGCATCTCACCCACACCAGTTCATTAAATAGGTTTTAAAAAGTTTTCCACTGGCACCAGAAGTTTTTTTTCTGAAGCAAATGGCTATGCAAGAATGATTTGGGTGTGGATGGTTAACTAAAGAGAAAAGTTGGAACTAAGCAATCGTTACAGCCAGTGAAAGTTTTTTTTTTTTTATAATTCTAACCAGTGTAACATTATTAGATTCTGCTTGGGAAGAAGGAGTTTAAGCAAATATTTGAGAATATAATTTTATTTGCAGCATCGTATAATATAGTTTACAACTGCCACATTTCCAGTCTTGCCAAATTAAAGTGTATAGTTTATAAACAATTTTTCTTCCGGTGTTTTCTGTTGGATCTATTGAATCTTTATTTAGTTGCTAATGAAAATAAGGATCTCCAAAATTTAAATTTGTAGAAAAGTCCACTCATTTTGTACTCTTGAAATTCCTTAGTATTTGACTTCCACCAAGCTGCTGATGGCATTCAAGAACAACAAAGACAAGAGCAAGCAGGGAAAAAGTATGTTGTGCTTTGTCTAATATCTTACTCTATTTAATGTCATGAAGGGTCTTTTTTGTCAATTCTTCCAGAATATTTTATAATAAGATGATTCAGAAACTTTTTATAGGATGTCTGAAACATCTATGAAGTCCTATTTATTTTTGTGTATTGATGAGGCAGGCAGTTTAACGAGATTTTTCTGCAACCCAAACTGTACAACCAGAACTCAGTAAATTTGGTTTTAAATTGTAAGCCTCAATCTGGAGGCTTACATAGAACCCATGGAATATATTAGAAAAATACTCTATTTTTTAATGTAGAACACGTAGAACAGTTACCAGTTAAGTATATAAATCTTGTTCTTGATCAATAATACAAAATCTATCTGAACCTCCAGGATCAGATTACAACATGTTATTGTAAGCAGTGCATTCTAGAGATTAAGGACTCTGAGCTAAACCTAATGCATACAATCATGAAATCTTGATCAGAATCAGGAAAAATAGCTGATATTAAATAAACGTGTTTGAGAGTCTAACTCTGTGCCAAAGTATTGAAATGGCAGCATTAATCATTAATGTATCCAAGGAGGGAAGGGACAGCACTGTTTGTTTGCTTGTCATTTTATTTGTGTATGTTTCTATCTGTCATGCCAAAAACAAATGATCAAATTTGAAGAGCCATTTTTCTGGATCTCTTCCTTCCCATACTGTAGCAAAATATAAAAATATGATTTTAGTTTTATCCATGCAGTGACAGTTTTTTCCCCAACTATTTAATAAGCCCATTTAAAAAACACCATCACCATCCTGGTGGATTCACTTTAAAGATGCAAAATAAAAATATGGGAAACTGCTTTTTATCACAATATAGGAAGAGGCAATATCAAATTATTGGTGATATGGTATTTTTTATGGGTGTTAAACTGTATTCAAAATAACGACTTTGGCTAATTGTGTTTTTAATATTTGTTATCTTTGAGAATATAATTTTTATTTAAATAGAATGCTTTTTAGCTATTGATATTAAATAATGAACAAAATAAAATCAAGTTGCACCTACAAATTAGCAAAAATATTGTTACCATTTGATTTATATTAGGCTGCCAATTTATTAAAATATTATATTATTAATTACTATATTTCTATGTTGGAATAAGGATTCCCTGTGATATCACACTTAAAATTGCAAAAGCACAGATAACAGATTGGTTTGGGTTTTTTTTCAGTATTTGAAATGTAGATTGACTCAGTTGTTTAAACTAAAGATTTAATAACAGCAAACCCCAAATATTTTTTTTTGCTTCATTTACTGTACATTGCTTTAAGCTTTTATTGAGTATGGATACAGATCAGCTCAGTAATATATAGCATTTTGATGCAGAGTAGAGTGAACTCTTCCTGCTTTTTATATATAGCAGCAAAGATCATACATTGCATTAATTCATTATATGATTCGCCTGATTTAGGCTTAGAATTATGTGTGAATTCAGACGTGGTTTGGAAAACCCAACATTTATATTTAAATGTTAGTTTATTCAAATTACAGTTAAAAAACCTTAATTTATTACAATATATAAACTGCTTACTTTATTTGTGGTTAGACCAAAAGATGAATAATTTGAGGATGTAGATACAGTATAGATATATGTCCTATATATTGTAGGACTTAGGACAGCAAAATTTTACATCCAACCATGAAAGAAGACTTTTTGACCACTTTGAATGATAATATCTGTACAATTTTAATTTGAATAATCTTAAAATTTAGCAATGTGCCAGCTTTTCTACACACCACTTTATGTTAAAGCAATTTGTAACATGCTAATAATCATACTATTAAAATTCAATGAAATCTACGTAAAATTGTGTAAATTTTAATTTAAAATAAATGTGTATTTTTATGTTTATCATAATTTAACAACAGAAAGTTAGTATTTAAACTGTGTGTGCATACAGGCACACACCTGCATACACATACATACATTTAAATTATTTATGTCAGTGTTTGTAAAAGCCTGCCACTGACATTGGTTGTCTGCCTTTTATATCCCACTTACCTGCATTCCCCCCTTTTTCAATCCTCCTGTTGGATGCTCACACGAGAGCAAGTTTTAACTTGCGTGAGTGGCGAGTAGAAACATCAACATGAATTTTATTTTAAAAATATTAACAAGAAATCAGTTATCACATTTGAGAGTCAATCAGATTGTGTAGTATGTGTGTGTTTTTTTTTTTATTTTTTGTGTTTTAAAGCTTGGGAACCACAAAAAAGGGAATTGGTCCAGTGTATTCTTCTAAAGCAGCTCGAAGTGGGCTCAGAATGTGTGATCTAGTTTCTGACTTCAATGAATTTTCAGAAAGGTAACAATTTTTCTAGTGTAATGTTACATTCTATGTATATTTATTACTAGGGCAATCAGTTTTCTTATTTGTAGATTCTGATTTTCATACTCCTTGCTGGATTTCTCACTTATAATTTTTTCTCTTTTCACTTTCTAAAATCAAAGTCTGTATCAAAGATTTGTGTGAATGTTTTACACCTATAATAGAATATAAACTTTTTTACTTTTTAGATTCAAAGTGCTGGCCAATCAGTACAAATCTGTTTACCCTACGTTAGAGATTGACATTGAAGGAGAATTGAAAAGATTAAAGGTAAAATCACAGAAAAGGCCTATTAGTTGATGGATTTTTCTGAGTATGCTTCCTCTAATGAAAGGGCTTTAAAGAAAACAGAAGGCAACAACAATAATTAAATATCTGTATAAGAATTTCAGAGATGCTACAAACAGATTGTCATTGTATATTTCTATGGAAATGTATTTAGTGTTTAAATTGTTTTATAGTGAATTCTCTGTTTCAGAGAATTTGAGGAAGTTTGAGGAAGTTATCTCTTAGAAGCTCATATTTCTTGGGAAAATCTGTGACCAGAATCTTAGGATTCATGTCTTATGGATGGATGGGCATTTATTTTGTAGTATCAGAATATTATGCAATGTTTTATAATATTAGAATTAGAACTACCAGTGGAGTTGACTGGTAGAAAATTTGGTACAGACTAAACTGTGCCTGAGTCTGTCATTTGTACTTCTTTAATTTTCTGGTTTAGTACAACAACGAAACAGGACAGGTACAGACTCCAACAGATAGTTAAGATTGCAGAAAGAAAAATTGCAACCAGCCTGCCTTCCAAAAAAGACCTTTATATTGTGCAGGTCAGGAGGACTGAGAAGATATCTGGAGAACCCTCATGTCTGTTTCAACTCCTTCCCTTGGGATGACGCTAGAGAGCATTGTATGCCAGAACAACTAGACACAGGGACAGTTTTTCCCCCATGCCATCGCTCTGCTGAACACCCTAATTCTCACAGTGCTGTCTATTGTCTTTGTATATTAATCCATGTAGTGTGGTTATAATATTATTTATCCTTCTTATTATGTTCTTTACTCCCCCCTTTTATTGGTATTATTATTCTGTGGCATTGCATGTACACTCAGTAGTTCTGTACCGGAGACAAATTCCTTCTGTGTCTAATCCAGTGGTTCTCAACCTGTGGGTCGGGACCCCATTTGGGGTCGAACAACCATTTCATGGGGGTCGCCAAACAACGCAGTCCGCCATTTTTTCCCCCTTTTCCTTAGCTGTGCTACTCCCTTTTATTCTATTGGCTTTTGAAAGCCAATAGAATAGACTCTCTTGAATAGAGTCTAATTCTATTGGCTTTCAAAAGCCAATAGGAATTGTCCAGGCTGTCTCTGCCCTGCTGAGCCCGCCAAAAGTCCCATTCTGCAAACGGTGCTGCACCAGTTGAGTAGTCCTCGACTTACGACTGGTTGAGTAGTCCTCGACTTACAACCGGTTGGGGGGTCGCGGCATTAAAAAGGTTGAGAACCACTGGACACTTGGCCAAACAAAGTATTCAGTTCAGTTTAAGTTTCATAATCCTAAGTGGCCAGGAGGAAAAATTACCAGAATTGGAAGCATAACTGTCATTAATAAGTACCCAACAGTAAAATTCAGTTCTGAACCAGGAACCTCATCAAACTACAGCCCTGTGGATGGGGCTTGAAAAGACAACCACTGCTAAAGAGAGATTGTACCCTCCTTAGAATAAGATCATTATAATTCATTAAATTTTTCCACTAATGGAGACAACGTGTATTATAGAAGGTAACTGGGAAATGACAAACACTAAGGTCAGGCGGAAGAGTAATAAGGCACTCTGTTGTTCTTTAAGAAAGAGGAATTAATAAAAAATTCTTAGAGAATGTAATGTTGCAGGATGTGGTGGTGACCATTGACTTTAAAGATTACAGGTCATATTTATTAAAGAGATTGAAAATGTCTATAAGGTATGATACTGAAATCAGGATTCAGATTTAGAAGAAAGGTACCCCATAATATTATTTACTGTGAGTCAGAGGGGAAGGAATGACTAATTGCCTTCTTGTTATGTTTGCAATTTTGCTGAGAATATTTGATTGGCAAATATTATTGTATAATCATGTAGACTTTTGATTTGATCCCATGGGGATGTTCTTAATTTTTAATATAAGAAAGAACTTTCTTGTTTCCTTTAAATATTTTACTACTTAGTCATACTCATACGTTCCTATTTCTTTCATACAAAGAGTAGCTCATTGGTGGCATTCATAACTTCGTTTAAAGCAGCTTTCACCAAACTGGCACAATCCAGTGCTCTGAATTGCAAAAGGATATCTTGTTGGGAAGACATACGACTATTATTATTTTATTTAGTACAATATCTACATTGCATTGTCAATCTTAACCAAATTTTACTATTTGTTATATATCACAATATACTAATTTAACCCTAATTTGTGCAACACTCTTATTTGTCTAGGGCTATAGGGAAAGAATCAAACCAATGGTAAAGGATGGTATATATTTTATGCATGAAGCTTTGCATGGCTCTCCAAAGAAGATTTTAGTGGAAGGTGCAAACGCAACATTATTGGACATTGATTTTGGTAAGTGTGAATAGCAAAATCTGTTCACTTCTGAAAAGTGACTGTTATGTAAATAACACCTCAAATTACTTTTCATGTCCTTAGGAGATGAGTGATTTTACCCCACGCAGAATACTTTGTCCCATTAAAATTTATATTATAGCTCAGTTTTTAATGTGCCATAGAACTCTTTGTTTTGGTAGTATTATAAATCCTGGGTAATATAAGTACTCTTGAAAAACTTATTTTTAACTAGAACATATTGAAAGTGATTGCCAATTCTGTGATTTTTTTCTCTCCATTCTAATGATGATAGAGATGAAAATACGCTTTAGTGAAATTGTCTAGAATTTGTAATGTAAAATGTTGAGGTAAGTTTTCTCAAGTGGAACTAGTCTTCCTGTTCAAATTTCATACTCAGAAATATACTTTAAAAATCCTGCATTCCAAAAGCTTAAAATAGATACACCTTTCTTCTGATAGATACTGTGGTGATATGATGGAACATAATTAAATATGTGCATATCTGTTAGATGCATATATAATACACGTTCAGATGTTGCACATAACTTAGAGTTTTTATTAGAAATCACTTCTGAATTAAGCAGAAGTCTAAAAATATCCCTGCAGTTAACTGTAAATTTTGTCTGGAATAGACCATTATACAAGGATGTTAAATAAATAAGTGCTATTACTATAAAACATGAATAAGAGCTGCAGCTGTATATCTCAGTGGAAATGTTTCTTGATATAAAAAGCAGGACTAAGACCTAATTTATACATTATTCAAGAGCTTTCATTGTAACAATACAAATCTTACAATTTATGTACCCTTTATTAACCTGTGCTAATAGGTACTTATCCTTTTGTAACCTCGTCAAATTGCACTGTGGGAGGTGTTTGCACTGGCTTAGGTATGCCACCTCAGAATGTGGGTGAAGTATATGGAGTTGTGAAAGCATATACAACTAGAGTTGGGATTGGTGCCTTTCCTACAGAACAAAACAATGTAAGTATAATGTTAAAATAAATATACAGGGCCTCAACTGTCATGCATATAATTTCCCTTAAAATTACATAAAGATTGAATAGCAATTTTCCTAATAGTAGAGATGTCTGTGGAGATTCTCAATCATCCAGGTCATGGTTGTCCCAAAGGTGCTTTTCAAAAGTCAACTGGACTTTTTTGGTCCCCCCCCCCTTGAAGATGTTTCACTTCTCATCCAAGAAGCTTCTTCAGTTTTGGCTGAAAGGTGGGAAATGGAAGGATTTATATTCCTTAGCACTCTGGTCATTAGCACTCTGAAGATCGGTTGTTAGCTTTCTGAGAATTGTTGAGGCCTCTTGGAGGTTTATCTTTACCCTCAGGATCATCTGAATCAGAGTGCAAATGGGTGTGGAACCTACTTGGGACTGCTGAAAGGACTGTGTTGTAGACAGCGGATAGGTGGTGTCATACCCCCCCTCTGTTAGGGAGGGCTGTTCAGTCTTAATATAGCTGGTCTCTTTGATCCCTCTTTTAAACCAGTGGGTCCCTCTGTGCAGAACGTGGGCTTTGCTATCTTCAAAAGAGTGGCCTTTGTCTTTCAGAATCATCAGGACAAGAGTCAGCAGTCCATTCAAATTTGAAAGACAAAGGTCACTCTTAGCATATAGTCATTAAATGCCATTAATAGATTTGCTTATTCTGCTAGTATTTTTAAATTACCTGACATTAATAAAGGTAGCTTTTGTATTTTTATCTTGTTTCATGTACGTTACTTGGGTAGAATGTAAGACATACTTTATTTTGTTACAAATACATTTGGTTTATAAGGTGATAAAATTGCTCCAAGATAGTGTCATTAATGTGTTTTTTTTTTTTTTTTTTAGGAAATTGGGGAATTGCTACAGACACGAGGAAAAGAGTTTGGTGTGACCACAGGGCGAAAGAGAAGATGTGGCTGGCTTGATCTTGTATTGCTTAGATATGCTCATATGATCAATGGATTCACTGCGTGAGTAATTTATACTGGTTTCATATGGCCTTCTTATTGATTGGTATATATTACACGTTTTGTAAATTATTCCAAAGTAACAGATGAAAATAATCATTACTCCAAGTAACAAAATTCCAGTTTTTTGAATGTCATCGTAGAAACTAGTGATTTAAAAATGGATATTATTGTAAAACTTGTGTGTGTGTGTATATTAATTTTACATATTTCACAATGGAAATATAGTACAGGTGATCCTCAACTTACAGCAGTCTGTTTAGTGACCATTTGAAATTACAATGGTACTGAAAAAAATGACTTAATGACCATTTTTCACAGTTATGACCATTGCAGTATCTCCATGGTCACGTGATTTACATTTGGATGCTTGACAACTGATTCACCTTTATGATGGTTGCAGTGTCTTGGGGTCAAATGATCACCTTTTGCAACCTTCTGAGAAACAAATTTGATGGGGAAACCAGATTCACTTAACAACCATGTTACTAATTTAACAACTGCAGTGATTCTTTTAACAAATGTGGCAAGAAAAGTTGTAAAATGGGGCAAACTTACTTAAGAAATTTCTCACTTAACAATATACATTTTGGGCTCAGTTGTGGTCATAAGTTGAGGACTACCGTGGGACAAGACCTTCATAAATATGAGTTGGTTGTACGTATGAAAAACAATCATGTCAGTTTTTTCAGTGCCATTGTAACTTTAAACGGTCACTAAATGAACTGTTGTAAGTTGAGGACTATCTGTACATTAACAGTGTGCTATCTGTTTTGAATTTAAATAGGGAAATGTTAGGGGGACAGAGCTTTAGGAGTTTGGTTAGCGATATTTATTATCAGCAGCTGTTTTTTTTCTGAGTAATTAATTATATCTAGCTCAATTTTCTATCACTGCATTTCTTTTCTGAGTTTAAGTTTATCTCTAGGAAAATGTTGTGATTCACGTGAGTTGATAGAATTCAATATAGATGAGAATATGTCTTGCATTAATTAAAGTTTTAGGCATGTTTTGGGATTTTTTTCAACTCATTTACGTTTTCTTTGCTATAATATTGTTCCTAAAAATGTGTTCTAGAAGGGGAATAGTAGTTTTTTTTTGAAAATGGAGGGTACAGCATCAGAGTTGATCAAGAGGACATATTGATGGAATGGAATGGAATGGAATGGAATGGAATGGAATGGAATAGAATAGAATAGAATAGAATAGAATAGAATAGAATAGAACAGAACAGAACAGAACAGAACAGAATTCATTTCTTTATTGGCCAAGTGTGGTTGGACACACAAGGAATTTGATGCCAGCCTTACGAGGTAGATCAAATAGAAAACACAACCAGATGAGTTAATTCTTTACTGTAAGGTTGTATTAGCAGAATCTTACAAATTTGAAATCTTTCCCCACCAAGCATCTCCTTCATGGCCCCCCAAACAGGTGGGAATCTCTTCTGAGCCTCTTGCCCCACCTACCTTTCTGCTGCAGGCTAAGCCGCCTTCCTTTGGTTGGGTCTGATTGCCCTTTTTCCAAGTAATTCCCACATACCATTGAGATCTCTACTCAAATAAGTCTTATTTGATTAATAATATGATTATAGACATTTTCAAAGGTGATACCCACTTGTGGTGGCATCCTGATTTGGAATCTTTTTCCTAGAAAGGGAATTATTTCCTAGGTAAAACAAATATATTTTAATACTTCTAAGTCTTTTAGTATAGTAATATTTTAACAAGAATCTCCTGCTACATGAAGATTTTAATTAAAATTTGTTATTCCATTTTTGCTCTTTAGAAATAATTGTGTTTTTAGTTTAATTTTAGACTCAGTATCTTAAAATTGTTTGTATGCTGCCCTGGCAAAAAATTGCTTTTAAATGTAACTATATATTTTTGAAGAAAAGTAATAGCAGTAGCTATGTGCAGATTCTAAAAAAGAAAGTTGTCACTTCTCAGTGATACAGTTGGGATCATAGAATATTATACTACAATTACATCTGCAGACAGCTAACGGTGCATCAGCTCTAGCGATTAACACTGCAATTTATTTGACGTAATTTGATATTTAGTCAATACTGAGTAGATGGTATTTTAAGAAGGTAACTTTCAATTTAAAATCCAAGAGTTTATGTTTGCCTACAAATAACTAAAATTTGAACATTTCTTTTAAACAGACTGGCTCTTACCAAATTGGATATTTTGGATGTATTTCCTGAAATTAAAATTGGGGTTGCCTACAGATTAGATGATAAAATCATACCTCATTTCCCAGGTAAGAAAATATAATGTACCAAATATGTTCATTCTACAATGCTACTGCTACTAAAAAGATATAGTTACTATTAGATGTATTCCATCGCTTCAGTAGGTTTTGTTGATACAATTCCATATATTTCATCTATAAAAAAAAGTACAGTTCCCTGCATTAATTACTTGGTAGGGAACTTTCCCTTCTTGAATTAAGACTTTAAGACTTCAGTTGTTTATTTTCATTCATTTTGTAAACTACCAAAGGAATGATTCCATTACCATTTTAAGATGGGCTTATATTCTTCAGTTCCGTGATTGGATAAGCTTATTTTTATGAATGTTTTTCTGTGATCAAAACGGACACAATTGTTCTGGACTCTTAGTAACTAATGATTTGGTTCATTAATTGATTAGTCTTATGTTAGTAACATAAATATAACTCTATTAGTCTGGTTCTTCTTTCTTCTCAGCAAACCAAGAAGTCTTAAATAAAGTAGAAGTGCAGTATGAGACCTTCCCAGGATGGAAGAAAGACATATCAAATGCGAGGACATTTGATGAATTGCCTGTAAATGCACAAAATTTTGTTCGATTTATAGATATGGAGCTCGGAGTTCCAGGTAAGTGCAACGCAAGGGATCCTTTAAATCAGATGTGTTGTAAAATTGTCATTGGAGAATCATACTTTTGTGCAACAATTCATAATTTTTGTTGTTAGCTACTTTTAGCAATCAAATCGTCCTCTGTAAATCTTAAGTTTATGAAAAAAGAAGCACTGAATCAAAAATCCTGATTTACAAATGAATATTAATAAGTAATATTAAACTGGTTGCTTGTGGTTTTAGAACATATAATATATTTATTTTCAAAAAAGGAAATTGTTGTATTTAATAATAATTTAAACTGAATGAAAAGTTCCTTTTGAATTTTAAGCAATTAAAAATGATCATCCTAATATTAAAAGAATGGAATTATATTCCCAAATGTGTTTAAGCTTTAGCAAGCACAATTTATTGTTCCATTATTTGATAAACTGGGGAAGTTCATACTTCCCACTTACAGAAGATGATATATATTTTTTAAAATGTACATTTAAAAGATATTGATGGAAAATACTGAGCTTTCATATATCATATTTTGCATCCTCCTCCCACTATGGTAGAATTATAGTTTTTCTAGTTATTTTTCCCCTGCATCAATACTGTACCCTTGACAGAATTGCTTGAAAAAATTGATCCTAACTGATAATACAACATAGGATTAAGGAACAGCCATCACACAATTCACTAATCACAGTATTGACCAACTAGTTCAACAAAAGTACTAATATACATTATCTGTGAATAATAAATTAGCTCTACCAAATTACCAAAGGACTATTAAATATTGATTAAAAAGTCTGTGCCAATGGTAAGGTTGGTATCTGATGTAGTTTGAACCAGCTGATTTTTCTTGAGAATTAATCACAGTAAAACATGCTTTTTTGACTAATTTTCATGTGCCTCGTGAAATGGTAATTATAATTTTAAGCAATAATGCTTTTTCCTATCGATTTGCATATAATTTAGTTAGTAAGAAAGGCTTTCTTCCAAAATATGATGCAAAAAATGTTTTTGTTTTTGCAGTTAAGTGGATTGGAGTAGGAAAATCCAGGGAGTCAATGATCCAGCTCTTCTAAAGATATTGGATAATTTGAAGAAAAGAAAGCACACTCCACGGAGACTGCTTGTTCACATACACACACACTCACACAGACGTGTGTCTTAACCCAATAAGCAATTTATTTGGATGAGGAAATTGGAAACATCTTGTAAAACAACAATGTAAAACAACTAGAGGTAGTCTGGGAAAAAAACCCAGTTGTTGCTATAAAACATTGATATATCAGTATCATTTATCTTACTTTTAAGTTCCAATGGCAAGTACTGCCACCATTTGCCACTGATATTTTTTTTCTCCAAATGTATCCCCAGGCCTTTTTTCTGTTTATATTTCTAAGTCTACTGTACATTTGCTTTTGGTGGTATTACTTTCTGAAATTTTGGATGCTTAAGATAATGCAGTTTTGCACAGTTTTACATCTTCATTTGTACTCCTAGAGCTGTTATACTTTGTATGGTTGCTGACGTAGTGTGTGATTAAAGAGAGGGGTGATTTTATAATGATGACAAACCTAATTTTTTGTTACAGTTTTTATTACAAAGATAATGAACCATAGTTTAGATGGGGTGCTTAATATGTATACAGTACAACTTAATTTATAAATGATAATATTGGAAGTGCTTATATCCTTGTATGGAATTCATTCTTTTCCCTTCTCCCTTATTAATACTTTTACATTTCAGAATTTCATTATTCAGTTCAGTTAATCATTTCATTGGCCTATTACTCAATCTATTCAGTAAGATTCATTTAGAGGATGATTGGAAATAGGATGACCTAAATATTACTTAATTATTTTCTTAACACAGAGAGTCTTCATGGGTTAAGATGACTTGACTACCCTATGTAAATAGGCTTCAGAGACAATATTTATGTAAATATTGACTTTTTAAAGAACAGAATTCATCCTTGGCAGATATTCAAGACAATATATTCTGTAGTTTCTAGTTGTGCTTTGCTAAATACTTTTCCTTCGAATTTATTGTATGTCTATATTGATCTAGCTTGTAGAAATCTAAGTAATTTCAAGCCAATTATATTCTTTAATCTTGACACCATTCATGACCTTTTCTTACTCTGTGGGCATTATTTTGTAAGATGAAGAATGCTGATTTTCACTCTGTTTCTATGTAATTCTGTACCTTTATTCTGCAGTATTTTAGGAGGGGTGAGCCACAGCTTCACGTAGGATGCAATAAGTGAATGTACATGTATATTTTTAACTGACATTTTATTAAGAGGTTGTATCTAATAGCTGTCTTACAACACAGTATCTAAAAACAAGATGCTAACATCAGGGAATTTAACTTAAGTTTTCCAGTCCTGTTCATATTTGCAAAGTATGCAAAGAATTCATGTCATTTGAAGTACATTTTCATGATCGTTGTGATGAGTTTTGAAAAATATATCCTAGAGTGTGAACTCTTAAAATAATGTATTAATTTCTTTTGATAAAATGTGAGGATGGAGGGGAAACAGCAGCTCTTAAAAAATTTCTATGAAAATACCACCTCACTTTCTGGGAAAGTTAGCAGTAACCTTTAGACCGATATAGATGTTGCATGAAGAAACATGATAAAGTTCTAACATAAATAGAAAATCCTTACTGTAAAATAACCATGATTTAGCACTGTAATAGCTGTTATTTCTTTTTACTTTGGAGGGGGCGGGTTGCACATGGAATTTTATTTTGAAATAAAAGGAAATTTACAGTCAGCAAAAAGGGGCACACCAAGATTATCAAAATAATTTTAGACTGTTAGTCTAGGTTGTCAGAAAAATCATATGCTTCAGTGACTAGAAGTTTTGAAAATGTTCCAGACAAAATAAATGGAAATCCTGGTGCCACAATGCCTTTTTAGAAGATTGCTTGTTTGTTAAACATGGTCTTGCAAAAATTGTAAGTCATCTGTTATTGACAAGATAAAAGTATTTTAGAAAACCAAAGTTTTCCAAGTTTTCTTTGTACTCAGAAACAAGTATGTTATTTCTAATATTTCTGACACAAACAAGTTCCAGTCTTGATGCTCTGGCATGTAAATATTACAACAATAGTTTTCCTGCTGTCACATATGCCTTTTTCTTTAATATTACCCTGAGCCGATTTGTGTCAAAGATTCATTTTCCTGATTGCTGAAACTTAAAAAGTAAGTAAATCCTCAGCCCTGCATTTAGAATTATTTTCATAGAGCAGAATTGTCTATGGAGATTCTCAGTCATCCAGATCATAGTTGTCCCAAAGATGCTTTTTCACGCGGCAACAGGACTTTCTTGTTTTTCTTTTGAAGAATGCACATGATCAAGCTGCCTGCAAGGAGTATAAATCCTTCCATTCCCCACCATCCAGTCAGAGCTCAAGAAGTTTCTTGGAGAAGAAGCAAAACATCTTCAAAGGAAAAACAAGAAAGTCCAGTTGCCTCGTGAAAAAGCATCTTTGAGATAAAGCAGAATTGTGGTTTGGTCCTAAGCACAGCATTGATAGTAATGCTTTCAAAATTGCCTCCGTCCCCATTTTGGAATGTTGGCTTCTTGCATATCTGTTTTCTTACTAGACTAACACCAATATATTCTGTCTTTAAGATTTTATGTCTAACATCGATAGAAATACACTGAGCAAATTAGTACTTTTCTTACTCTATTACTTTCTATTCTGTATTTTTCTGTGTTTATTGAATATTTGAACATTAGTTTTATTTAAGCTTATATTTAGCGTGGAGTGAATAATGCTACTGTATATTGGCTACCAGAGCATTTTTTTTATATTTTATAAATATGCTACAGATTTTACTTTTGCACATATGAAGGAAAAAACCTCAGACTTTAGTTTAGTGCACTCTACACACATTTAAGTTCTGTGTCTAGATTTGTCAAGTTTCTTAGAGCTCTGTCAAATAGCCTATGTGCTTGAAGAGCTAGTGCTCTTATTGCTTGTTCCTTTGGGCCATGTATAACATACAGATGGTACAGATCCCTCAGAACAACTTTACTGATTACACATTTGTGTTTGTCCCAAGTTTTAAGCTCTAACAAGTTATGTCTGGGTAAAAAAGGAATAAAAAAATTAATTTGCTTTCTATAGAAGCTGAACTGAAGAGGCTTCTTGGATGAGAAGTGAAATGTTTTCAGGGAATGCAACCCAGAAAGTCCAGTTGCCTTTTGGAAAAGCACCTTTGGGACAACCATGATCTGGATGATTGAGAATCTCCATAGACATTTGCTTTTAGGGCTTTAGTATCTTCATCATCCAGATTGGTTTTGTAATTGTAAAAAAGAGTGGCCCTGTTCTAATAGGAGAATCTTTTCCTGTTAATTAGTGTTATTAGAAAATACATGTCCTGATCTTTTCTGTCATTTGTTAAATTATATCCTGGGTTATTCAAGAGTGGCCATGATCCTTATATCCTTCTGAAAAATGTACATTGAGGACCAGAGTGAAATAAGCACATGTTGCAGAAAACATGCAAGGGGCATATCAATGCCATTAAGTTAAGTTACCATGGAAGTGCTTGAAATGTGGTTTAAAGAATGGCACAAATTTGTATTGCTTTGTTACATGAAGCACAGACATTGTATATTTTCTCAGACTCTTTTTCTTAGTTTTATAGGAATACAAACCTCTGACGAGTTGATAATAAATATCCTTAAATTACTGTGGTAATACAAAGAGAATATGCATACAATGCACATAATTAATTACAAATCTACAAAGCTGCCAATCTATGTTGTTCATGTCACTTGTATGCTGGAGCACTTCTGTGATTAGAAAAAAATAAGACTGAACCAGGCACCCAAAAATGATAATAACAGGGTATGCTGTTGGGTACTACTTTTTGATTAATGTGCAAAATTATTCAGTGTTCTTAAATGATTTTCCTTCAGTGCACTAGAAAGTTTCTGGAAAAATATAAATAAAAATAAATAGTGCCAATAATATTTCTAAATGTTCAAAATGTGTAGTGATGCCATAAAAATTTTATTAAATTATCCAAACAGGTGATTAAAAACTACATAGTAATAATCACGCAGTGACTACGAAATGGTAAAGAAAAATTGTTTCTTAGGATTTTATATATTACTTTTTAATTTTGTGTATTTAAGACAAAATAGAACTATTCATAAAAACAATGCCTGCTATTTACTACAGCGAGAGGCTGCAATGTTGCTTCTTAATCCATTATTTTGCTGAACTTCCATTTCTTAGACTGAAATATGTTTTCTTTATCTTTCAGCTATTTACAATGGAAATTTAGAAGGGATCTATATCAAATTTAAATTAACCATATTTAAAATTGTTCAGCTTTTCCATAGGGTTAGCAGTCATCTTTAGTACATTTGGATTAAAAGAAGTCTAATAGGATCTTTTCATATTGTTGCTTTAAAAAAGAGAAGAACTTCAGAAGTTAGAAGTTATCCAAAACCCATGAAAGAAGGTTTAATTCTCTCTTTCGTCATAGCAGGTGTACTTTTCCAAAGTGACAGTATTTCAGCATCTGATCTGTGGCGATAGCTATCTGCACTGCCTATAATTTTAAAAGAAAAATAGGTTTTGATCTGAATTTAGAAAACAAAATTCAAGTTTGACAATATTTGGTAGCAATGTGTAACCTTTCCATTATCGACATACTAATATACATAAGCAGACTTCAAATTCTCCAGATACATATTCCCCTTAAATGTATTTTCCCCTATTCTCTTCAGTAATTGTCTTCTTTTTTAATTGACGACTTGCCATGATTGATATATTTACATTTTCTCACTTGTGTCTGGGAGGGGAATTAAGGGTTGGGAGGTGGGCTGGATTCAAACCAAGGTCACACTTTGAGTTGTTTTTCATTTTGCAGCATCATTCCTTGCCATGGATAGATTGTTCCCTTCTAGCTCTGGAGTAGTGTGCCTCCTGCTAGGGATAGGAAGGACCTATTTAATCACTGTACCCAGCAAACTGATCCAGTGGAATTTTAAAGAGATTATGGGATTATTCCTGAAACTCTTGCATGCTGCGGGTGAGGTATAGTTACTAACTCAGATGACAACAGATCTTAGATCAGATCACACTTATGTGGATTCTGTAACCTGGACTCCCATGGAACTTCCTGGTTTTCCAAGGAGTTCAAGGAGATGAAATATCTTAAGACAGCAGTCTGCAACTTTCCAGCCTTGCAGACTGGTGAGGGAGGAAGAGGGAATGGTTCTGCACAAGAGGCAGGCGAGGATACAGGCGCAGCTCCTTTTGCGCAAGTGGCAGACACGCCTGCTGCTTGCACAAATGGAGCTGCGCATGCACCCTCACCTTCCAGCTGCACATGCAGATGAAACTGCATGCAGGCACGCTCACCCACTGCTTCCGGGGTCCAGTTCTGAATGGGCCACAGCCCGGTAGGGATCCCTTGTCTTAGGAGACACTTATAGTGCCATTCGAGGAAGATAGAGAAAATCTGATTGAGCATACATAAGATTGGGATTTTCCTGACAGTGGTAAGAGCAGCAAAATCGGCTCTTATTGCATCTGCAGAGAGCCAACTGGTAGTCCTGTTGCAGGTGACCAGATGCCTCCTTGGTAAGGAGAGGTTGTGATTGCTGTGAGGATTATTCTAGGCATCTGTTGGACAAAGTCTCTTGGATCTGTTTGAGCTGGGGTCTAGCTGGGCAGGTCCTGTGGAAGGGAGTGAGGCACATGAGCTGCAGTCTTGCCAGGTTATCTGAGGTGAATTTCACATACCTAGCCCTGAGACAGTAGACGGGGTCCTTGGAGCTGTAAGCTCTGCCACATGTGCTATAGATCCATGGCTCTCCTGACTAATCAAAGCCATCCAGGAAGTGGCATTTGGCTGGGTAAAAATGGTAGTAAATATTTGTGGGCCAGAGGGACTGATTCTGCCTGTTCTGAAGTGGCCAGTGTTCTGTTCCTCTCCCCCTAACAGTACTGCCCAATTTTCATCCAGTTTCCAACTTTTCTTTTTAAGGGAAGGTTGTTGAGAATTTTGGTACTTCCAAAATTCACTGGTACCCTATTGATGCCCTACCACTATTACATGAGCTGTATTGGCTTTGGTTTATTTGTTTCTTCTGTTAGATTATGTTAATAGGTTATAAGTTTTAAATTTTAATTCAGCTACATGTAATGCTTAGCTGGTCTAGTGGTTTGGTATATCTTGCCTACTATACTTGAAAATACATGTCACTTATTCAGTTTACTATACTGATGTAAAATACGTCAGTATAGTAAATCCAGAAAAAAAATATTTAAAAGTTCAATACACATCATGCTCTGGGTACTTTTCTTCAGCTGCATTTTGTGTAATCTTGAAAAGGCTTGTTGATCATAGATAATTCTATTCCAGTGTCCTGACAGAATATATGTTTGTATACAAAATGTGCTAGCAGGTTATGAATTTACTCACCTGATTTGAAACACGGTAATGTAAATGCTTCTTTGTATGTAGTCTGTGTGTACCAGTCAAAGACCTTCATCTTTGCATCTTGATAGTGAATATACTGGTGCAGAATTAAATAATCAAACTCATGCGGATATATAATTTCTTCTTTTTTTGGAGCTGGTGGTAGCTTAGTAAAAGGTCTAAATGAAAAGCATAAATAGTTCAGTGCTTGTCTAAAGAGTCAAGTTTGCCAAAATGTAGACTACTCATAAGAATAGCCCCATGTCCAAACTTTCGTCTAAGGATCTCAATGAAGTGGACTATGCCGCCAGTGCAGTAAAGCAGTATTATGTCTTCCAAATGAATACAGGTAATTCCCACCTCGGACCATATTTGGAACCAGAACTTCTTTTACCAAGTAAGGTGGTTGTTTAATGGATCACGGCTTATTTTTATGATCTTTTCTGCTATGGTTGTTAAGCAAATCACTGCATTATGTGAATTGTCCGGTTAAGCAAATCTGGCTTTTCCCATTGACCTTGCTTGTTGGAAGTTGGCTGGGAAGGTCTCAGATGGTGGGTTGCATGACTCCCAGATGCTGCAACCATAATAAATACTTTCTAGTTACCGAGTGCCCAAATATTGATCACATGACTGTGGGGATGCTGTGACAATCATAAATGAGATAATGGGTTGTAAGTCATTTTTGTAACAGGGAAAAAACCCAATTTTTTTACTTCAAAATCATTTTCTGAATTGAGACTGAAAAGGAAATTTGTAGAATGTTTTAGGTATGTCTTTAACAGTGATAATGAAGAATAATGAGGTTTCTTTTACCTTAATTGTCCTTCAGGAGGATACGCAATGTAAAGTCGTGCCAGCTGTCCAGGAAAGTAACCAATAACATCCTTTCCCTGATGAAAAATAGTTCTGACAGAACGAACGAACGAATGAATAAATGAATGAATGGGCATTTATATTTGAAATAGATTTTTCTAATTTGCATTACCCACTAAATTAATGGCAAAACATCCAACTATTAAATAAAATCTATCATAAATATGTCAAAAGCTGCACTATTTTTTTCTATGACTAACACAGAATGAAAATGCCTAAAAGAGCCATTGTGAGTCTCCTGTATCTACAGTGATCCAATTTGTGATAATTACTTCTATCGTGAAATAAGAAAAGAGCTATTTTTTCCTTAACCAAAGTGAATTGGGTAAAAACATACTTTTGATTGGCAAGTTTAAAAAGTGCTTCAAAGCCCAGAGAGCTTCATAGTTGAAAGGCAGGATAAAAAAAATGTCAATCTAAATAAATAAATCTGTCCTGCTTGTAAGATAAATGAAAGTTGTATTAATAAACAACATTTTAGAATACTTAATACTGATAATTATGATATTGTAATCTATGCTTCCTTTGTTTCTAGAACATCTAGACAAAATGGTTTTTGCAACAAATCACTGCAATTATAATTAATATGTAATTATTATTAATCAAAATAGGACTATATAGGTAGTCCTCGACTTACAACCATAATTGAGCCCAAAATTTCTGTTGCTCAGTGAGACATTTGTTAAGTGAGTTTTATCCATTTACGACCTTTCATGCCACAGTTGTTAAGTGAATCACTGCAGTTGTTAAATAGTAAGACGGTTGTTAAGTGAATCTGGCTTCCCCATTGACTTTGTCAGAAGGTCACAACAACTGTAATCCTGGGACACTGCAACTGTCATAAATATGAATCTGTTGCCAAGCAGCTGAATTTTGATCATGTGACTATGAGGATGCTGCAAGTGTCAAAAATAGTCATAAATCACTCTTTTCAGTGTTGTAACTTTGAATGGTCACTAAATGAACTGTTGTAAGTTGCGGACTACCTGTAATTAAACTTAAATATATGTCATATATTTTAGGTTACATATAAATGATTTCCAGTTCTTCCCTTGCATCTAGTTTTCTCTGATTCTCCTTTGGTGAATATTGAAAATACATATTTTTGTGGACCAATCTTCTATTCTGTAAAACTCTGCAGACGGTAGAATATAGTTTCTATCTACTGTATGAATATAAATTATCCACAACTCAGGAATATGGTTACTTCAACAGCAGTACTATTGCATCAAAATAAGTATGTTTAGGTTGCAGCTTGAAATGCTTATAATCATATTTACTTTACCCAACAGTATTTTGAAACTAAATTGAGCAATGGTGGCACAGTGGTTAGAATGCAGTAGTGCAGGCTAACTCTGCCACTGCCAGGAGTTCGATCCTGTCCAACTCAAAAGTCTGACTCCATTTTTCATCCTTCTGAGGTCGGTAAAATGAAGACCCAGATTGTTAGGGACAATATGCTGGCTCTGTAAATTACTTAGAGAGCATTGTAAAGCACTATGAAATGATATATGTCTTAAGTGCTATTGCTATTGCTTCTTTTCTGTCAGCAAGATAATTCCTGGCCTGGTAACAATCCTGCTGAAAAGGGATAGGGAGGAAATTCCTTTCCTGACTGAAACATCCAGTGCTTCATCTTCCCAGAGGTTTGCTTTAAACTTCCTGGACATAGCAAGTCATGGAATACTCTTCTTTTTAGAACTTATAGGACAATTCTAAAGAGAATGCAAACTGCTGATGTATTAAGCACAAGTTTATATATAAAGTTTATATAGGCTTCCATTCCAACTGCAAATCCTATTCTTGACTAATAAAAATATTAAATGTGCCCTTCTGCTCAGGAAAAGCAAAGCAAAGTAAGCTGGTGAATAGAAAATTTATGGCAGAAGAAGCTGGAAAAGAGGTACCAGCGAGCAATTTTTACCTTATTTTCTGGTCATGCCACCCTACAGCAGGTTTTTAAAATTTCAAATGTACCCACCAGTCTAAAACAATTATTTTGACTGATTATTAGGCCATTCTGATGCAGGTCACAATACAAATACGATAATGTTTGTAAAATATTTTGAGCACATTCAAAATATTCTGAAGTAGATTATATTCTGAAGTAGATTTTTAACCTACTATATCCCTTTCTATGATGCATGAAAAGTAGTCATTGGAGATTTGTAATTAGACTACTTCATTGTAATTAGTTTAATGTTACCTTTGGTAAAGTGGCTTAAATAGGCTCAAAATAATCATTCTGAGATCCTGGATCAACCTTGAGGGATTTAGTTTGTTTTTTATACTTTACCCTGGAATGGTCTCTGGTGCTGGATCTATAAACTGTCGTAATTTTATTGCTGCAACTTGTCCTGCCATAAGAATTCCTAGAGAAAAAAAATACATTATACCTACTGCTACTAAGTCAATATTTACTCAAAATATAAAATCAGAGTCTCATAATACTCATATAGAAGCCCACCCATAGATAAACCAACCCTCAAATTTTTAACCAAAATACTGAAAAAAACCACTACAATTTTCATTGTATTTTGGTTAAAAATTCTAGAGAAGGTTTATGTCTTACACTCTAGAATAACCTCATTGGGGAATATCTCAGCAAAATCAACAGGACAAAGTTTGTTAACAGATGGAAGCAGAGGAAAATTCCTAAGTGTTTCTTAGTATAAATATCCACAACAAATTATAACTTCTTTTCGTAATAGTACCAATAAAGGTGAACATTTGTGGCTCATGGTTGAAATGAAGTGTCCTTGATGCTCTCTGAGTTTGGTTGTTTATTTGCAGATGTTTCATTACCCAAACTAGATAACATCAATGAGTGCTAGATGATGTTATCTAGCACTGATGATATTACCTAGTTTGGGTAATGAAATGTTTGCAAGAGAGTTTGCAAGCTCAGAGAACACCTAGGACCCTTCATTTTGGAGTACTATCTGCACAAGCACTTTGCACCAAGTATTATAGAGCTGGCTATGTACTAGTGTTATTATTTTCATTACATTATTGGCACTGGAGAATATGATGAGGTATATCTTGGAAACCTCAAGAGAGCACAGCAGCAATTGGTTGACTTGGCCTTTGAATACAGTGCAACAAATCTGAGTTCTTTAAACAATATTACACAGTATGGTAATGCACAAGGCCTAACCAAGTGAAGTAAGCACATTTAAATAGTTGAAATGCCTCAAGTCCAAAGAACTGTCCAAAGAACTATGATATTTTAGGCCATTTAATTATTATAGATTCCTGCCAAATTTGGATACCCGTATACCTTTTGAACACTTTACTACAAATGGGGAGGGTATGGCAGTGGAAAAACAACCCTGCAAATAAGCTTCCACAGAAGCAAATTATAATACTAGGTATTGTGCTCAAACATTATACCCGTAATGTTACATCCGTAATGATCATCCAACTATAAATCCATTGCATGAATGTCTGGGAAAAAACATTACACTGAATCAAAACTCTTGCGTATTATAGCACAGAACAATGAATCAAATGCCAATGATACAATATTAGGCTGTTCTGTATGTTCTAATTGGAACTTTTCAAACCTAAGCTGAGAAGTGTACAGAACAAATAGCTGAAATAAGCTGAGAAATCTAGTGAAACATAATTTTTAATTTTCCATTGGACAAAGTGAATTAAAATAAACCACAGATGGGAGTGTAAGTGGACAACAAGAAGCTTAAAACAACAGCAGCAACAATAGGACCTTTTTATTATACTGTAGATATTGTTCCTGAAAACACTCAGAAGAACACATTGAAGAAAATAGGGATACTGAAAGAAGTGGTGACTGATATAGATGGAGACTCAGTTGTAATTCTTGAATTACCACCTAAGGCCAGTGGTGGGATTCAGCCAGTTCGCATCACTTCAGCAGAACCGGTAATTTTTTGTTGCCCAGGCCCAGAATGGACTTCCAGAAGCGGCATCCACATAGAGAACTGGTTGTTCACATATTTGAATCCCACCACTGCCTAAGGCACTTATCCCCAAAATACCCACATACTTGTTTGTGGTAATAAAGATTATTCCATTATCGTACAAAGCTAGTACAATGCCAAGATTTATAATGCTAGCAAAGGTGGAAGGAAAGAGAAGAAGAGAACAGGGGGAGCAAGATGGATGGACTCAGTTGCAACTGTTATGGGTTTACCATTTGGAAGGTCTGAAGGACCAGGTTGAGGAGCTATCATTACAGAGAAAATCTATCTGTGTGGTTATTAAGAATCAGCACTAACTTGATGGCATATAATAAAAAAAAGTTTGATGAGGAGTGGTATTTTGTACTGGCCTCTTTTTATTATGAAGTATTTAAACATACCTGTGATCCTATCTCAGTTATCTTGGTCTGTCTGCATATGTTACAATTCTCATTGGAATTAGTGCTGTTATAAATTTCAGTGAAGCAAGCAGCAGAAACCCCTACTCCTTATTCAAGCGCTTTTTATTTGACCAGTAGAAATGATACAGTAAACAGGCATTTGGAAAATTATGATAAATTATCTGTCAACCACATGGATAAATTATGCTTTGGTTATTCCATGACAAGAGCCACACTGGCAAAATATAAATCTAATATAGTGGTTCTCAACCTTTTTATAGCCGCGAAAGCCAATAGAATAAGAGGGAGTAGCAGAGCTAAGGAAAAGGGGAAAAAATGGCGGAAAAAATGGCGAATTGCGTTGTTTGGCGACCCCCGTGAAATGGTCGTTCTACCCCAAATGGGGTCGTGACCCACAGGTTGAGAACCGCTGATCTAATAGCTGAATGAGTTAGAGATTGAGCAGTAGATAATTCTATGCTTATGCCCTAACCTAAGTAAATAAAGTCACTCCCCTTTTTGTCTTTCAATAAACATCTACCTGACCTTTGCTTTGATTCACTTATTATGTTTATATACTACCATTCAATTACCATACTTCTCTGGATAGTTTACAGTAAAAATATTGTTGGAAGCTGTCTCCCAAAAAGCACTTGAAACACTGAATGCTAATTATAATTAATTTATCAAGTTATATACATTGCCATCTTAACAGCTGAATGATCACAATAAAGCTTACATGATAATATTGAATGGAATGCAACTATTGTCTACAAAATATTTCAAGCCTTGTTAGTCAACCTTAGAACATCTAGCAGGATAATATTCAATCTGACATCTCCGATCCAACACACACAAACCCTGAACTGTTGAGACCTGCTACATTTATCAACACTTTCATATTCATATTTTCATATACTTGCCAGACAGCTCTTTGTAATTTTCATAAATGAGCTTTCAGTTTTGCATTATAGCAAATATCAACATTTCTAAATTTAGCTCCTACCCTTTCCCTGTAAACTATAAATTTATTGATTGACCTTTATAGTCTACTTTGATATTTTATATGTTGTACATTCATATTCTAGTTACACATGTAAATGTCTTTCAGTACAAATTAAATTTCACAATCAAATAGGGGTGTTTGAACTTAAAGCTAGTGTTTATGAAACTGCGCCCACATTTCTACTTCATCAAAGCTTGATATTTATGTAAGTAGTTCTTTGAGGGTAGAAGGTGGTGTCCATTTAATCCTTTTTAGAATCGTCAAGGAATTAAAGAGGTTGCCTATTGTCCTTTTCTCCTTATATACCTTTAAATTCTGAGTCTGAAGTTTGGAAGATCCTCTGCAGAAGATTTGGAAAGTTGCAAGGAGGTTTTAGGATAGGCAAGGCTTTCTTTCTTTATTGGCATGAGTGGGTATCAATTTATACAATATTGCGTTTTGCTTATATTGGTTGTTTTCCCACTAGGTTAACAGAATGTGGATATACATACAATGTGTTCTAACTTAAGAGAAGAAAACCTTGTCCTTAATTTTCCAGCCTAACTCTAAATTTACATGCATATGTGCAAATAATGTTTAATGCCATTGGTGGACTGCATGTACTTTTCAGCTAATAGGATGTCACCAATAATATCTTGACTTGCAAGGTAGTTTCTGGACTAGAGACCCTAATATGCAAGCATAAGCATGTTGGAATAAAATCTGATTTTAGTTGTGCTTGCAGCATACTAGCTATAGTGTATTCCAACTGATTGGTATTGGTAATCAGGAAATGCTGCATCTGACATGGGCATGATTGAGGCTGGCAATCTAATCTATACTTTCCTAATCAATAAAAAAAACAATCACCCCCCCCCTCCTTTCCAGGCATCGGATAGTCCCTGAGACTATTCAAAGGACTCTTGGGGAGTTTTTCCGAAACTTTGGTGGGCAGTCTTGTGGAGCACTTGGTTGACTAAGGGAATTCAAGGTCAACATCAGTTCTCAACAAGATTGCTTCTGTAATAGTATTTGAAAATGATCTTGGGAGATAGGACCTAGGCCTACAGCCTGGGCAACTGTCTGCTAAGAGGCAGCTCAGTCTGCAGGTGGGGTAAAGGCATGGGGATCATTTCAGAATGGATCTTTCTTAGTTTTTCAAAGACTAAAAAAAGAGAAGAAGCAAAAAAGAGGAGGAGCAGAGGACTAATCAAAGAGAGAAGCAACCTAATCAAAGAGAGAAGCAACCTAGATCTAAGGAGAAATTTCCTGACAGAACAATTAATCAGTGGAACAACCTGCCTCCAGAAGTTGTGAATGCACCAACACCAGAAGTTTTTAAGAAGAGACTGGACAACCATTTATCTGAAATATTATAGGCCGTGGTGGTGAACCTATAGCACGCGTGCCACAGGTGGCACGCAGAGCCCTTTCTGTGGGCACACGCGCTATTGCCCCAATCCTAGTCCTTCAGCTGGGTTTTATAAAACCTTTTTGCTCTAGGCCTCCACTGCCGTGTGCAAAAAAAAAAGGTTCAATCAATCAATTTCAACTTCTCACAGGAAAAAAAAAGATTTCACAAAGTTGGAATTGATTGATTGAACTTTTTAGTCCCACCCGGTCTGCCATTACCACCGCAACCATGCCCACCCAATGGGTCACGCACATCCAGCACCTGATGATAGATAAGTGGGTTTTGGGTTGCAGTTTGGCACTCGGTCTCTAAAAAGTTTGCCATCACTGGTATAGGGTTTTCTGCCTGAGCAGGGGATTGGACTAGAAGATCTCCAAGGTCCCTTCCAATGCTGCTATTACTACTATTACTACTATTACTACTGCTACTACTACTATTATTATTATTATTATTTGAGAAATACTTTCAATCTTAGAAAATTCAGTTAACGTAAGCTTACAATAAAATTCATTTTTAATTCTGGGTGTGCTTTTTGTCTGGACTACCTTGCAAGACAGACATCAGAGTTGCAAGACTGAAAATGACAAAATGGCAGTCCTGACCCAGTGCCTGGACATGGTTAAGGTCTGGATGGGGAGGATCATAGGCTGAACCTGTGAAGAAATGTGGGTCTGACTCAAAAGAGGAGGAGAGGAATGCTGAGCTATTACAAAAAGGATATCTGAATCCTGGAAAAATAGAAAGCAAGAAAAAGAAAATCAAACAACTCTGTGATAATTGCAAGTTGACATAGAGAGAGAGAGAGAGACTTTGACAGGCAATATTTTATTATAATATGCTAACCACATTGGAGTATATTTCTAATTTCTTAGTAATATCTGTTTATTGACCTTGCTTCAGTGGTGGGATTCAGCCGGTTTGCACCACTGCGGCAGGACCGGTAGCTAATTTTTTGTTGCCCAGGCCAAGAATGGACGTCTGGAAGCAGCATCCACACAGAGAACCGGTTGTTCACATATTTGAATCCCACTGTCACCCCGTCTTTGGCACCCACTCCAATAAAAGAAGCACCTCGCCAGGAACGGAGAACACCCAGTTTATTATGCACGAACAAACGGAATAAAGTCTGCGCGGCTGGAGGAGACCGCGGACGCATTACCAGACATTGTTAGGAACTACTGCCTTGCTTACCTTGAAGGGCTGACTTAGCCTTAAGAAAGACAAAATGGCTATAGATTCAAAGCTGTTCTGGATCTAAAGATGATGGCTGTAGATGCAGTTGTACTCCTCCATGGGAGCTAGCTTGGAATCTGGGACTTCTCCCAGAACTGGAGGACCTGCTGAAAACAAAGTGGTGGCCATCACCAGGAGAACCTTTGTACAGACCCTTGTGGCTCAACTGGGTTCCTTCCTGGATCAGGAGTTGTTATGCAGAATCACCTGTGACCTTGTTACTTCAGGGTTCAATTGTTACAACTCAGTTTAGATGGGGATGCTCTTCAAAGCTGCTCAGAAACTTATACTAATGTTTTAATGTTTCACTTCCTTGTTTGCTTCTCAAAGCCATTTTGGAATGTAATAGCATAGAATCTAAAAAACACAGTTTAATTGACCAAAAACCTGATGGGTAGGGGTAACCAATAATGGGCAAATCTAGTGTGATGAGTATGCCATGTGGTAGTCTGTGACTTGAAATATAAGAGAAGTAATGGTAAGCAGCATACATTAACAGTGTTTGTGAAAATAAGAAAAGAGGAAGAATGTCATACAACTGAATGTAAGTTGTTTGGTCTTCTGTAGAGGAGTTGAAGAATACATGAAAGAAAGTGAATGTGGACCTTATTGTAAATGAGAGTGAACATGGATAACACAAAATAGGACTTTTTATCATTATGGTTGTTGTGGATATATGTGAATCCATTGGTTGGTGATAGCTGCTGGTTATATTCCAATGAATGGTGATAATGGAAAAACCAGAGATGAGTTTTGGGAAACATTTTACAATAATCTGAATAAATGGACTACAAAGGAAAAAAGTGTTCTGTATGGTATGGCTGAATAAAATACAATGAGAGTAGGGGCTATTTGGATCCAAAATGAATGAGATTGGTAATTGGTAAATATTTACTTGGAGAAAATTTGTTTGTTTCAGATTCCAGGTTTTGAAATATGGTACAAAGACTGAATAGAAATCTAAAAGTATATTCTTCTTACGAGTGGCAGTAACAGCTATTTTGAGAAGACAATGAGAAACCATTTCCTTATTACTGCCAAGAAAATGACATGGATCTGTCCATGTAGTCACTAGGAACCAAATTTGACTTGAGGGAGTTTTTAACTTTAAATTTCAGATGTCCCATTGTTCCCCTAGGAAATCAAAGATCAAGAACTTGTACCAGAGTCCCTTTGATGCAGTTAAGGCTTTGCATCTGTTCTGTATAAACTATAATTAAAATACTAGATTTATTCAAGCCTTAATTAAAGTGCTAGATAGTCCTACGTATAGGGGATTTTTTTTTTAGAAAAAGTATTGAAGATGCCAACTATGGATTCTAGGGGCATTTGAAACCAACAGATTGTCATTTACTTAAATTCAAAGGTAAAATTTGACAATTAAATATTGCAATTTCTATACAAATTGTTAATTCTGCATTCCACCATCACCTCCATCTTCCAACTGTGATAAAGCACAGATTCCAATAGGAGCAGATTGTATGTTCAGTAGATACAATGGCTAGATAGGAGGGAGTTTAGAAGTTAACGCAGCTGGACAGTGGTAGATTATAGTTATAACCTTTATCCAAAAGATGCTTTTTCATGAGGCAACTGGATTTTCTTGTTTTTCTTTGAAGACGTTTTGCTTCTCATCCAAGAAGCTTCTTCAGCTCTGACTGGATGGTGGAGAATGGAAAGATTTATACTCCTTGCAGGCAATGGTCCTTTCTGTCCAAAATGTGGACTTTGCTGTCTTCGAAAGTGGCCTTTGTCTTTTAATGCAGATGGACTGCTGACTCTTATCCTGATGGGTTTGTTCTCCTATGTTGTACCATGCGTTTATAAAGTTGTTGTTTCATTTCCCCAATGCACAGATCTGCACGAGGCTCACTGCATTGTACTGCATATACCAGGTTGCTCAGTTTGTGTCTGGGTGTTTTATCCTTGGGGTGGACAAGCCTCTGCCTTAGTGTATTCTTGAGTTTGAAGTGTGCACGTATGTTGTGTTGGTTGAAGAACCTCCTGAACCTCCTGAGCTTTTCTGATATTCCTGCAATATATGGAATGACTACTCACTCTTTCAAAGACAGAAAAGTCCATATTTTGGACAGAGAGGACCGCTGGTTTAAAAGAGGGGTCAAAGAGGCCATTTATGTCAAAATTGAACAGCCCTCTCTCAACAGAGGAGGGATCCAACGTCATCTATCTCCAGTCTACAATACAATCCTTTCAACTGTTCCAAGAAGGCTCCACATCCATTTGCACTATTCAGGTGACCCTGAAGACACAGATAAGCCTCCAGGTAGCTTTAACAACTCGCTAAAAGAATGCAAATGAACAGCTGTCTGCAGAAGCATAAATCTTTCAGCCAGAGCTGAAGAAGTTTCTTGGATGAGAAGCGAAACGTCTTCAAAGAAAAACAAGAAAGTCCAGTTGCCTCGTGAAAAAGCATCTTTTGGATAACTATGACCTGGATGACTGAGAATCTCCATAGACATTTAGTTATAACCTTTAATTATTTAAATCTGGTCATAACTTCTCTTGCCCATTTCATTTCATTCATCATTTCATTTTCTTCATGATACTGCTATGACTATCAAATATTTCACTGGTTATATCATGAAATGAGGGTGTTATTAAATATTGGCTTAGGGAGACATCTTCTATTACAAGTTACCACTGGGTGCACAAGCTACTATTTTGCTAAAGAGTTGCCACAGTTTGAATGCTATGATGAATTGCTTGGAGAAAAGCCTTCAGTTATGTGAGGCATAGTTCTGAATAGACACATAAAAAACTGCACATTGACATTGATTTCCATCTTTGTAACTACAATGCTTCAGAATCTTGAGTTATGTTTTTTCCTTCTCCTTTCATTGCAGTTCCTACCATTTACATGGGACTAAAAAGAGTTAACTAATCTAAGTTTCAGTATTGAAAGTCGGTGAGGGAGAGAAGAACTCTTTCCCATGTGTTTGCCCCAGAGGTTTAGTCCTTGACAGAATTAAGCAACGCGTGAGGAGAGAGAAGCTTGTTCAAAGGATGTTGGAAACAAAACTACTCATGTCAGCTTGCTGAGGACAGACTCATTGTCCTAAAATAATCCCCTCTGTGCTGATTCACTTCTATTATACAACTGGTAATACTACTGCCAATAAAAATGCTTAAAGAAAGATGCTGACAAATGAAACATCTTTTCCAGTTTAATTTGTAAGAGAGGATTTCTCACATTGTCCTTAAAATAGTTTATATTTTATTTTATTTTTTGTCAGATCTACAAAGACTTAGACATTATATCTTTTCAACAACAAGTCAAATTCTGGGATATGGAAGAAAGAACTGTCCATGGAAAGAACTGGATACATGTCCTCTAACACTAAAGATGAAAGCAAAGGATATGGAATGGCTTTCCCAACCTGGAAATACTTTTATTTGGTTGGACAAGGCTCTCAGACAAACTTCAGTTTTGATATCTATTGGTTTCTTAGTAATTAACGACTAAGTTCCTACAACTTAGCTAAGAATATATCTAGCTAGACCCATACATATAATTTTCTAAAGAATTATTTCTGGATTCTAAACTAGACTGGATATAAATATGTACTTACCTGCTCTGTTTTAGCTTTATATAGCTAATTATATAGTTATCTAACATTATTATGGGTTGCTTGAATGAGCACCTTAGAAATGGAAAAAATGTGAATCTAATGGAAAATACCCATGTCAACTGCTTACCTTGACTAGAAAGAAATAGTAACTTTGTCTATATCCATAAAAGCAAGCTGCACATTGCATTGTGATGCGGGTGGAATTGTGATGCGAAGTGTTTTAGAAATCCATCTAGGAATAATCAGGGATTACTGGGAAGAAGTTCTGAGGGCTCCTACAGTTACAGATCTGTGGGATACTGACAGGATGTTTTGGCTCTGAAGAAGACTGGTAATCAACAACACATCTTAAGGAATCTCTCATTCCACTTGCAGCTTTTACAGAGAAAGCTCTGTCACCTGCGATTTTTCCAAATATATTTTCTCTCTTTCTCCCATCACAACTTAAAATTTTCCTGTCAATTTTCCTGGCTTGCATGAATTCAATCTTTGTAGGTACAGATACATCACCACGTTTGAATATCTTTTCCAAGATCTTCATTGCTACTCTATCAAATGTTAGTCTGCAGCGTATTTCCTAACTCTTTGTTCCTTTACTATTGATGGTTTAACCTAAAAGACAGAAGCTATCGTGTTAATATCTTCCTTGTCAAGAAGTTATCACTGAATTGAATGTCACTTATCATTGGTAAATAACTTTTGGGGGGAATCCTTAGAATTCTGCGTTGATTCCTGGCATCTACCTGGATTAGTTCCTGCAGTTTTCTTGGCAAGGTTTTTTAGAATGTTGTCCTTGTCTTCTTCCTAGGGTTGAGAGAGGGATTGGCCCAAAGTCACCCAACTGATTTTTGTGTCTCAAGCAGGACTAGAACTTTCTAGTTTCTACCCCAATATACCAGTGGCTCTAAATAGCTATAGAATTGTAGTTTAAATTGGCATGATAGACAAATATCTATTTTGTTCTCCAATAAAAGAATGAGAATGCAACAAATTTGTCACTTAAATGTCACAAATAATTCCTTGCTATGACACTTTTTCCTTAATTTAGTTCAAATATTATTGTTGCTTTCTTTTCAGTGCTCTATTCAATGCTTTCTCTTCAGTACTCAATCAGCCAACCTTATTATTAGACTTGTAGAAAATCCAAGAAAGCATTAAAAATTTCATGAGATCCTTTGGCCCTATTTTTGCCTAATGGAGTAACACTGGAAAGATCACCTGGAATTAACAAAACCTTTATCCCCTTGGTGCTATATTTCAGTGACAAGGTCCTAAATCTCAAAAGTTCACAATTTTCAGGTGATGAATAGTGGCTTTCATTTTGAGGGCAGAAGGTTCTTGTTGCCCAGAAGTTCAGCCATTCAGTGATCTTCAAATGCTATTTACTTGATAAAAAGCAATTTAGGCCATCAATCTTTGGGGAAGGACAAGACTCAGAACAATATATGAACAGTAATCTCAGGAAGCAATTTTTAAAAAGAAAGAAAGAAATGGTGTGTTTTATTCCCTTCCTGACTTACACTTTTCTAACGTAAACGTGTCATCTAGTGGCCTTACTAGCCTTTGGGAGTTTTGCCTAGCTGCTGATTCTGTAAACTGCTTAGAGCAGGGGTCCCCAAACCCCAGACTGTGGCCCAACACTGAGCCATTTGGAACCAGGCCGCTGAAGTGGCAGGCGAACCTGGACATCCTCACTTGCATGTGCGCACACTCCATTTGCATGAGTGGCAGACACATGTGCTCCCCGATCATGCAAATGGAGCTGAACGCACAAACATATTTGTCTGCCACTCACATGGAACCATCCCCTTCCCCCTGCTGGGTCCGCAAAACTGGAAATGTTGGGGAACTTTGGCTTAGAAGTTCTAGAAGTTGTAAAGCACTATGAAGTGTTATAAAAGTCTAAGTGCTATATTCCAGACACATTTTAGATCCTTACATGAACTAATTCTCTCTATTTACCATCTATTGTTATAATAATACTCCCTCACTACCTTCACTCCAATGTTATAATCAGTGATTTGCTGACACAACCATTTGCTTTGTTCTTCTGAGTATGTCTGTGCTGGCATAACACATTTTAGAGTTAAGTTGTAAAAGTGCAATTCCGCAATAAAAAGCAGTGGGGCAGTAGTCCCATTGGCATTGATGGAATTTTGCAAATTTTAATAGAAAGCATACTTCATCCTTTCAATTTTATGCTAAAGGCTATACAGTATAGTAAAGATGCCGATAATAGCAATGCCAAAAGTCAATATGTCTAAGAAAAAACATGGTGTCTTTGTTCTCCACAGTTATACACAACTTTCACTTATACATAAACTTGCTGTGAAACTGATGTGACTTTTAAATGAAGTATAGCATATATTAGAATCCAGTAAGTAAGCATTAGTCGCGATGTTTGTATGAGGAGGACACTACACCACACACACACACACACACACACACACACACACAGAGAGAGAGAGAGAGAGAGAGAGCATTCTATATGCAAACCTGTACTATATTTCATTCAAACTAAACTTTTACTATAACAGTAACAGAATGATGCTTCTCATGTGATGAATGTGTGTATGAAAGGGTCCAATTTTTCCATCTAATAAATATTATCTTTGATTGTCTGAATGACTCTTGTGTAAATGAACATTTTGAATTATCAAGCTGACTGGAAAGGTTGAATTGTGAGAAACAGTGGCCAAAAGAGGTGGCAGAAAGCAATTTTCCATTCTAGGAGCTCAAACTTTACAAACAGCAGAAGAATCTATTGAATGGAATGATCAGTGATGTGCAGCCTAAAATTAAACAAGGATTATTAAAAGTTGGATAGAAATAACTGATTAGGAGTAGAAATTTAGGACATAAATTCCATACCAGAATGTTGCTCTATAAACTTCTTGAAACCAATTTAAGTGCACTTTTAAAAAAAGAATTTAAGTTATGCTTGCCAAGAGTGGAGAAAGGGAGACCTCTTTTGGTAAAGTTGAATAATTCACCAAAATATTTGTAGACAGAAGCATTTGTATGTTTATTGCCTGTTCCATTGCTTATAACAGCGGTTCTCAACCTGTGGGTCGCGATCCCATTTGGGGTCGAATGACCATTTCACGGGGGTCGCCAAACAACGTAGTCCGCCATTTTTTCCCTCTTTTCCTTAGCTGTGCTACTCCCTTTTATTCTATTGGCTTTTGAAAGCCAATAGAATAGATTCTCTTGAATAGAGTCTAATTCTATTGGCTTTCAAAAGCCAATAGGAATTGTCCAGGCTGTCTCTGCCCTGCTGAGCCCGCCAAAAGCCCCAGTCTGCAAGTCCTCAACTTACAACTGGTTGGGGTCGCGGTATTAAAAAGGTTGAGAACCACTGGCTTATAAAGTAGTGTAAATTGTTTCCTCAGCTTTGTTCTGAGTTAGCCAGTTAGCCAGTTATGTAATGAAAGTATTCAATGGATCAAGACAAAACTAAATTCATTTCATTTACATTTAAATGTTATTCAAATTAAAGGTAGGTATGAACCCATCGTTCATAATACTATTTAATTATGTTTTTCTTCTATAAATGAACCATTATAATTTGATGGCATGCTCTGAAGGTCTCTAGAGCCCCACCTTATTCTAAAGACACAGTTTTGAATCTCTGGTTTTTGGCTACCAGCGCTTTAGTATTTGCCCTAAAAATTTGACTTCTCTACTTCTCTTTTGGAGAAGCAGTAGGTGGATATTTCCCACTCAGCAATCTGCTGACAAGATCCTTTGCTACTTTTGAAGGATGAACAGTGCTATTTCCTGTATCATCTCTGGGAACAGCTTCTGCATGATAATGTGTATAGAACAGCTGTTCTTGGTGTATGTTGTGGTGGTACAGTGGTTAGAATGCAGTATTGTAGATTACTTCTGCTGATCTGCTGGCTGCAGTTTGCCACTTCGAGTCTCACCAGATCAAGTTGATTCAGCCTTCCATCCTTCTGAAGTTGATAAAACGAGGATCCAGTTTGTTGGGGGCAATATGCTGACTCTGTAACCACTTAGAGAGGGCAGTAAACCACTGTGAAGTGGTATATAAGTCTAAGTGCTATTGCTAAGTGCTATTGCTATATATCTGGTAATTGCTACACAATTACCAGATATATGAAGTGCTGCCAAGGACTCCCCAGCTTTGGCTAAATTGAAAGATTGTAAACTGACATATTATAGGAATTTGTTGTATTACATACTTGAATACTTCAACTTGATGATCATTTGGATGATGTGAAAATGTGATGTATTCTCTAAGAGAGAGAGAAAAAAGTCTATACCAGTGATGGCGAACCTTTTAGAAACCAAGTGCCCAAAAACTGGCCCCGCTCCTGCTCCACCCCCTGCCTCGCCCCCACCCCGCCTGCCCGCAGGACCACTCAGGGCCTCCGCCTCCAGGGCCTGTCGCAGATTGCCCAGGCAACCCAGCAGCGCCACAGCAGTTACGCCCTCTGCCTGTGCCCTGCAGCATCAACTGTGCATGATGGGGTGTGAGGGCAGAGTCTTGTCTACGCTGCCTGGCTGCCATTTTCTTGGCTGCGCTGTTCCGCATAGGCCATGCTCGGGGGCGACTCTCCTCCATGGGAGCTGCTGGTGAGGAGGGGGTCATGGGAGGAGGCAAGGCTGGGGCAATGACACGTGTGCCCACAGAGAGGGCTCTGAGTGCTGCCTCTGGCACACGTGCCATAGGTTCACCATCACTGGTCTATACAAACATATACCAGGGAAAACTTGTGTATATTAGTAAAACCAGCAATCTATGAGGGGATGTTAATTGCAAAATTGCCTTTGGAGAAAGCATCTGCAAAAGAATGTTTGGAGAAATGTAACCTTTGAAAGACAGGCAGTTTGGAAAAAGTGAGAATCTGACAGATTCATCAATTTTTCATTAAATGAACATGTTAAAATGTAGTGCACATGCAAAAGTTATTTTTTTCAAAAATTGCTAATCTATCACCCATGGATGAAGACTTCCCATTATCCAACTGAAACTCTGGTGTTGTTGAATCTTGTGTGGATTATTGCACATCATACAGTTTTCTAGGGGCAATCACTCTTCTGAGAGGAGAACTGATGCTTTTTAGTGAAGTACGTTAGTCAAAGAAGTGCTACCATATTTCTTCTGACTATTTTACCCCTTTGAGAAAATCCCTTGAAAGCAACAAGAACTAGTACTAAGGATACACTGAACATGGCCTATGGGATTTATTTTGATGAAAATCATAATGAATGTCACAGTCCAGTAAACAGATGTAGGACCATAATAGTGACTGATGACAGAGTAAAATGGTGGCTCAGAGAATAAAGCCAATGATTTGGTGTAACCCAACAGTCATATATATTGCGTGTACTTGAATATGCTCAAAATATGAGTTTCTATGGAACATGAAACTTTATAAATGGCAAGGAATCCTATGTAGAGACATGTGGAAAAACAAGCATTTATTTCTAAATTTTGGTAGGGAAAGAATAACTGAGAAAGAAAGAAATATCTAATCTAATAAAGGAGAATATTTCTAGCTCAGGGTTGACATGAGGGGTCCTTGGTGCTCTCTGAGCTTGCTTGTTTTCTTGTAGATGTTTCATTACTCAAACTAGGTAACATCATTAGTGCTAGCACTGTCCTAGTTTGGGTAATGAAACATCTACAAGAAAACAAGCAAGCTCAGAGAGGACCCCTCAAATATCTAATCTTTAAAACAACAGCAACAACAAATTTTGCTGTTGAATATTAAATTATTGGCTATGAGAAATATTTACTTATCTAAAGTACTTTTCTCAGACTTCTCTCAATAGTTCTTATCTACTTTCTACCCAGGTTGGACACAGCCACAAAAGTGGTTTGTGAACATCCTACTGAAAACAGAAAGAAAGAAATGTACTGTTGTTTCACCACCAGATGGTGCAACAACTTCAGAGATAGCAAATGCAACGTTGTCTCCAGAAGCAATAGATCGCTGTAGTCAACTGTTTTTGAACCAGAGTGACTGCTGAAGCTTTTGTTTCTTTGTTTTTTAAAAAACAAAACAAGTTCAATGAAGCAAACCCAACTCTCTGTTTAATTTGTCCAGCTCAATTCTGGCTGGAACAAATGTGAAGAAATGAAGTCGCTTCAGAAGACTGAAAACAGTGTGGTTATTGTTGGGTTTGGCTCTGTTTGCCAATAAACATCAAAACATACTTTGGAGCATGGAGTATTACTGTCATAGAGAACTTTTGTTCCATGTTTTTTCTGGTGAGCTTCCAGATCTAAGCCATGTTGGCATTTGAATGTAGGCAGACAGAAGCATTTCATTCCGTTCTCATTGGCCCAAAAGGCAGCACAGTGTGTTCAGTTCTGATCTGACAGCCGATCATATCAACTGTCAAAGTGTTACTTCATCATGCAGAGGGCCATGATCAAGGAGCTTAAGATAAATCTGTAGAGCTTGGCAAATGCAAAAAAAAAAAAATGTAAATGAATGTAGTTGCTTTTTTTTTAACGGCATACAATAGGAATAAAAGGAAGATAAAATTGCCTCTAAATTTGATCAGTACACTTTGCAAATTTAGGAATGTATAGGAATGCATTTATACATTACAACTTGACGATGTAAATCAAATAAAATAAATATATGATTAACCTGTTCTTCCAATTCAGTGTTCCACAATGTTTTTCATTTTATTTAAAAAAAGGAAATATATCTCAGTGATAACATAGTAGAGTATATTATTTATCTGGGAAGGAACATGATCAATAATGATAATAAAGGAGGGGACTAAAAATTATCTCATAAATATAATGTTGACACACAATGTATACCGTAACCCACTGCTGCAAATCAGGCATAGATTTTTCCTTCTAATTTTCAATGCTTTTGGTTGTTACCTAAGCAAAGGAGTCCACAATTTTTGATCTCTCCCTAAATTTAAATGTGAACTTATATATCCTCAAAAATTTATCTAGCGTTCTGCTCTCCAGATGTATTGAACTTCAAGTTTTATAATTCCTCAAGGCCCCGTTGACTGAGCATTATGGGGGGTCAGTTCCAATACTTCTGGAGGATAATTTAGTTCAGACAAGTTGTTTTTATATATAATCATCCAAAATGTAATTTGCATCAGTATTTATGTATTTTATCTTTACAACAATGAAATCCCTTTCTGAAGTGCAAATCTGATATTTGTAGAATGATACCCTACAGATCATAGAAGGTGATGGGGAAGTTGGAATGTCCCCTATGACAAAGGTATATGTGTCTGAAAAGGAACTTGTGCATGACACCTCTTCCTAAGGGAATGCTGAGATCACTTTCTAAACATGCTAATCGGCTTACAATGTAGAAACCTGCAGTTGTGCATCAAACCTGCTGAAAAATGTGCAAAGACACCACAAGAGCCACTGAATATTTAAGCCAAACTCTCAGAGACTGGGAGTATTTATTGTATACTCCTGGCCAACCGATCCTATGATTCAGGATTCTATATCTGATCTGCAAAAGAACCAACTTGAGAGCTGTTCTAGCGGCACAACAGGCATCAGTCAAAACATTGGGGATTGAACGAGACCTTTGCTTGTGCACTTGTGCTGCAACTGTCACGAGCACTCCTAGGTACTTCAGGGTTGGCGTTTCCACTTCAAGAAACCAGGATGGAGAGGCACTCACCAGTGTTGGCCAGGAATAAAGATATGTGGCTGGACATTGCTCAGAAGCCCAACACAATTTAGTAAGCAAAAGTGAACTTGAATGGGCGTATCAGAAACCCATGAAAAGGGGGTAGAGTTGTAACCAGTATTGCATTGCTCATATGTCACAGAATAATTAGATTCAATACTTTCCAAATGAAACCATTGCATTCATAGATTCACAATGGGTAGAGATTCCAAGTTAAAATGTAGCAATTGATAGCTAGGTTGTAGCAACAGATTTTAAAAAATTAAATAGTGTTGGAACAGGTTAGAGCTTGAATGGGAGCCCAGCCCTATAAATTAGACAGGAAAACAATCTCAGAGGAAAGCAATGGCAAACCATTTCCAGACTTCTATGAAAATTACTATGAAGTCCATGAAGTCAACAGAAACTGAGTTTAAATCAAGGAAAGCTTTACTTTTACTTTGAATTTTATATTGCACTTGCCCAACTCAGGCAATGACGTGAAGATGAAAAAAGTAGTCCAGAAAGATCCATAATAGAACAATGACAAATTACTGTCAAGTTCAGGCAGGCACATCCTGCAACTCCAAGTAGCCTTATAAATAATTGGCTGCCGTACCCAGAGATCTTCCAAATGGAGCCACCAAATTGTACTTACTAATTTGGCAGAAGAAAACATATCGCCAACTCACCTTGTTGCCTTGAACATTTGAACACCTCTGCTCCAGAATATGCAAAATTTTAGGACACATGAGAGACAGAATTAAGAAACATTTGAAATACTGAATTGAATATCAAACTCTGAGAATGGGGCTGTCAAGAAAATTCAGTACATATTCTATTCTCAAAGAGGGTTTTTCTCAAAAAAAAAAAGAAAAAGAAAAAAGAAAAAAAAGGAAAGATTTTTAAATAGATGTTTTCAAAAAGCTTAAATTGTTTAAAATTCTAATCCCACAGGGATTTATAATACTATGGTTTTTTTTTATACCCATAGGACAGAAGCGTAAAACTAAATCAGTTAGCACCCAGAATAAATTCTGCCCTACATTTTACAAAATACACAATGCAAACATATGCCCAGGAAATCAAAAAGCAGAATCTAGGAAGTTTTAATGATAACTTTTCTTCAATTAATGTTCTTCAGATGAAATGGAACGAAACGTGCCATCCTGTGAGAAATCTAGGTCTTATGGTTCCAATAGGTTGAGAAGATAATAAAGAAGTAATAAAACCTTTGGAGGAAGAGAAACAAATTCTGGCAAAACAAATATAAAATGTGATAGTAGTCTCATTAGGAAAAAAATGGAGAAGGAGAAGGAGAAGAAAAGGGAGAAAGAGAGCAACCTGAAGACTTTGCAGACTGTCTTGTCCTCTTATGAAAGAGAATGTAAAACAAGCAAAACATTTGTCCATTTCACCCTTTCTTCTTTTTCCTGAAGAAGGGTGGAGCTACCAGATATGGGTTACACAAATCCAGACGATCACTCGATGGAACCAAAGTCTTGGATGTTTTCTGTGTCTCTTTGCACTCATCTAGCAATCATTTAGATTTGTGCAGCCTAGATATTGGGGAAAGCACTGTGATGCGAAACAGCAGTATGCACAGTAAGTGCACTTTTAGATGATTGCCTAAGGGATCTGAAAAGGGATCAAGAGATGAATGAAATCACGGGACCCTTGAGTTATAAGTTGGCCAGCTGTAATATAAATGGATTTAGAACTAAAAGCCTGGCACTGAGGTTGGAAGAGAAGTATTACACTCATCTCTGCTGAAGTGGCCAAGATCACTGAGATATTACATGCCTTGACTCACAGGAAGATCGCAATGGCAACAGGAAGACCAACCAGGCCCCATCAATCAGCCAGCAAGGGAGGAGCAGGAAGTAGTTTTCTTGTGCCAGAAAAAACATTCAATTGCAAGTTGCTTTGGGAAACGGCAAACTGCAGGAAAAGGCACAGCAGAAAACCCAGGGTATAGTCAGGAGATTAAACACTTGTGTGAGGTTTGGATATCTGTTTGTGCCTGGTTTGTTAAGCAACTTCAGGGATAATTTGATTGAGAAGAAGCTACAATAGCAAGCAAGCAAGAGGGTTGAACTGAAAAATAGCTTTTCTTTTTTTACCGGCTGTATCTATGTTTTTAAATAATATTCACTTCTCCACCCCATGCTTTGGAATGCCTTTCATGTTAATGGGTTTGTGCTTTTCTGCATAAGCAACAAAAGAACATGATTTAAATATTCATATCAATAAAATAAAATAAAATAATAAAATACAAATGTTTGATACAAGAGCTGAGCAATAGGTCGACTCTTTTCATACTTATTCTTCAGGTGACCGACTTCCTTCATGTTACCAGTACTGTTGCAATGTTTTTGGTACAATCATGGTGAGATTAATTTTCACTTTTATATTAGAAACTCCAAATCTTTGGAATTAAGAACTTCTAATATTGATTTCTCGATTGTAGGTGTAAATTATACTCTGCGTGACAATATCCAATGAAGCTTCAGGTACAAAGATAACTGATGCCAAGATGAGGCTCCAGACTTTCTAAACTTCAGGAAAAATATGTGTAAATAAATAATATACAGTTTTAAAAGATCAGATAGAGAAATTAAGGAGCAATGGAAGAGTAAAAAAAGGAGCAGTCGATAGGCTAGTTAGGAGTGGAGAAGGAAGGTGATTATTAATCTTTGAAACTTCAAGGAAGAAAAGTAACAGTGGACAATATTGTAATATATTCCTAAATGAAATCTAGGAAAAATATGAACTAAGAAATACTACTTGACAAACACTATTTGTTATCTTTATGAGGTTTTTTTAGTTTACAATTCACTTACCGAATTAGATGCTCACATTGCTAATATTGTAATAATAAACTAGTCAGCTTGATTTCATCATCTTTTGTGCAGTTGGATAATTGTATGCAGGAGGGAACAGCAGGATACAATAACTTGTGTCAAGAGGGCAGATTTGCCTGCAGGAGCTACCCAAAGTAGCTACGATATTTTCCTTTGCCTGAATCAAAACCTCCAACTGAGTATGGCTAACGTAACTCAGCTGCCCAGCCATAGAGCAATAGTTTTGTAAGATATTCATTACTAATTCTGAGCAGACATACACTGCTTGGCGTAATGTAGAACAGGCTTTTATAGAACTAGCACATCTATCAGTACCACAATTGCCACATTATCAACAAAATGTGAACAAAGAAACACGATGAGATGAAAAGAGAGGAAGAAATCAATTAGTAGGGAAATGTGATTTTTACAATTCTGTTATGGCTTTCCACACACATGCACACACACTCTTCCAATCCATCCAGAATAAAGCAACTGGCAGCAGCATTTGATATGGATTGCAGATGGATCATGTGTCACCCATACAGCTGTACATATCTGGCACACAGGTGCTTGATTGTGTATCTGCCAGATGTCCAACAGCAGCCAGAGATTTTTCTGGCCAAGAGAAAGGCTGTGAGGAAACTCTTTGTGGTGATTGATAGAAGAAGGAAGGAAAAAAGGAAGAAAGGAAGAAAGGAAGGGGAAGGAGAAGGGGAAGGGGAAGGGAAGGGAAGGGAAGAAAGATGAGAAAAGCCAGCAAGCAGCTAAAATACATCAGTACCCTCCCAACTCAATGCTGTTTCAGATGTTATACATATGAAGATAGTCCAAATTTTATATGCAGCATTTCAATAAATAAACAGGATTCTTATGGAACTGGATGGGTTTGATTTATGCAATGTCAGCTATATATAGCTCCTGTGAATTCCATGTTTAATGGCCATTTCACTTTTAGGAATCAACCCAGGTCTGTGGTTATACACATAGTTAAGATGAAAATTACTACAAAAAAAAATTTTTTTGATCTTAGTCCTATCAGTGACCTCAGAGTAAGACAGCAATTTATATAAAAACAGAAAGCAGATATAAAGTATAAATAACATGCAATTTAAATTTGAGTCCCAATGAAATATTTGACAAACAAATATTTGATAGTCAAAGGCAACCAAGAATGCTAAATTATGGGAAGAGAGGGATAAAATGTGGAATTGGAAATGTAATAGATGCTAGAATTAGTGTGCCTCTCAACTCAAACTGATCTCTTGGAAATAAAGTATTCCTTCTTAAAGATGCTGCTTTGGTAAAATAGTACTTTATATTTTTTTTAGATCCAGTCAATTTTGACAAATGAATAGTCCAGAGTAATATTTATGAATAATTAATATTTCTATTCATTCCTCTATGTCTACGACTTGGTGCAGTGCAATTTAATGGTTGACTAAGGATGTAAAAATAGTTCTACATTACAGTGTATAATATAATGGAGGACTTAAAAGTAGATTATATAAGAAACCTCATACAACAATATTCTATATTCTAGAATGGGTGATTAAATTCCACTTGGATTTTGCACGTTGAAAAATATTTCCACCTTTTTGAAAATAACGGAGAAGGAGAGTCAAAAGTTTAATCTTCCCACAGTATGTATGTGGAAATAGACACAATTTTAAAAGCTGCATTTGTAATAATATTAAGATTTTGTTTCCATAAGGTGAACACCACATTGTTGAATGTATTGTATATTTTCCTAATGTATAGCTGTTATTTATTATTGCTATGAATCGCTACTATTAATTTTATTAATGGATTAATATCATAATCTATAAAATGCTGCTGTTCCTTGCAAAGTATCTTCTAAAAAATGGGATGGAAGAAAATCTCAAACTTTTATTTTTTTTATGTTTCTCCCAATGCAATGCAGCCCTTTGTTTACATACAGTAAATAATTCAGGAGGCCTCCTATAGGGCTGTTATTTCATATCTCCTCCCAAAATTAGTTAGAAGAACTAGATAAATGACCCTGGATTACAAATGAGTGGGCAGGGGGTTAATTCTTGTCATCATTGTCTGGATGGTAATTTACAAAAATGGAAATCAACTGGCTGCCAAATCACCAGGCAATCATGAAATTCCCCAAATGGGAGGGAAATGGAGCTTCCATTTACAGAGGGGAATTGATGGAGCCTGACAAAGAAAAGCTCACAATATATATATATATATATATATATTTATAGATAGATAGATAGATAAAATTATTTGCTTCTAGCATTCATTTGATGGCTTTTCTTTCTTGCCCCAACTGTTTCAGTTGGGCTACCAAATTTAAAGATGGAAAGCACAGGTGGATTGCTCCTGGAAGTAATAGTAATAGTAATAGTAGTAAAGTTGGAAGGGACCTTGGAGGTCATCTAGTCCAACCCCGTGCTCAGGCAGGAAACCCTACACCATTTCGGACAAATGGCTGTCCAGTCTCTTCTTAAAAACTTCCAGTTTGGAGCATTTACAGCTTCTGGAGGCAGGCTGTTCCACTGATTAATTGTTCTCACTGTCAGGAAGTTTCTCCTTAGTTCTAGGTTGCTTCTCTCCTTGATTAGTTTCCACCCGTTGCTTCTTGTCCTGCCTTCAGGTGCTTTGGAAAATAGCTTCATTCCCTCTTCTTTATGGCAGCCCCTGAGATATTGGAATACTGCTATCATGTCCCCCCCTTGTCCTTCTCTTCGTTAAACTAGACATACCCAATTCTAGAAATACCCAATTTTTTCAATCATTTATTTTTAGGAGGTTAAAAATTTCCAGAAGAGACATGGAAAAACTTAAAAACAATAACAAGCATATTAAAATATGCTCCATTTGCTTCCTAAGAAACACTAAGTTCACATTACTTGGTCATAGCATGTTCAGGAATGTTTATATGGCAGACTACCAAATTAAACCTTAGAGTAATAGATAGATATATGTATATTTTGTTACAACCTGTGGTAACTGTATACTTATTGTGTTGAAGATTGATTTTTTTTTTATTGCAAGCTGTCTAAAGATATAGAAAGGGAGTATAAAGAAAGCCTTAATTAACTAATTAAGTTTATCTCTTCCTACACATCTGTCCAATAAATATTATAGAGACATTTTTGTGGGCTGTGATATTTATGCATAGATCATTATTCTTCAAGCATGAAAATGGCAAGACGGAATGGGATTAGAATAAAGCATTGCTCTGTATGTGCCTTATTCCAAGTTAAGAAGATTGTTAATAAGCACACCCACACACACTATGTGCACCCCTATCACATATTCAATTTTAACCATTATTTGAGATTTAGTGTATTCAGTTGTATAGTTACTTTACAATTAACAATTTACTTTACAAAAGTAACTACCACTACTACACAAAAACCCCAATAGAAATCCAGATTTACCTAAAACATATCTATTTTCTGGTGACAACTTTGACATTTTAAACTTTTCAATATGCTTCAAGTATATTTATTTATTTCTGAAAATATTTATGAAATGCTTGTTGTCAGACTCACAAATACATATGCAAATTGTAGTTGTTTTATTGGGAAATCTGAGTTCAGAGGGTGTTTTTCTGCTATATATAAACAGAGAAATGATGGAATTTTTGAGACTGCTTCATTGTACTACTACTACTACTACTACTACTACTACTACTAGCATTGGAAGGGACCTTGGAGATCTTCTAGTCCAACTGCCTGCTCAGGCAGGAATCCCTATACCATTTCAGACAAATGGTTGTCCAGTCTCTTCTTAAAAAGCATTCACAATTTCTGGAGGCAGGTTGTTCCACTGATTAATTGTTCTAACTGTCAGGAAATTTCTCCTTAGTTCTAGGTTGCTTCTCTCTTTGGTTAGTTTCCATCCATTGTTTCTTGTCCTGCCTTCAGTTGCTTTGGAGAATAGCTTGACTCCTTCTTCTTTGTGGCAATCCCTGAGATATTGGAACACTGCTATCATGTCACCTCTAGTCATTCTCTTCATTAAACTAGACATATCCAATTCCAGCAACCGTTCTTCATATGTTTTAGCTTCCAGTCCCTAATCATCTTTGTTGCTCTTCTCTGTACTCTTTCTAAGAGTCTCAACATCTTTTTTACAGCGTGGTGACCAAAACTGGATGCAGTATTCCAAGTGTGGCCTTACCAAGGCTTTGTAAAGTGGTATTAACACTTCATGTGATCTTGATTCTATCCCTCTGTTAATGCAGCCTAGCACTGTGTTGGCTTTTTTGGCAGCTGCAGCACACTGCTGGCTCACATTTAAATGATTGTTAATTTAGGAAATGGTACAAAGAGCAATAAAATAGATAAATCAGGGTCAATAAATGGGTTCTTCTTCTTTTCCATATCATCTGTATTATGTGTTGATCCCAAATCCAACTATTTCTCATTTCTCATCTTTCCATTATTCAACACTCTGTGCCATCACTGGCCTATAACATTTGACACATGTAACCAGAACCAAATATAATAAGGCTTAAGAATGCCTAATGTATATATGTATTTGTATATTTTATACATATTCTACCTAAGCATATGGAAAAGAATGAGTAATAACTGTGCTTTGAGAATGTATGGTCAAACATTATGTGTTCCACATTCTGTTCCAATAATGAGGTTCTATTCTCAAATATACGTATGAGTCACTAAAGATTCTTGGTTATACTACTTGAAATTCAGACCACTATTGTATAAGTTTTCATGCTAGCTTCTGTCACCACTAGAAATGGGCTGTGCTGCCATTAGAACAGAAGCAGATTGTAACATGGTTGTGTAGAAATACTAAAATCAACCATATTTGAAGCAGATCATTGGTCCATCTAGCACTGTGTTGCTATAAAATGTCAGGAGCTATCAAACTCAGGAAACAAGGACTACTTAGATTTCAGGAAAAATATTTTTGTTGCTAGTAGTTAAACAGAATCTTGAAAACCTAGAAAAGTAATTAAGGCAGAGTTATCCCAAGTTTCTTTCCAAATTTTCCTCCCTCATCTGGACCCAAGATGCTTCTGTAATGTCTTCTGTTTCCCTCCCCTTTAACTGTCTTACTGCCTCTTTTATATTCCCAAGGTCTATTAAGCTTTCAATTGGAGGAGCTCTTCATGCTTTCTTGAGATGTCTTTCCTCATATTGCCTGAAGTAGCTTGCCCAAATCATTTTGCCAACTAAAACAGAATCAGGACCTGCTGGGTACTACACCTCCAATTACATTTCCTACCAGTAGCTTCCACTGAAAACAGTAATTGAATCAGACTTGGAAAGGGACATTAATGCCATCAGGCTCTACCTCACCCTCAATGCAGAAATCCAAATTAAAACATTCCTAGGATGGTTGTGCCACTTTTATCCGAAAATGTCCCACAAAGAAGAATATCACCAGTTAACTAGTTCTACTTCTCCTAGTTTTGGAAATTTTTCAGTCCGACTCTGCCATTCTGTAACTTCAAACTATTATCTATGGACTGCATTCTGGGGTGATGAGGCCCTGACTTCTATGTGAGAGCCCTTCTAGTTTTTGAAAAGTGCAATTACACCCTCCCACAGCAATGACATACTCACATACAAAGGGACAGGGCTTCAGTCATACTGTTGTAACTGTCATCTTGACTTTTTTTGATCTCCCAAGAGATATAGCTGCCCTTCCATAGTGTTTTCTCAAGGCATACCCAGTTCCTTTAGTCTGGCCCTGTAAAACATAGTCTCAAATATACTGAACTTTGATTTTCATGTACAGGTTTTCTATGGCTTGGAATATTTTGAAGAATTTGATGCCCAAAACTGGACACAATACTTGACAAGTATCTGGCTAATGCAAAATATACTGGAAATATTACTTCCTATAATGTAGAAGAAGCCTAAATGTGCATTTGAATTTTAGCAGCTGGGTGACACACAGCTCATATTTATCTTGCGATTAACTATAATTCCTAGATTCTTTTCACACTTAACATTAACAAAGCAGCTATCTCCATCCTACGCTTATGTATTTTTGTGTAGTGTAGAACTTCTAATTCATTCTGTTATTTTCAATCCATTTATTTTACCTGAAAAGCTAGTGCTATAAAAGGTGCTATAAATTCCCAAAGACATCACCCAAATCTTGTCAGGCTTTATTTTTTTATTCTGAAACTTCAGAAAGTATTTCACATTTCTTTGAATCCTTTCCCTCTGCCTTCAAGTTCAAGACTGGAAAATTCTAAAAGAACCATTTGCATATATAAAGGCTTTTATGTGCATTTACTTTAGACCAGTGGTTCTCAACCTGTGGGTCGGGACCCCATTTGGGGTTGAACGACCATTTCATGGGGGTCGCCAAACAACACAGTCCGCCATTTTTTCCCCTTTTCCTTAGCTGTGCTACTCCCTTTTATTCTATTGGCTTTTGAAAGCCAATAGAATAGACTCTCTTGAATAGTGTCTAATTCTATTGGCTTTCAAAAGCCAATAGGAATTGTCCAGGCTGTCTCTGCCCTGCTGAGCCCACCAAAAGTCCCATTCTGCAAACGGTGCTGCACCAGTTGAGTAGTTCTCGACTTATGACTGGTTGAGTAGTCCTCAACTTATGACCGGTTGGGGGTCGCAGCATTAAAAAGGTTGAGAACCACTGCCTTAGACAGTACACAGCTTCTGCTTGAAGAACTCTTTACTCAACAAGAGCAATATATGGTTGGGTGTGACCCAGTAGCAATATTCCATAATCATAAGACCAAGATGATAACCAAGGATCCAACATTATTGGGACTCACGCAGTTAAATATTGTACTCCTCATTCTGTAACTCTTCCCACTCTACTCCCGGGGCAAAAGGTTCAGTATGTCTCAGGATATGGCCAAGAATCTGGGATTTTCCTGCATAAAGTGTGTGCTCTATGCTTTATCACTGAACCAGAGCCTGTTATGTTTGTGGGCTAAGCCATCAAGCAAATATTATTATAGGAAATATCTCTATGATGTGAATAACATACTGCAAATTCTATTAGCATGATGAATTCTAAACATCCAGACTGAACATCCAGAAAAGTATCTATCTTCTCTGTATTCTTAAATAACCTAAGGATTATCTAAAATAACTGCATAAAATATTCTTGGTTGTATATTTTACACCAAAATGTATCATAATTAAGGGAAAAAAGCAAAGCAATTGAGAAAGGGCCATCAATGTTAAATTAGAAATTTGCTGAGAAGTGGACCCATTCTGTGATAAAAAGTCACCCAAGAACTGCTTATTTTGTATTTTCCACTGACATTTCTGATTTGTTTTCTTAGATTTTAATTTAGGTTAGGTTGTCAACTCATGCAGAGCTATGAGCTGCCTTTGGTGAAAGGATGTCAACCACTGGCTCATAGGGAAAGATTTGTTAGTTATAAATACTGTATATTTATGGAGATTAATAGAGAAACAGACAGCATGAAGCACAGCTAGATAATAAAAGCAGAACCATGATCCTTTCACCATAGGACAGTGAACCCAGATTCACAAGGTTTGATACATGGGGGACTATTATTCTTCCCTGTTTGCTTCTACTGGGAGTTTATACAAACCAGTCATCAGTGAGGTTTAAAAAAATCAGGTTGCCTCCATTCTAGTAGCCAGTCTTTTCTCTCCCTCCCTTCTTATACAGTGGAACACTAATCCTGTGGGGAAATAGCACTATGAATTTATAGTTTGTATGCTGAATTTTTGCTGGCATAACACTGGTTGATTTTGGATATGCAGTGTTTAAGTTACAAATGCAAATCAGTTACAAATTCTGATGGAATATGGACTTCAAGTGCAATTTGCAACTCTACTCTTCATCTGTATGACTGAATTTTCAAAAAAGAAATCTGATTCTCATGAGCATACAACCTATTAAGGACAGTAATTCTATATTTCTTTACAAAAGGAAGGGTTCTGAAGATTTACAGTGAAAGCAGGAAAAATCTACATTCATAACATTGTTCAAGGAAAAAAAACAGTTACAAAATATTTTCATTTCCTATGTTGATATCAAAACAAGTGCTTTGGATTGACCACTCTCACATCAATCTTCACAGTTATTGTCAACAAATGGTATGAAAAAGAAGAATGGGGAGATAATAAGAATACCGATGATGGAAAAAAGATCCTCTCCTGATGTGGATCTTCAGAGTATTTTTTACTTTAGAAAAGGACAAACAGATCTGTCACTTTATAAACTGGCAGCTAAGTCAATAGGATTGAGTAATTGTGTCCTACCATCAGCTTTTGGACATCCTAAATTCTAAAATGTGTACTTTCTCCAAATAACTTCATTGACCAAAAAGAAAAAAAACCAGGGAAGGATTGCTTATAACTACCTTATTCAGATTTATTTCTGGAATGTGATGAAGGACACCAGTACATGTGGTCTCAAAAATTCAGTTTTTTTATGATATGAGTATAATACCCTTGAACTGATGGAAGCAATTCTCTGGAGGACTTATTTCCAAGTAAGGAAATAAATAGATAATTGGACTATTGCTGTAATTCTAGGAAGAATTGATTAAAAATAAATTTCTCTGTAATTTGGAGTGGCCCATTAAGAAACAGGAAATATTCCCCCCCCCCGATCTTTCCTTTAATTTATTTTCTAGGCTTTGTTCCATGTTTGTTGGAGATTCTGACTTCGCTACTTCTTTGCAATCCACATTTCCTACAGTGTTCACCCATGGTTTCAATAGACCCCTTGCCAATTTCCTTTCTCTTCATTAAGATGAACTTAAGTGGTGTATCCATGCAGTCACCCTTTTATTCCTACATAATCATCTCACCATGACCTTCAGCCATGTATTTGAAACAAACTGCAGAATTACTGTTTTCTCTGGATTGCATTCATTCGGTGTTCCACAGGTTTCCCCCCCCCCCAACTCCTTTGTGCTTCTGCCATTATCTCCATTCAATGAAGCATAGCGTACATAACATCACCAACCTTGAATTCCTACTTTCAAGTGCACCTACAGCAGGTTAGACCTTTTTTTCATAATTAAATCTGCAACTTCACTTCCTTATATGCATTCATCAGCTCCATGCCGTGCAATCAGGTGACCTTTGTTCCATCCTACCCTTTCTCAGTCTCCTAGGCACCCATTTTTTGTCATTTCATTAATAATTCATACTCTTTAAAACTCATTCCACATTCCAAAATTCTGTATGCCATGATCTTCCCTAGATGGGCTCACAGATATTGACCCCTGCTTCCCCGCATGACTTTTTGGTTGATAAGCCTTCTCACATAATGCATTTTTCTAAGACAAATAAGGTGTGGACAGGGTGATCGGCCTTAGCCATATCTGTGTCATAAACTGCATTTGTTGTTTTCAGTTAGGACAAATCTTGGGACAGATCTTGAGACAAATCCAGGACACATCTTGACTAGTATAACAAAAGTATACCCCTACGACCCCTATTTTTTCCTTTTTTAAAAGGCTAATACTAATAAAACCACTTATTTTATGCCTATTGTGTTAAGCTTAAAACATGTCTTACAAACCATAATGGCTTGTAATATATCATATATAAGTTAAAATAAATAGTCTGTATCATGGCTTAATTGTTAAGGTTCCACAAAAGTTTTTCTTAAACATTTAGAAATAACTTGTGCTCATACTTCTAAAAGCATTTTTGTTTGTCTCCTATAATACCTTTCCACCTTCTGTGGCTCTCAGCCTGGAAGCCTTTAGAACGTTTTTCTCACCTCATTAGCAATGCAATATGCTGGAGAGGAAAGTCAATCAGTGTTATCTGTCAAGATTGGTTTGGCAGGGGTGAATCGAACAATTGCCATTGTTCCACTGAAATTCATGTAATGTACCTCTGAATAAACATGGTTACAATCACACAGCAATCAGACTGTCCCCAAATTTTGTTTTTGGGTAATAAAACAATGCAACACTTGAGGAACTGTATCAGCTAATGCAGTGGTTCTCAACCTTTTTAATGCCGTGACCCCCAATCGGTTGTAAGTCGAGGACTACTCAACCGGTTGTAAGTCGAGGATTACTCAACTGGTGCAGCACCATTTGCAGAATGGGACTTTTGGTGGGCTCAGCAGGGCAGAGACAGCCTGGACAATTCCTATTGGCTTTTGAAAGCCAATAGAATTAGACTCTATTCAAGAGAGTCTATTCTATTGGCTTTCAAAAACCAATAGAATAAAAGGGAGTAGCACAGCTAAGGAAAAGGGGGAAAAAATGGCGGACTGCGTTGTTTGGCGATCCCCGTGAAATGGTTATTCGACCCCAAATGGGGTCCCAACCCACAGGTTGAGAACCACTGAGCTAATGTGTGCAAGTGGATAAGCTAAATTGACCCATTTAGTTTGCTGATGTTTCAGAAGTTAAAAAACAGTGCAGGAATCTACTAAAATGAGAAGCAGTCTTGTATTTTGGTGAGAAGAAAAAGAGATTTTCACCCCAGTAATGTCTATATTTTCATCTTATGGAATACAATCAAGGTAGCACATGAAGATACTGAACTCCAAAAATCTCCAAAGATGGTCAGTAAAACAATCAATCTGTAAAGGAAAAACAATGGGCTTATCCTCATGTCTCCTTTTCTCTTAACAAAATTTCTGTCATGGACACTGTAGCTGAATGACTCAAGATCTCAAACTTTCTACTCTAAAAACTTTCAGGATTGCATATCTTGGCATTACCTATTCTTTCCTGCTGCCATTTCCTAACTTTCAGGAGGCACTTTGCCTGGTATCCTCTCCTTTAATAAATTTTATGACAGAGGTAGGGGGTCCATAATATGTGCTGCCTTTCTGGCCCTTAAAAGGTCAAAAATGAAAAGAAGCAAAGAAAAATCGGTGATAGAACCGCCTAGTCATGTAGTATAGAGTTGTGAGATTCTCTCAGACCACCAAGGATGTTACCTAGTTTGGATAATGAAATGTCTGCAAGAAAACAATCAACCTCAGAGAACACCAAGGACCCCTCATTCATTGTTTCTGCTTGATTGTTTGTCTGGTGTTAATCCCTACTTATCTGGGTGCTGCCTGCTGGGCAGGATATATTTTTGTCTTTTTGTTTCCTTCTTAGCTTTTTTATTGTCTCTTTTGAATGGTGTGCAAATATGCTTTATCTCTATATGTCTATGATGGCTGATTTGTCTGAATGCTAGGCTTCCAAGGATTCCCTAGCGATTTCAGATTTAGCTTAGTCTAGAATGTTTACACTTTCTCGACTGAAACTATGTTAAATTTGCCTATGTGTTCTAAGATTAAGGAGTACTACATGGTGTTCATTGATTGTACTCTGCTAGTCTTCTACCTATGTGTCCTACAGTGGATGTTATATTGTATGTTGTAAATAACTCCTGTTTTTTTTTTAATTGAGCTATTCGGTCTTTTGCCTTACTTAAAATATTTTGGAAGGTTTTGGTTGATTTGCATGTTTTCTCTTTTTTATAGCTTGTGTTGATCATGCTATAATGGGTTGAATGGGCAGGCACATGTTGCATTTAATTGGAAGATGTTGTATAGGTCAGGAGTCCCCAACCCCTGTGCACAGCCAACTACCAGGCCTTGAGCTATTCGAAAGTGGTGGGTGGTGACCACACATGCACATTCCCACTTGTATGAGCAGCGGACAAGCACGTGTATGCATGTTCATTTATGTGAGCAGCGTGTGTGTGTGCCTGCCCCTTGCACAAATGGAGTTGTGTGCACTTGCCTGCTACTCATGCAGACCCATCCTTCTCCCCTCTGCCAGTCCGCAAAGCCAGAAAGGTTGAGGAATTCTAGTATAGGTGTTGTATGATTGCTGAAGTCCATTTGTACCCATCTGAATAATATTCTTACATAGTTCCACATGTGGGAGGTTGGGTTGTTATTTTGGTAATGGAGCACTTGGTTAGTGTGGGTTGTTTTTCAATAGACTTACATTACTAACTTGCCAGTGTTTCCTCTGCTTATTAGGATATCCAGGAAGGATAGCTATTGTTTTCTTTTTCCCTTGAGAATGTTATTTCTTTGAAGATGGTGATGATTTCATGTGTATTATCTAGTTGTTCCTTTTTATTATTATTACGACAAAGGTTTCATCTACATACTGAATCCATACTTTGGTTGTATGTGTGGGACTGCTGTAATTTCTAGATGCTGCACTATGGACTCTGCTATGGGTCCTAGGAATGATGATCCCATGATGTTCCTCTGATCTGCCGGTATATTTCTTCATCATACTGAAAGTAGATAGTAAGACAGAGGTTGATCAGGTTGATGAATCAGTGTATTTTGTATATTAGTGTATTAGGCAAGATTGGGTGTATTGTTGAGTATCGTTGCTATGGATTCATTTGATAGTTTTAGATCTATGGACATAGGTATACTGCTATGATATTGAATAAAACCACACTTTCATTTTCTTCTATTTTTCTTTGATTTTCTGGAGGCACCATAGTCGGGACACAATATTCTTTCCCCTCTGTGAGATGTTCAACCTTTTTGTAAGTTCCTTGGCTATGTTTATTATAGACATCTTCCTCACACATCACCCCTCAGCCCCTCCATGTTTGATAACTTGTCTCACAGGTATAAAGATGGGATGTGAGATGGAGTGGTGGTAGCGAGCAGCCCCAAAACTCCTTGAAATTCCTCCATGCCTCAGGAGTGTGCCCTCCCACTCGATCCTGCACCCTTCCTGTGCCCCTGGGACCTTTCAAAAGGGTTATTTTGAGATACAAGTCCGTCATACTTTCAGAAGAGCACCAGACCCATGTTTCAAAGTAGTTTAATTGACAGACCTCAGCACCTGCAACCTGTTGACAGGTTGCTAAAACTGTCATTCCAAGCACTCAGATGTGCCCCATAAGTTAAGAAAAATGACAGGTGATTGTTTTCCTTGCTCAGGTGATGCTCAGCAGGTCAGCAAACAAAGCTAAGGGAATTCATCAATAGACTTCCTTAACGTGAAACTATAGTGACACCATCCCTTCCAGTCTCATTACTTGAAGCAAAAAAGAGCTCAGTCACTGGGGCGGTAAATTTTCAGCTGGCATACTTTTCAGCTGGCTCATGGACTAGTGGATTGCCCTTTCATACAGTCAATGCCATTTCTCCTGTCATGCTTTCAAAATAATCCTTTCCTAAAAGAATATCTATTTTATGCTAGATAAATGCTGGAGAATGATGCTTGCTTGAAGTTCAAAGGGTAATTCAACATGAAGCAATATTAATTGGATTAAAATTAAATAGCTTCCCAGATCTCAGTAAGTGGCACTGCTTGTCTGTCCTTGGGTAGACTTAGAACAATGTTTCTCAACCTTGGCAACTTTAAGATTTGTGGACTTCCACTCCATGAAGCATGCTGGTTGAGGAATTCTGGGAGTTGAAGTTCAAACAACTTCAGTTGCCAAGGTTGAGAAACACTGACATAGAAACTAAATAGGGTCAGGCCTCTTTAGTACTTCTGTGTGTGACACTCAGGATATACAAAGGATGTCGATGAGACTGGAAAGTAAAAATACAGCTGGAGGATGGCAGTGGCATGCCATGTCTGTATTGTTAAAAAAGACGCCAAAATTGAACTCTGTTCAAAAGAAATGTTATCTTTAAACAGCTTCCCAGAATCATTTGAAACAATTATGAATGCAACTGTGTGCATTGTGAATGGTGAATAAGAAAAGATACAAACTCACAATTTGTAATAAGCTGGTCATATGATTTTAAAGTATCAGAGGTATTGAAGAGAAAATCCTGGGGGATCAAAGAGACTTCAGCTAAAACCAGAGACAGAAGCTGCTACCTCTGTGGTCATCCTAAGCATATGCAAATCAAGGGCACCCAGAGAAAAGGAACTGCTGATGAGAAACCAGTCAAGCTGCATTCCACAAGGAATGACGCAACACCGGACAATAGAAGGAAAACTGGCAGACAGTGATTTTTGGCACTGCTTCTGAAAAGCATTATGAGACATTTGCACTGATTCTACTACGACCAGAAATTTAATTTAACAAGAGAGAAATGCTCTGAATTACATGTGGATTGCAAAACTTTCATTCCCCTCCTAGAAATGGGAGGCAGAGACAAGCAAAGGAATTACAAAGCTGCACAGCAAACTGAAGAAAATGAAAACCGATTCAACTGATTACTGAAAATGCTTTGTATGTACCAGTGCAAACTGCTGGATTGATACCAATGAAATGTGCCGTTATGAAGTAACCTTGGAAAAACACCATTATTTTATCACAGATGGAGCTGAATTTTCTGTGAAGGGGACTGTCAAGGAGAGTGGCCTATATGAAGTGGACGGTAGAATGGAAAGGCTACATCAGCAAAAAAATCCTGATATAAGAAGTGTTCGTATTTGTGGTGTTAAAAACAAGGCCATCCAGTCTCGAATGCAGTGTCTTAACCTGAGAAGAAGGATTTATGAAGAGACCTGAAGTTAGATCTTTATGACAGGGAAAATAAATCTATAACCTGTTTAAAAAAGAAAGTGAACTAACCCCTCTTTTTCAGGAAAAGAAAAGCAAGACACAACAGTCTGTCGATAGGATTCAAAAGATAGATATGGAATCATCATGACCAAATATCCAGGAGGGATTGATATCTATTGGTAGCTTCTCCAGATATATATTCACATATTTCATCGGTGAGAAAAATCAATTGTTTTAAAAATCATGTTGCAACAGTCAGCAAATCATTGGATTGGAGAATCTCAGGTTCTGCATTCTGATAAGGGAAACACATCTTTGGAGAAGAATAATACAGATGGTCCTCACTTAACGGCTCTGAGACTGGATTTTCCATTGCTTAGCAATGACAGTTCCAGTAAATTCCAGGTGTAATTATTAGGTGAGGATCTCTTGCTTCTTCTGCCTTGTGTGAATTGCCTGATCAATTCTTCTGCCTCCTAGCTGGCCATGTCTGGAGAACTCGCTTCAGAAGATGAGGCTCTGCCATTCTACTGGGCTTTTTTCAACTTCAGCTCCCCACCATCTGCCTATCTGCTCCCCCATCTCTGTCCTTTATGGAAGCAACGTGAAAGGCCAGCCCTTGCCTCACCTGGATGCACTTTTTCAATAGTGGGAGGATAACAATAGTGAAGATCAGCTGGGGTGATGGGGAAGACAGGTGTAGGAGCTGCAGAGTGCAGAGTGTCAAAAAGGTAGAGATGAAGGGAAATAGGTGGGTGGGAAGGTTGAAAAACAATGCTTCACATTAATATCTTTTGGACATAGTCTATCCATTGTGTCAGACATCATTACTGATGCTATTTATAGTGTAGCTTCTAATTTCTGGCTCCATTTTTAAAAGTCTTTAGTATTTCCATTGTTAAGATGTTTTGTGTCAGTTTGTAAATTCTAGTACAAATTGTACAAAGCAGGCTCATATTTTTCCCTTTTACTTAGAATCTTTAATGTCCAGTTTTATTTTTAACTTGCATCCATCCTCATAGAATTGAATAGAGCTGGAAGGGACCTTGGAGGTCTTCTAGTCCAGTTTCTAAAACCATAAAGTCACTTACCTTTGTTACAACCTTCAATAACCTAAGGTAGCCAAAATTAATCTGGTTCTCATGAGTAGCTATTTTTATAGTTAATTCCAAAATCTTATAGTAAAAGTCAACATTCCAAATTTATAGGACCCTTAATCTGTTCATAACTTTCTTAGATCAAATCTTATTTAGTGTGTGGGTATTTATTTTAATTTTTAAAGTCCTTATAATTAATTTTTCTTATAATTAAGACTAAATTCACCCACTGGCTTTTTAAATTTGTCATTCTGAAGGTCTCTAATAGCTTTAAGATGACTAATAGGCCATTTCTGAAAAGTGATTAGAGAGTAAGGCTTGCAAACCTTGTGTCCTTTAGTTTAAAAGGCCCTCCAACAGTTGCAAGCAAGATAGCACCAGGCACTCAAACCTGCTCAGATAAGCTCAGACTAGAGAAGACTGCCATCCTGAGATCTTCTCATGAAGATCAGTCATCTGAAGCACATGTAGTGATCTCCCATCCTCACCTTTGCCGCAGTTGTCAGCTCCACTTTTGTGGAGGCATCTCCATTTTGCCATGCCTCCTCCTGTCCCATATCTTCACCATCAGTTCTAAGACTGTGGTTGTCATTAATTTAGTTTTCTATATATTTTATTTTAGTCCCATTTTGCTTGATTTTTATTACTAGTATTTGCAGATCCTTTGTGTTTTTGGCTATCTGGCTAGTGTCATCAGCACAAAGCAGGTTACTGATGTTTAAAATTTCAAAACCATACTCATCTGCTTCCAATTCAGGTTCCCTTAATATATATTAAGTATATATGTTAAGTTAGAGGAGAGTCTCAGTTTTCTTAAAATTCACAAAATTGACCTTAAGCACACTTTCCAACATTGTGGCCAAAACCTGACTTAATTAAGACAACCAGATACTTTGATGATACAATATAATTTTATTTGCATGCATAAAAAGCAATATACTGAACTCCCAGTAAAATTTCAATGCTTGCAGAGTGGCCATAGCAAAAGCAGCTTATGTACCTTTGGATCACAATATTGCAAAGGAAGATAAAGAAAAGGGGAGATACAGTAAAAGTTATAGTGTGACCCCTAGAAGATCATCCATGATTGCACAATTTGCAGATAGAATAGCTGGCAAGCATTTTTATTTAATAGCACCACGATTCCAATCTTCTATGCTACCAAGATTGCATAAATATCTGAGTTAATTTCACCTGAAAAAAATGTAGAATCAATTTCAAATATGCTATATGTTTACTATAGTTCGGAATGTTTATTGTCCTTATTTCTAAATTTATTTATCCAATTTGTAAGGTGTCAATCTCCAAAATTATTCTTGGTAGCTTCACAGGTGAAAAAAGAGAGAAAGAAACCAACATTATGTAAAAAGGACAGCAGCCATCCTGAGCAAACAGATAAAACACTTTCCCTACATCATCATCAGATACCCTAACCCAAAATCTCGGGAGAGAGCCAGATTGGAGACATTGCTTGCTTGATACAGATTAAAGATGATTGAATGTTATCTTGTCTTAAACTGCCTACAAATAATACTAGATGTGCCCAATCTTTAATCCTTAATAAGGTTGTGTAGACCTGGAGAAGGCAGAGGAAGAGTAAAGAAAGAGTTGCCATAGATACAGGCAACTGCATAACTATTTGGGGGTGTGGAAAAAGCTGTTTGGTATACAGTGTACTTTTTATTTCCTCGATATCTGTCATGGATTACTACTGCAATATCCATGGATACTGATAGATGTGACATGAGGTACCAACCTCTCTATTCTGAAACACCCTCAGAATAGGGTGCAGTTATGATTGTCGAATAATGTGATTGAAATGGGATCTGGAGCATTTCAGTGCACGTGTCCATAATACCACTTCAAAAAATAAGCTCCACCAAGTTTAAAGATGCTTATTCCTAAAAGCTAAGTGGAAGGCTGCAGTTTCAGTTAATGTCCATATATTTAGCCAGGAGTACTAAATCAGCAGATCAAATGATCTTCAAAAACTATTGGTGTAATTTTAAAAACCTATCAAAAATTTATCCCTGATTTGCAGATTTTTAACATGACAGAAGGAATAAAATCATTGCCTATATGGGGAGTCATCCTAGGAACTATAATTAATTTTATTTTGGTCTTGTTCTTGTTCCTTTTATTTCTGACCTGCCCTCTTCTGCTATTTGGAATTTGGCAGGTACTATTCCAGTTAAAACTTAAACATGACTTTGTTTTCAAGAGTGAGGTTCTTGATTGTTTTACCTAATACTTTTAACAACTGGAACATTTGGATAAATACTGGATATATTGTTGAAATATGCACCTTTATGGGTATATATAAAACTATATGGCAGTATAGCTACCCAAATAATTATAATGGATTCCATGTAAATAAGGATACTAAGAGAAAAAAGTAGATTTTGTTTTATATATATATTAATAATGATAAATAACTGCTGCTTCATTCTTATCAGTGTTTTATAATAACAGATATTGTGGCAAATAAAT